>NC_142098.1:25762500-26071250 GCF_054644295.1 Miniopterus natalensis
GATCAATTCATCTAATAGTCCAGTAGCTGGAATAGGACCAAACATGTGGCTTGATGCAAGATGTTGTAGGGCAAATAAGGCCCTTGACCACCAGCCAGCGGTACTGCCCACATGAGCTTGCAGTGATGAAGCTGTCTCTTGGGGGTGAAAATGGGCTAAGGGGAAAAGCAGACAGGTTCTCGGAACTCAGGAATCTGAAATAGTTAACAAAGAATTGCCAAATACATTTTCTGGCAGCTCTGTATCTCTTTTAAGTATCATGCTTAGTTTACATACAAGTGAGAACTACTGACGCAAGACATTAAGACTTAAAACATGTTTCGGTGAATATATTGAGGTAGTCCAAAAATATTGAAAGCAGGGTCTCAAAGAGATATCTGCACACCCATATTTACAGCAGCTTATTCACGATAGCCAAAACATGGAAGCAACCCAAGTGTCCAGTGATGGATGAAATACGGGTAAGCAAAGTGTGGTATACACATACAATGAATATTATTCAGCCTTAAAAACCGAGGAAATTCTGACACAAGCTACATCATGGGTGGACCTGGAGGACATTATGCTAAATGAAATGAGCCAGTCATAAAACGACAAATACTGTATGATTCCACTTACATGAGACAGAGTAGTCAAAATCATAGAGACAGAAAGTGGAATGGTGGTTGTCAGAGGCTAGGGGAGGAGAGAAGGGAGAGTTACTGTTTAATGGGCATAGGTTTCAGTTTTACAAGATGAAGGGTTCTGGAGATGGATGGTGGTGATAGCTGCACAACATTGTGATTGTATTTAAAACCAGTGAAATATACACTTGAAAATGGTAAATTTTATGTTATATGAATTTTATCACAATACAAATATATATTGTGGTAGATTTAGAAAATGGTCACAATACTTTGCAACTCATTCCAGCAAGAGGTGGAGTCTATTTCTCCACCACTTGGATCGGGGCTGGCCTTGTGCCTGTCTTTGACCAATACAATGCGGCAGAGTGACACTTTGTGAGCTCTGGTGACCACGCTTTAAGAAACCTTGCAGCGTCTACTTTCAAGCTCTTGGAGACCTGAGGCTGCCACGTGAATAAGTCTCAGGTAGCCCACTGCAGAATGAGGCCACATGGAACAGGACTGAGGAACCCCTGCTGCCAGTCAGCCAGCCAGCCCCCAGACAAACAAGCAGCTCACTGTAGATGCCTGAATGAGCCCAGCCAAGATTAGTTGAACCTGACCCATGGTTCAGCAGAATTGCCCAGGTTAGACAGGATCATCAGCTCACCCAGAGTAACAAATTAAATAAACAGTTGTTGTTTTAAAACACAAAGTTTTAGGATGGTTTGTTACACAGCAAGAGCTGACTGCTACATATTTTTAAAACTGCTCCAGATTCTATTCACTTGTTTTCTAGCCATGTTTTCTAGGCAAGTAAAATCTATGAAGTCAGACACTGTGAACTGTCTTTTCTCCCATTACATCTCCATCACCTAACCCTGTACATGGTACAAAGTAGGTACTTGAAAAATATTTTTGTTGAGTAGAAAATAGTGTGAAAGGGACTTATCTTGCTGGCACCTCAATTTTTTTTTCTAAATGAGGCAGGGAATAATGATAAATACAAAATAAATAAATAAAATACAAAGAAAAACCCAATTAGGCTGTCTTAATTATCCAATATTCTTAATCAATGGGGCATGGATTAACGGATTAATGAATTTTAAAGCATCTGTAGGCTCCTTCCATCCACCCTTCAACAAATATTTATTTAATTATTTATTAGCACATAATTTGTGCTATTTAGTATGCTAACCCCTAGGATACAATAGATAAGCAAGACAGATAGCATTCCTGGCCTCACGGAGCTGTAGTAATACATACCATTAATTCCATGTACCACAGAAAATGACTAATTCTACTTTATAACTGTAGGTAGAAATTGCAAGTAAGGCTATGGGTAGGTATATTCATAAAAAAAATCCCATCTCATCCTGGTACAAGGTTTTCTTTCCTGTAACTTTGCTTTGGTTGGCTTATTTATTCCTTTTCATTTAAATTTTAAAATTCACCCATGTACTCAAAAAAATATGTATTGAGCGCCCTGTGCTCAAGAGTGAGTATTTATAAGATGGACCTAACCAAAGTACTCTCTGACTTCACAGAGCTCTCAGGCCGGTCAGGGACTATATATAATTATATGTATAATCATGCTAGTAAACAAACAATTACAAATTAGCCAAGTGTCACCAAGGAAAACCTCAGGGCGCTCTCACAGGGGAGCATGACCTAGTCAGGGGAGGGGTGTCTGGGGAACCCCTGGGCACAGCAAACAGTGCAGCATCATTACAACCTGAGCTGGGAGCTGTAGGGCATCCTTGTTCTGTGTGGTTCTAAAGGCCAGTTTTAAGGAGCATAGAGACTTGAACTGTTAGCTTGTGAGCACTCTGGGTCTGTGTGGTTTTATCTCCCTCTTTCTCCATCTCACAGTTGCCACTAGCTGGGCATTTTCCCATTCACACAAGTGCCACACAGACTAAGCCTAGACCTTGGGACTGCAGATACATGCACTAGCCCTGGCCAAGATCAGCGGCGCCTGACCCAGGCCAGCAGAACTCCCCAGGTGAGCCCAGACCAAAACGAGATCCTGAATTTCTTCCCTGTGCCCCACTGGGTGAGCCACTGAAGCCCCATCTGGGCTGCATTTCCACCTGTGGAACATGGACACGCTTCCTCCATCCCTCCCCATCCCTTCTTTGCCACGTGCCCACAGGGCGCGCAGCAAGCTATGCTGCACTTTCCTCTCCTGGCAGGCGTGTGGCGACAATCCCTGAGACGATGTCTGTGAAGCGCCACATGTTCCAAGCAGAGAGGCACTCTCCAGAAGGAACATGAGGGATCATAATTATTACTGCGCCTCTGTGGAGAGGCCACGGGGACTTGGCATGGTGCCACCACCTTCTCTGGGGACAGCTGCCGCCTGGCCGCCCGCGCACTCGCAATTGCAGGTTTTCCCGCTTCGCACTGAGATTGCCCTGGGCACTGCCTGCTCGTTTGTCTGGCTGTGACGAGCAAGGACGCAGCTGAGGGCCGGTCCCCGCACCTTGGAGCTATCAGTCAATGTTTATTCATTCAGCAAATATTTATTGAGTGTTTACCCTGAGCCAAGCATGAGGCTAGACACTGATGGGGTACTAAGGCTTGTAACAGAGGAGAGATACCTTCCATTTACGAACCACTAGCTATGGGGCCCAGCACCGGGCCAAATAATCTCACTAATCCTTGTACAGATGAAGAAACTTGTGTTCAGCAACATATACAGGGTGGCAGAGTTAGGAAGCGGCGGAGCTGAGGTCTGGTGGAGCTGAGCTCTGAGTCGATGTCAGCGCAGTCCTGAACACTGTCTGCTGCAGGACCTTACAGAGGTTCCCACGGCCTCCACCCCCGCAGAGACTGGTATCCCAAACCGTGGGCACCCAGCCACCGCAGCCCGCTAGCCCCAGCTCACTGTAACACGCAGTCCTCGCAGAAAGTCACATCCCCCTCCTGCCCTGGAGTCGCCTTGCTAAGCAACGTGTTTCCTCGGCCTAATGCTTCGGCAGAAGTGCCCAGGAGCAGGTGGGAGGGCCGACTAGTCCGGGCAGAGGAACCAGTACCTGCGAGTTCACGGAGGGAAGCCAGATCCGGCCAGGCCGGGCCCCGGGCGTGCTTGGCGAGAGGCAAACACTAAGAGCACAAGGGAACGAAGGGAATAACTGCCGTGGGGCCGGGGGCCGGAATCGCGCACCCAGGGGAGGAGGTACAGGGGAAAGGCCTGCCTCCTGGTGAGGCAGGAAGGCGAGCCCCAAGTTCATTGAAATCGGGTACATGGAGGTGAGGACCCCCATGGCACGCCAGGAGAACGGAAAAGGACCGGCAGCTTCAGCGGGGAATGGAAATGCTGGGGGCAAACTGTTTGCTGAGATGTTAGCTGATACAGCCAAAAACTGGAAAAACCATTCCAGTGTCCAGAAACGGGGGATCGCTTAAGAAAATTCTACGACCACGACTGGATGGAATGTTTTGCAGCTGGTAAAGATGGTTATTAGGAAGATTTTGTAGTAACACGAAAAAGGGATTATGATATAACACAGTGAAAAAAACAGCCACCTAGAAAATAAAAATCCTACCCTGGTTTGACTCCTAAGTGGAACAAGTGACAGAAAGAGACGGATGGAAGGAGAAAGACACTGGCCTTGGAGAGTGTTTTGGGACAGAAGAGAAATTCTACGGAGCAGTGGTTTTAAAGGGGAGCCCACAGACTTCACAAATAACTTAACATTGCTTACAAAAGTGTTGTGTGTGGTGCATGTGTGACTTTTTTCTGGGACGAGGTGAGGGCCACGCGGTTTCACTTTTTCTCGTGTCAAGACTACAGCGACCCATTCACATCACTGTATCACAAACCATCTTCTGACTGGGGGTTTCCTTCCGGCTGGGACTCTAAGGTGCTCGGAGACAGCTGACTGGGTTCTTTCTAACATCTGTCTCCCAGCCTTCTGAGGACCCAGCTGGGAGCCCGTTGTGGGTGAGAGATTCGCATGGGGGGCCCATGCCTTCCCCTTGTTGGATTCAACGCTGAGCGAGGGTGCGCGTGCACACACGCGCACACACACATGCACACACGCGCACATGCACACATGTGCACACACATGCACACACACGCACGCTTTGTCTTTTACCCACTGAACAATTTTCACCCAGTCTCCCAGGTCCCAAGGAGCCCACCAGGGGATCTTCTGAGGAGCAAAGGGTTGTTGTTTTTTTTTTTACCAAAGTAACTTCAGAGACCTCGCACGGCTTTACAAAATATTAAATTCCCTCCCAATGAGCGGTCACTGGGAGAATCAAATTTGATGGCTGTGGAGCCAAGTCAGATACAGAAGACAGAAAGAGGTCCCGTGGGACTATTGAACCAACATGGCTAACTGCCCAGAAGACCACATGCCCTTAAATCAGCTGGCGCATTGCATGGTGTGAAGGAAGGAGAACAGTCCACAATAAAGGGAAGAAAAATGGCCACTTAGGAAAACAAATGCTTCACAGCTTCTGAGTAATTCGAAACAAGCGCACACTTGACTGGGTCATGTGTTTAAGCCAGTTCACGCGGCCATCGAAACATCCCGGCCTCTTCTGGCCCGGCCGCTACTCCTTCACTCACCCAACAGCTACCGGCCACTTGCTGAAGCCTGGCCTCTTCCTGCTCATCCAGGACGCAACGAACAAGTGGCTGTGAGGGTGGAAAGAAGGAAGGACCTTACGGGGCACAGGCTACAGCCCGCCCGCCCTGGGTTCGAATCCACCACCAAACAAGCTAGTTCTATCCACTGAGCCTCACTTCCCTCATCTGTACAATGGGTAGCATTACTTATCATGCAGGTTATAGGAGACTCTGTGAGCGAAAATACAGCACCAAATACAGGATACAGGCACATAGTAGGCTTACTCTTGCAGGTACATATAAGGGAGATAATTAAAGAATGGCCCCCCTTCTGCCACACAGGTTGTGGGGTGGATCAAATGAGCTTATGAAGTGCAGAATGGCCGCCAAAAAAAACCCCTCAGTAAAACCTCATAGAGATATCCTAATTATGAGTAGGCTCCTAGCCTATGCCTTTTCCTCCTGTGGATGTGAAGCTGCCTGGTTTCTCCCAAATGCCAGGCTCTCCATTTTACTTGTGGTCTTTTTTTTTTTTGTCTCTGAGAGCACGTGACTTCATTTCCTCTGGTGAGCTATTTTCTAGGCTCTCGCTGAGCTTTGGATGAGCTTTACTCCATGAAGGGTCAATGTGTCCCCAGACAGAATAGTATTTTAATTCAACAGCATTCAGTAGTTATTAAACTATGATAAATGCTAAAGTGGGAAAGATTACACTTAGACATAAGAAGTGTCACTTGAATCACTTAAAAATATTATAATGTATGGCTAATTGCACCTTGACTATATTATCCAGTGCTATGAAAACACTTCGGATCCTTAAGTAAGGTACCATTTAAATACCTATTTCGGTATGTTATGGGTAATATTCTTGAGTGCAAAGGTTGTTAAAGGCCTCAACATTCACTGAGTCTCCACTATGTGCCGGGCGCTTTGTCCACATTCATTCAATCCTCAGAATTATTCTCCGAAGCAATTATTATCCTGTCCATTTTACTGGTTGAGACATTGAAATTCAGAGATGTCAAGGGACTTGCCTAAGGTCACACAGTTAGTAAATGACAGAGCTGAGATTTCAGTCTCTGATGGATTTCAGAATCTGTCGTCATCACAGACACATACAATCACACACATCTCTGTTTTAATACTTAACTTCTCTGTGCTTCAGTTTCCTCACTTATCAAATGCTGATCATAATCACACTGGGTTGTGTGAATTAAGCGATATGATTTCTGCAGAATTCATAACACAGTGCTCAGGAAATGGAAATATTATTATATATTGTTCTTATTAGCTCTTGGGTTACCATTCTAGCACACTTAGGCTAATGACTCTAGGGTTGGGATTGACGTTGGAGGGAAACGCTCCCTGTTCCCCAGCATGGATTTAATACAGTGGAAGCAACACAGTGCAACGGTCTACACAGCAAGACTGGCTACGTGATTTGCGTCGCCCAGTGCAAAGTGAAAACGTGCCCTGTTTAAACATTATTAAGAATTTCAAGGTGGTGGCAGCAGAGCTTCGAACCAAACTTGGGGCTCCTGAGCTCCGGGTCCCATGCAACTGCGCAGACTGCAGGCCCATGGAGACAGTGCTAGTGGGAGTCCTGGCTGCCTTGGCTACATATCAACTCTGCAGCCTTCAGCAAAGCACTGGAACTTTCTGAGTCTCTCTCTGATTTCTCATCGGTAAAATGGAGACCATTCCTGCCTCACAGGTTGGAGGGAGAACCAAAAGCAACGACGATGGGTGAAAAAGCCCTGGTTTAACCGCGAAGCGCCTTGCCGGTGGTCCTTGATCCTGACTGCGGCAGAACCACCTGGGAGCCTGTTAAAAATGCAGATGCCAGCAGTTCTGGGAGATTCGGACCCAGGAGCTCCAGTCTGTATTATTAACAAGCTCCAGGCGATTCGGGTGCACAGCCAGGGTCAAGGGGCAATGCACTATCAAGCAAAAGGTATTTGGTATAGAAACATCCAGGTTAATTACTTAGAATTAGGATGGTCCTTTCTTGGTTTAGAGATTTTCACCCTCTAACAATATTTCCACATATCACTTGGTCAGTCTGTCAGTGGCGCAGCTCTAGGACACATGGATGATTCTTTTCATGCCGCTAGGCAAGAAATGACTCCTCACTTGAAACTGTAACTTGAAGGCCAAAGATCTCACAGTGAGCTCCCAGCTTCCGCCCCAACCTCCCGGCTCCGGGCGCCGGCGACAGCAGACACGCAACAGCGCCCTGCCTCTGGACATGCTGCAAGCCCAGGCGGAAAGCTGATGGCCCGGTGAAAGCTTCCATGCCACCTGGCGCGTGTCACCGTAGCTCCGCCGCATTCTCACCGGAGTGTCCGTTTCAGGAAACGACGGAACGGCTGCGTTTGACAAGTCGCACGCGTCCTCTCATCAAAGCCATTTGATTTTTTTTTCTTAAGCGACTGTGTTCTGCCTGAATGAGGGTATTAATTAAGGTTCTATTATATGGGAAGGCACGTTGGGGGTAGTTAAGAGCTGCAGGGTAGTGGTGACAAGGCAAAGCCAGTGCATGTGTGCAGCCATTAACAGGGTGTTAATTGGGTGGTACATGGACGTAAATAGGAGGCCCAGAGGTGCCTGGAGTGGTTAGCTGGCACAGAGCAAGGCTCACGCGTTAGCCCCATGCCGCGGTGCAGGCTCAATTCACATTTCATGGCTGTAATCCCGTCCCCGCCCCTCCTGCCCCCCGATATTTAGGCGGGGGCTCTCGATGCGAATGCCACGCTATTAGGGTCAACTGGAAGCGGCTGCCCTCCCGTTATAGCCACGCACAGCGCGCTGCCAGTCAAGGGGCGATCGCGGGCTGGGGCGGAGACTGCGGGTTTCTCTCCTGCCACCGGCTGCCCCGGGGTCAGCTACACAGGCCTCGGCAGCCGTCTCAGGCTGAGTGGGCCCTTGCCCGCTTGCTGCGCAGCCTCCGGTGGATGGGGGGTAGCTGGCCACCCAGAACGGGAAGGCGCCCAGGCGTGAAGAGAGCGAAAAAGCTGGCGGGGATTCTAACATCCTGGAATCCTTTCAGGAAGCCAAGCTCTTGCCTCCTGCACATCACTGTTGAATTGTACGATGTTACATCTGCCAAGGCTCTTAAGGTCAGCCGCTGCGACTCCCACCCCCGCGTGTGAAGAAGCTGAAGCCCAGGGACGCGAAATGAGCTTCACATAATGAGAAGAGCCGTGGGCAGGACTGGAAGCTCCATCTGTCAGCAGAAACGAAACCAGTGGGCTTTTTGCAACCCTGCGTCGCCCATCTCGGTGAGCTGCGCAGACACCAGCGAGGCCCTCGGTGCCCCCGAATGCCAGTTCTCCTTTATCATGCTTCCTTTAAATATGATTTCTCCATTCTCATGCTGAGCCCACTCTCCGTACCTTGCTCCAGTTCTCGGATGACTGCTCCAGTCTGGTTTGGGGCTCCTGAAGTCCATGTCGCTGGCAAAGGGTTCAGTCTCTCTCCCTGATCTTCATGCCCTTTCCCTCCCATCTACGGTCTCAGCCCAGCCCCTCTGGGCGAGCAGTTAAGAGTTTCAGTGCCCACGAGCCCCCTTCCTGGACCTCTTTGCTCTTTTTCAAGCCTAAACATCGCTGCTGCACTCACGTGCACATGCCACACAAAATTTTTCTACTCTTTCCACTTCCAACATAGCTTCTGTTTCCAAGGAGTCAAAGGGCTTTTCAGAGTCCATGAAAGTCTACGTACACAATGGCATTTTATACCCAGCAGTCTTCCCCGGACTTTTTCATTTTCTGCAGGTGATCCTGAGTTGAGAAATGACTTCTAAATCCTGCGTACTCTGGTGGCTGATTAAAGTCGAGAAGTCCCCGTAGTCTGCCCACCAGTACGTTTGTGAAGATTTTGCATAACTACTGAAAACAGTTTAAAAGATCACGTCTGTGATCTATTAAACACGACTTTTTTTTTTTTTTTTTTTTTAAAGGGAGATAAAGGGTTTGAAAAGAACACATGAAACAGAAACGGCTGGGTTCTGCTTATCACACGTTAGGAATGGTAAGACTAACATACTCGCCGCTAATTAAGCAAGTCGTTTATCACAAAGCACTTGCCAGAAAACATAACGGAATTCCCACCCCCAATTCAAATAAAGAATTAATGGGTAAATAATTTATGTTCAAGTAATTATTGGCAAGACTTTATTTAAACTAGAATTTAGTGAAAGTAATTCAGAGATTGTGCTCCTTGCACGGTGTAATGAAGTTGTTGTTTAATTAGGATGACAACTTGCTCCTCTAGATAAAGGGAAAGAGAAACGTGAGAGTCAAAGATGATTCTCTTTGGCTGCTCAGAATGATCTGGTTAAAATGGCTCAAAGGGAGGGTGGAGCTTTGGATGATTCCAGTAACACGGTAGATAGAGAAGCACAGATTTTCCGGAGGAATCACTCAGGGGCTTAGGGACACGTCTTCAGCAGAAACAATACAAAACAAAAATAGTAACCAAAGCCTCCAAACACTCACACCCGTCCCTGACACACACACTCCGTGACACCTACGTCTGAAATGTACACCCTTGCGTGCAGGCACCTCTCCCCCCCAGGCTAAAATAAACAGCAGTGCCAATCCCACCCCTGATGACAAAACACGTCCCGGATGTTGTCAAATTCTTTCCCAGAGTTTAATGAGTGGAGCATCCAGTGACACTTGGAGTTGCTGCCTCTCCTTAGGCTTCTAACTTTTCCAGCGTGAGGAATTAGAGACACTTGGGGCCTGGGGACTTAAATTTGTGGGGCTGGGAGGTTTCCAAAGTCTCCAGATCCGTTTTCTTTAAATTAAGAGAGAGAAATTGTCAGACTGCTTCTCAGCTCCCGCATCTCACCAGCTGGGCGGCTATGCACTCAGTGGCCCCTCGGCTCAGCCGTATTGTCTCTTATGAGGCACAGCTCTCAGGTTAGGAATTTGGGGCGAGATGAATGGATTAGATGAGCTGAGTCCAACTACATTCCCCTCCCATTGACCCGGGAGCCCAAGGCCCCTGCTGAGCAATGTGGCGGAGCCTCTTATCTTAATTCTGTCCTGTCCAAGAGAGATTCCCTCAGGAGTAAACCCCAAGAGTCTTAGGGGTTGAGGGCATAGAAACAACACGGGGTTCAGTCCCTTTTACCCCTTTGTTCAGTTCCTGTTAGCCAGAGAGCCAAGCCACCGCCAGCCCAGCTGCAGAGCTGATGCCAAAACCGAAGCAAAAAGTGTAGGTTCTGCTGAGGATGGATGCACAAGATTATTCATGTTCAAAGAACAAAACGAGGCAGCACATGATAAACTTCTCCTACGCCTCGGGCCAAGCCTCTGAACACTACTTTGGTCTAGAAATTTACAAAGAGAGCTTCACAAACGTCTATCTTTGTCTTTGCTACACTACAGTAAGATTTCCCTACGCCGCACAACACAACAAATTGTAACCGAAAATGTTAACCCTTCAGACTGCTAATGACTGTGTAAACTTTGGGCTAAGATGACTTACACAGCCGCTGAAAGGAGTCACGGCCGCTAAGATAAACTCTACATTACTGCGCGGGAGGCTGACGGGACGCGCAAAATCAGAGCTACGCAGTGCCCGCGCTGTGGGGTGAGCGCGGCCGGAGGGTGGCATGCCCAGGGCAAGCCGGGGCACAGCCAGACCCTCCAGCCCTTCGGATGGCCCCTCAGAACCACCTTTGGTAGCAGAAGCAAGGGAAACAGTCAACAGAAAACACACAGGCGTCCACAACGGGCAAAATGTGAACCACGAGAGGGTGGGGCAAGCTATTTCTTAAAGAATGACTGTTCTGAATTATAATATGTATCACCTATAAAATGATGTAAATTACGTCTTTAGAAGACTTTTTGTTATGAAAAAGAATAAATCTATTATTTAGTTCCAACAGTGATCCACTCATGGTCAACCTTGGTTCAGCTATCACCCCCACTCTCTCCTACCCTGTTATTTTGAAGCAAACCTTAGACATACCGTTTCATTTGTAAATATTTCAGTATGCAGCTCTAAAAGATAATGAGGCATTTTAAGAACAGTTTATTGATTTTTAGAGAGAGAGGAAGGGAGAGGGAGAAAGGCAGAGAAACATCAATGTGAGAGAGTAGCATCGATTGGCTGCCTCCTGCAGGCCCCCAACCGGGGAGCGTCAAGCCTGCAACCCTGGGGCGTGCCCTGACCAGGAATCGAACTGGCAAACTTTCTGTGCACTGCACGGTGCTCAACCGACTGAGCCACACCGGCCAGGGCAAAGGGGAGGTATTTTAAAAGTACCACAATAATGCCATCACCACACCTAAAAAGATTCCCCGAACATCAGCAGATGCCCAGTCAGTGGCTAGGTCTCTGAAGTCTCTTTAATCAACGGGGTTCCCTTGCAATCTCTTTTGGTCCTTGGAAACATACTGCGGTTGATGACGAAACTGCAGTTTCGCGTGTCCTGTGTTCGGACAATCTGGGTTTTGCTGATTGCATTCTCATGGCGGTGTTTATGTGTTCCACTGTCCCCTTCATCTCGGTACATTGGCATCTGGATCCAGAGGCTTCATCAGACTCACTCCTTTAGGAAGACTGCTTTCTAGGTGGGGCTGTTTTTATCTCCATAGGAGGTATCTAAGGTCTGATAGCTCTCTCCCTGACGTGAACAGCCATGGGTGACCACTGCCCACATCCATTAGCTCTTTAAATTCTAGCATTCCAATGTTCTCCTCCTCCCTCACTTTTTAAAATAAAGCTGGAATTACGTCTATAGAGAGGAATTTCCCCTCATTTGCTTACCCTGATTTTTTGTTTGTTTGCTTGCTTGTTTTAAATCATCATGAACTCAGGAACCTAAACCTATTGGATTTGTTGTGTTTCAATCCGTTGAAAGTCATTGTGGTTTTTTATATCATTGCTTATATATCGTGTCATGTTCCAGGCTTATCTTGTGTATTTTCTGCCCCAGACATGAAATTGGCCATTTCTCCAAGGAGCCCTGGGTCCTTCTAATGAGAAGTAATATAGGTGCTGGGGTTGGTCATTGCTAACGGGTTCATCACTGTTTTCAGTCCTTCGTAGTGGACACAGCGAGGAAACACACACACATACATACACATTATAAAACACATATTCTATATGAAATTATGTAAAAAATGAAAATATATATTTAAGATAAAGTACATTAAAGTTCCTACTGATACTTTCTATTCAAATTCAGAATTATAAGGTTTTAATTTAACCTCACTGACCTTTCAGCTGTATCACCTCTTCCCATGCTCAAAAATCTCGATTGCCAATGACACTAATATAAATACTTGTTTTGTTCAACACTATGTGCCTAACAGTCCCAGAATAACAACGACACTACAACTATCCAAAATATCATTATTGAAAACAGCTTGATATTTTTTGCAGTTCTCTTTGTCCTTAATGATGTCCATCAAATTGCTATGTTTTAAAGTCATTTCGATGAGTCCTTCTCGGTGGCCATGCCACTCACTGGCACACAGTTGAGTTCATTTATTTCATTTTGACGATTAAGAATCGCTTTTAATATTTTACTTTTGTTTTATACTTATGTAAACATTTACACAGCTCTATAGTAAAATGCACAAAACAAGGTATATCCCAAGAAGTGTAACTCCTGGCAAACGTTTATCAAGGTTCTCTTCACTATGTTCCCTCCTTCTCACTCTTGGTGACTTGAAAAAAGTTATGGTTGCCAGGCTGGTGTGGCTCAGTGGATGAGCATCGACCTAGGATCCCGGGGATAGCGGATCAATTCCCAGTCAGGGCACGTGCCCGGGTTGCGGGCTCGATCCCCAGTAGGGGGCATGCGGGAGGCAGCTGATTAATGACTCATCATTGATGTTTCTCTCTCTCTCTCCCTCTCCCTTCCTCTCTCTGAAATCAATAAAGATATATATATTTTTAAAAGTTGTAGTTGAGCCCAGGCAGGCGTGGCTGAGTGGTTGAGCATCGACCTAGGATCCAGGAGATCGGGGTTTGATTCCCGGTCAGGGCACATGCCCGGGTTGCGGGCTCGATCCCCAGCACGGGGCGTGCAGGAGGCAGCCGATCAATGACTCTCATCATTGATGTTTCTATCTCTTTCTCTCCCTCTCCCTTTCTCTCTCTGAAATCAATAAAGATATATGTAGAAAAAGAAAAAAAGTTATAGTTGATATTTCATTTGGATTCTTTTAAAGCATATCGGCAGCTTCCGTTTTACCTTACACTTTATATAATTTTTTAGTACAGAACCAATAAGTTATGTATACTCTTGCTGGATTATACGTACTGAAGGTACAGTTTTAAATCATAGAACTGTTCAAATTTAAGAAAGCTATTACTGACTTGTTATTATTTAATATTGTAGAAACCCCCTGAAAAACCCTGACCTTCGATCAGCTCTTCTGTAGAATTTTTCAGCCATGTCAGCAAGGCTTTCACCACCTACTTGTTAAACTTTAATTCATTTCGTTTTCATGGAAGGAAGGAAACCCTTTGAAATCATTTATTGGTTCTTCTGAAAAAGCACAACCATTTGGGATTCTTAATGTTTGTTGCATGTGTAGCAATATTGCCCTTCTTTCACCATTGGCTTGAGTCGATGTTGAAGTCTTAATTCCTGGTGTTTATAATGGCAGCGACTGTACGAAGTGATTTCCACTTTCTGGAAAATGTGGTTGAGACACTGATGGAATGTAGTAGTAGTGGGAGGAATATGTGCCTCCGTTGTATTTAAACACATAAATGCAAGGCATGGTGGACGGCCCGTTAAATTCAATGTTCTGCTCAGCAACTGGTTTCTCTTCCTTGATGATTATAAAACTGGTCCACGATCTAAGATCTTTTATTAGAGATGCCAACATGTGGAATAAAAAGTTTTTATTAGTGCCCTTCAATACCATGGACTTTGCAGAGTATTAGAGTAACTTCATTTCCCCCCAGAAACATCTCCACCGCCACCCCTACTTTAATTACTTCAACAGTACCCCTGTTGAACCTTGGGGTCTCCCTGCACCCAAAACTCCTTACATAGCAGCCGGAGTCAGGGGAATTAGACCCACCAGGATTTAAGTCTTACAAAGCTATAGTGATTGAGGCAGTGTGGTATCAGCATAAAGAGACAAACAGGCCAGCGGAGAGGAGAGAGCCCAGAGACAGGCCCCTGCAAACGTCAATTCCTGCTCCATGGCTGCTATGGGCCTACGGAGCAGCAGGAAAGGACGCGTACACTGTCTGATGGTCATCTTTCCCTCTCAACTGCTATCCACAGACATCATTTAAAATAGCCACAGGGTATCCCATTGTCCGAATATAACATCATTGTACCATCATGAATTTAACCAGTCCCCTAACCCTTAACATTTAAGTTGCTCCTATTTTTTCTGCCACTATGAGCAGTGCAGTAATGGAGATTTTTGGCATGTAAAATGTTGAACATAGATGTATTATTTCCTTATGATTAATTCTTCAGATGGTGATAATAGGTCAAAGGGTTTGGATATTTTGGGAAATCTTGGTCCACATTTTTAAAGTCTTCCCTGAAATGTCTTATATGCCCAAGAGTGGTATATAAAAGAGTCAAGGTCACTTCCTCTGATAACACTGAATATCATACTTTAAAATCTTTTTTGCATTTAGGGGGTGAGGAAGGGTACTTCATGGTTGTTTTAATTTGTAATTACTTAATAACAAATGAAGCTAATCCCCACCCCCCCGCCCATCCCAAATGTTTCCTGGCCCGTTACAGTTTTTCTTTTGTGAAATGTTCGTTTTTGTCCTTGTACCAGTTACTAAACTGCTTCTCTCACACACACGCCGTTCTAACCCACCATAACCGTGGTGAATTATTTCTAAGCAATTGTTGTGTACCTGGTACCTCTGCTTTAATACTTTCAAATACTCCTTGCTGCCCACAGACAAGGTCCAAAGTCTTTAACCAGGGCATGGCCTGCACCAAACCAGCTCTAGCATACCTTCCACCATGGCCCTCCTCACACATACCCTTGTCCTGGCCCCAGGTGGCCTGTTCCCTGTTCCTTCTCATTGACATATAGTCCCCCCTTCTCGCGTTGGCTCTCACCGCTCTCGTCTCAAAATCTCCTTCTTTTCATTTGCTTAGTTTCTTATCTCCCTTGAGCCGAGCTCAAGTGCATTATCTCTGCAAATCTTTCCCTGGGAGAACACTTCTGACCTTCTGAGAACTTTCAGACGTTTAATGATAATGGCTGATTTCTAAGCCACGGAGGAGTAAAGGTGTTAAGCTCAAGTAAAGGTTATGTTGGCATTACTCAGTGCCAGTGGCGATGCTGGCGAAACAGCCATTACTGGGTCATTCTGGAACGCTTTCACGTCTGCCTCTATCACCCCAAAGCGCCAGCACCAACACAGGCCGGGGCTGCGCTGCGGGCTGGGGGACCTTCAGGGAAGGGGAAGCGGTGTATGGAGTAAAACAAAATAAATGCCAACGTGTTGTGTGTTTTTTTCCTATTTTTAATTTTTTTCCTCACATCATCTGCATACTGCATCATGTGCTCACTGCCCAGGTAAAGTGTCTTTCCGTCCCCCGTCCCCCCCTTTGCCTCTTCTACCTCCCCTCACCCTCTGTCCCTCTGCTAATCGCCATGTGGTTGCCTGTGCCTCTGTGTTTTGTTTGTTTTTTGCTTAATCCCTTCACCTTTTTCACCCAGACCCCCAAACCTCTCCTCTCTGACAGCTGTCAGTCTCTTCTATGTGTTTATGCTTGTGTTTCTATTTTGTTTGTTAGATTATTTTTGTTCATTAGATTCCACATATAAGTGAAATCTTACGGGACTTGTCTCTCTCTGACTGGCTTATTTCGCTTGGCATAATAAGGGAAATGGATGGACTCTACAGGTTCATCCATACTGTTGCAAAGGGTAAGAGTTGCTTCTCTTTTTTTATTTTTATAGCCACATAATATTCCTTTGTGTAAATGTCCCACAGCTTTCTGATCCACTCACCTACTGACGGGCACTTGGGCTGCTTCCAGATCTTGGCTATTGTAAATAACGCTGCAGTGAACCTAGGGGTGCATAGGTTCTTTCAAATTAGCATTTTGTGTTTCTTTGGATGTAGACCCAGAAGTGGAATCTCTGGGTCATAAGGCAGTTCCACTTTTTGTATTTTGAGGTGACTCCATACTGCCTTCCACAGTGGCTGCACCAGTCTGCATTCCCAACAGTGCTCGAGGGCTCCCTTCTCTCCACACCCTCGCCAACACTTGTTGTTTGCTGATTTATTGATGGGAGCCTTTCTGACAGGTGTGAGGTGACCTCTCATTGTGGTTTTAATTTGTATCTCTCTGATGACTAGTGATGTTGAGCATCTTGTCATATGTCTCCTGGCCATCTGTATGTCCTCTTTGGAGGAGTGTCTATTCAGGTCATTTGTCCATTTCTTAATTGGATTGTTTTCTTGGTGTTGAATTGTATGAGTTCTTTATATACTTTGGAAATCAAGTATCATTGGTGAATATGTTCTCCCATACAGTGGGTGGTGTTTCCATTTTGTTGATGGTTTCTTAAATGCCAGTTTCATCTCTGCTCTTTACAGGCTGTGTTTCCATAAGCGTGGCACCTCTCTTCAGCTCTATACTAGGGATAGTAATATATTCTCCAGGATTATTGTGAGGATTAAGTTAAAAAATGTGTCTAGAGTATGCAAAGTGCCTGCGACGGAGCCAGGCTCGATACATGGAAGTTAGTGTTAATATAAGCAGAAAAGACTCTTTTGCTGGTCATGTCTATGTTTGCATGAATGCAGAGGTTGGATCAACATGAGCAGAATGAAATCAGGCACATTCAGGGCAGTAAGGGATGGAGGCTGGGGTCGTGTTTGGAGGCTGTCACTAGAGCACCGATCCTACTCCACAGGGAACTAATTACAGTGCTGTCCTAGGGGTGAGTAGTATGGAAAGAGCAGAGTACATGCGTAACACTTATTTCTGACTGAAGATAGCATCTGGTGTTACTGAGACCCACCAGAGGTGTTAGAGTCTAAAAACGCACAGTGACTCTGGAAACTTCCAGAGAGATGCAAGAGTGACAGCTGCATTATTTGGATCTACCAGGAGCACCTGAAAAAGGGGAGCTGGAATAGAAAGTACAGAGAGAGAGAGTAACCAGGCAGGAGAGAATATAAAAGTAGTAACGTGGATTTCAGAAAAGGCAGGATTTAAGGCTGAAGGTCAGAACAGAATGAAGAGTGACAGCGTAATGTTCAACAGCACAGTTTATAACAGAGATATACTATCCGTAAACCTGTATGCGCCCGACAACACAACTGCTCAATGCATAAAGGAGAAAGCTACTGAACATACAAGAAGACTTTCAACTAAAACAAGATTTGGAGATATATATACATATCTATATATATGTATCAGAATTAGACATATCTAGGAGAAAAAAATTAAGAGCAGAGGGAATTTAATATAAAGCTCAGTAGAACAGATAAACTGCTGAAGTTAACATTATCTGAGGAACTAGTGAATGCATCGAGGCAAGAAAATGAAGTCACTGATATCAATATTAAGAAAAAGCAGATAAAATTATCTCTTTTGTGCTGATGTTTAAATACCCAGAAAACCCAAGAGACTCTAATGAAACACTAGTCAAATAATTGAGAAAATTTAGTTAAAATAGTAAAAGACACACAAAAATCAATAGCCTCACTCCCTAACAGCAATAAGCACTCAGAAATGAGAATGGCAAAAAAATGACAATAGGGATTTAAAAACTATAAAAATACATGGGAACGAATGCAACATCCACGGAAGCTGAACCCAGGCTGTATTTCCCTATGGCAGCTACAGCCTGTCCAGGGAAGTCTGAATTTGAGCCTTGGGTTCTGGGTAGGGGTGTCCCTCTTCCAGGCTCTCTGTTCCATCCTAGGGTTCCTTCAGCGCAGGGATAGTCGCTGCTTCCCGCATCTGCTATTTCTGTATTCCTTACGGTCTTCTTGTAACCCTTTCAGAAGTTAACCACTTCTTCTTAGTGAATAAATCTTTATAAATATTCCATGTTCAAATTACTGGCATGGCTTCTGTCTCTGACCAGACCTTGACTAGTACAGATCTATATGAATAAAATTATAAAATCTTATTAAAAGACCTCAAACAAGAACTGAAAAGACAGAAAAGTATTTTCTTAGATAGGAAGACTTAATGTTATAAAAAAATATATCCATTCTTCCTAAAATACATATATAAATATAATGCAATTCTTGTTAGAATTCCAACAAAGTTTCCATTTGGGGGAAGCAGATAAAAATATCTTAAATTCCAATGGAAGAGTAATCATATGAGAACAGCCAAGAAAAGCATAAAAAATTAGACCTGTGAGGAAGGAAAGCTCTGCCAGAACAGAATGTCACAGTAATCAAATCTGAGTGGTATTGGCAGAGGGATAGACAAAGCGATCAGTGGAACAGAATGGAGAAACCCAGGGAAAGATCCTAGGACCCACTGGAATTTCATATACGACAAGGCAGCATTTCGTTGCAGAGGGCAGAGAGTGGCTTACTGAACAAATCGTGCCGGCACAAACGGTTAGTTCTCTAGAGCAGGGGTGGTCAAGCTTTGTCTGTAAAAAGCCAGATACAAAATATCTTAGGTTTTGTGGCCCTTAGTGTCTTTGCCACAACTATACATTTATGGTTCAAGAGCAGCCACAGACAACATGTAAATGAGTGGCTGTGCCTGTGTTCTAACAAAACTTTATTTACAAACACAGGCGGCCTGCCTATGGGCCATAGTTTGCCAACCCCTAGTCTAGAGGAAAATGAAATTAGCTTCCCAGTCTCCGACCAAATAAAAAAATAAATTCCAGCGGTGTAAAGACTTAAATGTAAAATATAAACCATGAAAAACTCTTAGAAGAAAAACCCCAGGTAGACTCTAGGTATGATCACGTGAGGAAGGGAATCCACCTTAATCAAGCCAAGAAAACCAGGAGCCATGAAAGACAAGTTGGACACATCTGACTATATAAAAATGTGAAATTTTATACGACAAAAGGTGCCATAAACGAAGTCTAAAGACAAAGCAATAGGTTCAAGAAAAATGCACCACGGATGACTGATGTCTCTAATCTACAAAGGGTTCTTACCAGTCAGCGAGGAAAAAAGGCAGCCCAATAGAAAAATGGGCAAAGGGTATGGATTTTAGTTTAAGTGCAATTGGAGGCCCGTGGAGGCTCTGAGCAGGGGAGTGATATGACTTGTTTTATGAAGACCACTCAGGCTGCTGCGTGGAGAACGGATTGCCGGGGGCGGGGGCCAATCCTGGAAGCAGGAAGGCGAGCTGGGATGTCTTTGCAGACTCCCCGGAGAAGGCTTAATAGTTGCTCAATAAATGTGGGCTGGTTTCTGATGAAAACATCTGTGCCTAGGCCAAGGGTTCCCGAGCTGACTCCTTGATCCTGCCTCTGACGGAAGGTGAGGCTCGGAGCGTGGGAGGACTCTTTTAAGTTCTTCTAGGTAAGTAAATGTGAATCCAGGGTGAGCCTGGAAAGAATCCTGCCTTCCTGGCCCACATGCTTCTGTCTGATTGTCCTTCTTGGCTCTGGGTATAGGGAGGGGAGGGGGGAGGAAAGAAGACTTGTTATAATCGTGAGGAACTGGTGAAGTCTTGGCCTAAGGAGGCCAGGCATGGACGGAAGGGGATGAGACTGAGCAGGAAGAGGGACGACTGACATAGCAGGAAGGGACAGCTGACATAGCAGGAAGGGACAGGACATGTGCCTGCAGCCTGTCTCGGGGGAAGGCTGCATTAAATAATTTCTTCCCTCCTTGTGAGGTGTGGGGATCCGACAACCTGGCTGCAAGTCATTGTTTTCCACATGCAAAGCCAAGAAATTGTATCTGGTAAGTGGTCCGAGTGCAATAACGACCTGCTTCTCCTCAACCAGAAAGTGGGTCCTACCCAGCGGGCAGCAGGACCTCAGCAGAGTGACGGCACAAAGGGGTGTCGGCCCTCCCTGGGCAAGGCCTAGGGAGCCTGAGGCAGAAATCCGAGCCTGCAGGGCAGTGCTGGGCCTGGAGCGGGTAACTCGGGCTCTGCGCAGAGGCTCCGCTTTTTCAAATGTAAGATACAAAACGTCCTGGAGAGGAGGGATCTCTAGAGAAAAATGAAAGAATGGACACAGACGTGAGCTGCTGGGGAGACACAGCGGAGCTGACATTTGCTGCAAAGGGAAGGGAATGGCATCTCTGCAGAGGGACCCCGCGGCCTGCGACAGAGCTCTGCGGGGCTTACCTCTGCAGAGGCCGCTCTGTTGCCTGCAGTTCCTTGTGGAGCAGGCAAAGAAATGTGGATCAGAAGGAACCGAGGGGTGGGGTGGACAGTGCCAGCTCTCCTACAAAGCTGTACCTCCCAGCTGCCTCAGGGCAAAGCGAGGGTGTTCTGTTCTCCCTGGCGGAGTCTGTGTCTGGTTCCCCACGGAGATGGGCACAAAGGGTCCCCACTTGTCAAATAGGCTGGTCTTTGAAAAAACAGCAGTGCTGCACCTGAGCCGGCACACGCTTCTATACTCGGGGAAGAGTGCCTGCCGCCTGGAAGGCACCGCCTCGCTGCAGGCACTCAGGGAATCCTGAAACCCTTCCTTCGTTCTTCCACTGCAGAAATGCCTCCCGAATGGGGGGTACTCGGCACACACACTCTGAGGAAGCAAATAAATGATCAGATTATTCTTGAGTCGTGTTCTAACAATCCGTCCAGAACGAGATGGAAACCCAACACAGAGGTGAGAACCAGGGGACTTCAGTCCCTGCCGTGATGTCTGATCCTCTAGACAAGAAATCAGTAAACTGTGCCCAAGGTCCAAACCTGGCCTGTGGCCTGTTTTGGTAAATTAAGATTGGGACACGGCGACACCTATTTGTTTGTTGTTTTTTTAAAATATTTTATTGATTTCAGAGAGAGGAAGGGAGAGGGAGAGAAAGATAGAAACATCAATGATGAGAGAGTCATTGATCGGCTTCCTCCTGTACGCCCCCCGCTGGGGATGGAGCCCGCAACCCGGGCATGTGCCCTGACCGGGAATCAAACCACAATCTCCTGGATCCTCAGTGGACGCTCAACTGCTGAGCCACACCGGCCAGGCCACACCTATCTGTTTACATATTGTCTATGGGTCCTATTGAGCTCTAACAGTGGGCAGACTTGAGTAGTCATGAGAGTGATATATGGCCTGCAAAGCTGAAATATTTACTATCTGGCCCTTTATGGAAAAATTTGCCAACCCATGCTTCAGGCCACTCTCTAGATTCAGCAGGTCTGGGGTGAGGTCAAGGATTCTGAGTTTCTAAGAGGCTTCGGGTGATGCTGATGCTAGTCTGCGAGCCCATTCTTTGAGTAGCAAGGTTCTAGGAAACTCTTTTCCAAAACAAAACAAAAAAAAACAAAAAAAACAAAAAAAACAAAACAAAACTATGATGGCCCAGTATACATCAAGAACCAGCCATGTCCAGGCATGCATTTGACACCATGGCTTCACATAACCTGAGTGCACCACAATCAAAGAAAGTCTTGGGTGTCCCTTCTCCGTTCTCCGTCGGCATTGCTTACTGACTGACACAAGCCTATAATGCACACAGCGATTACTTGTAAGACTATGACTAAAAAATTTAAAATAATATTATGGCCATGATATTAATATTGTTTTAGCTCCTCGGAGGTGCTCGCATTTTCATAGGGAGTAATTGATTCTTTACCCAACGTTAGGAGCTCTGTTACAATTTCAGCCACAGCAACAGAGCTGTTCCTAGGTTTATGTCTAGCAGGTGGCCACTTAATAAAGGTAAGAGTCCTGCAAGATCCTTAGGCAATGACCATGAGAATCAGAAACACGAGCCATGTATGTGTAAACGGAAAGAGGAATGCCAGGCATTGGAGTGGCCATTAAGTAACACTCAGACCATAGAATAACTAGTTCTTGGGGGTCCTTATCATCACCGAATTCTGAGGGGCTACCCTGGAACTGGTTTACCATGTAGGCTTTCCTTCTGTTTGGTCAAAGGTGCCATCATCCAGTGAGTAAGTCTCTAAGTAGTCTCCTTCACATAAACTTGGACTAGCCTCAGAATGCATTTTTCCAGTAGCTTGGAGAAAGGGGCCCAGTAGCAAAGAGAAGTAGCTCATTTGCTCCAAGAGCAGTCACCCCAAGATTGTTGCTTAACTGACAAAATAGAAGGCACTGCCGGCGGTCAGCACATCCCTGGCATTTCCATTCCATCTGACAGCATGTTGCACGAGATTATGTGAGTCCCATTTCCTTAGTATACTAATAGCCCCACGGCACGTGTATTATTTGAGCAAATGACAAGGTCCTGAAGACAAGACTCATTAACACCGAGTGTGGCACCCAGTGGACTCCCGCCACGCAAGCACTCCCTTATCATTCCCCATTCTGGAAATTTCACATTACAGTCTGCTTCATGAATTCCACAACACCGTGGTCATACAGATTAACATTTTGTAAAAAGAGAATAGCAACTAACACTCTGCTTAGGGGGATTTCAGACATTCGGCTTCTGCTAGGAAAAGAGGGGTACTGCTGAAGACTTCAGGATAGAGTGTTATCTCGGAGAGTAAAAAGCCATTCTTTGTTTTCATCTCCCAGGGCTACAGGAAGAATTATTTAAAGATTATTTTCATAACTTTGAGTACAATTAATTTCTATAAACCCCATGGATAATTTTCCTATTTTTAATGATTTCCCCCTGTCTTTTCCCCAAGAGCCTTTCAATTGGACACAATTTTTCTTTTCAATTAAAAAAATAAAAAGAGTGGATGCACCTCAAGAGGGCTGGCGGTATTTTCAAGAACAGGGAATTATTTACTCAGGTCCATATACAGTAATATAATACATATTTCCACGCGTTTCGCAGAAGCTGGCGTGAGCACCCACTGCTCTTGGTGCGGCACCTTCCTCGGGGAACACATGGAGGCCTCCATGTATCAGAGGTCATTAGTGACAGCCCCATCTTCTGTGTAAAGGCCACCTCCCAGCAGAAGCCCAGCTCGCCTGGTGAAGGTGACGCCAACCTGTCAGCCTCTGGCAAGCTGAGGACGGGGCGAAGGAGGGAGGGGGCAGATGCCAGATTTCAGATGCAGGGCACGCTCGCTGCGGTTGGGGGCTGGGCTGGCGGGAGCGGGGAGAGAAGCCTCTATCTGGACACGACTGGGAAGAAATCGGTACTATGTGTGACTTCGGAAGGAACTGGGAGGCTGTTCTTTCTGGATCTTCAGATGTGACAAAACAGGAGCCGTGGGAATTCAAAGCGGCAGCACATGGCCGAGGAGGTGCTTCTGGTGCCGGAGGGAATGTGTGTGTCCCTGTCCTGGAGGGAATGTGTGTGTCTCTGTCCTGGAGGGAATGTACCCAGGCCTGGATGGGGGAGCGTGTCACATGGGCAAGAAGGCTTATAAAGTTCAGGTGGAGAAAAGGGCTGCAGGAGCAGGAGGAAGGGGCGGTGGACAAGTAAAGTGATCAGAGAACAGTAAAGAATAATGACCTGGGAGTAGCAACCCTCCAGGAGAGTATGTTGACTCCAAGAAACTTAGAATTTGCAGAATTTTAACCCCTTGAACTATAACCATGCCAGATAATCAGGGATACAAAACTATCCCAGTTCTGCAAATGCTCATCAGCGACTTAAAAATATCTGTTTAAAATGACTCCAACACTACTCCAGATAAACGGGCAGGGGATCGGAGGCTCAGACACAGGGCGGTCTCCAAGCGAACCTGCCCAGCAGGCAACGCAGATCTGGGCCGTCCCGCACCCCCCGTCTGAGCGCTCCCTGCCCACCTTCCTTCCAGGTGGAGGACTTCCTTGCCATTCCTTGACGTCCCTATTTGAAGGCCTGTGCGACAACCAGCCTATGTGAGAGGCCGGTCCGGGTAACTGCTTCCCTCCCCTAGAACAGAGCTGCATTTAGTCAGGCCTTTCCTTCACAAGGCAGGTGCCCACAGCAGAGAGCGAGGCGGCAGGAATTTCAGACACTGCGCAGCTGCCCCCGAGGAACCTCTGGGGCTGGAGCCTTTGTGTCGCTGTGACAGAGAACCGGTCTGTGCAGACCGTGACCAGCGCGTCTGTCTTACAGGTCTTCTCTCTGTGTGCGGATATGCGTTCCATCTCCTTCTGTCTTTGCCACCCCCCAAACCGCACTCCTCAAACAAATACGCACCCCACGCACAAAGATACACCTACGTGTGCTGTACGCGAGTGTGACACTCGCAAGCACACTTGTGGCATTAGCTTAGCCCTTTCACTCCTTGGGCTTCCCAGTATTGTCCAAAGTGGGGGTTGGCAAAGTATGGCTCATGGGCCAAACCCAGCCCACTGTTTGTTTTGTCAATAAAGTTTTATTGGAACACAGACATACTCATTCGTCTATTGCCTATTTGTGTATTGTCTTTTGCACTATCACAGGGTTGAGTCGTCGGTCACAACAGAGATTACACGGTCCACAAAGTCTAAACTATTTACTGTCTGGCCCTTTAAGAAAAAGTTTGCTGAGCTCTAAAGTAGCACTCATATTTAGAAAATACATATTTTTTTAATTTCCAAAAGGTCTTCTCATTTTAAAAGTGATTCATGAACATTCATGTCTTAGACTCATAGAACCATATACTTAGAAGACATATTTTAGATTGCGAGTCTTACCTAAGGCCTAAAGGTTCTCCTCTGGAATGTCCGTGGATGTCCCATCTCTCTCAACACTTCCAATAAAAGGAAACACACAGTTGCTCACAGGAAAGACTGTGATGTTTCCCAACAGCTCTTGGGAAGGGTCTTTCTCATCTAGAGTGAAAACAGGATTTTCTCTCATTTCTACCCATTGGTTCCCATTCTGCCTTTTACAGATGGCGAGGAAGAAGGGGGGACAATCCCTTTTTTTTATTATTTTTAAAAAATACATCTTTATGATTTCAGAGAGAGGGAGAGAGGGGAGAGAGAGAGATAGAAACATCAATGATGAGAGAGTCATTGATCGGCTGCCTCCTGCACACCCCCCACTGGGGATCGAGCCCGCAACCCGGGCATGTGCCCTGACCTGGAATCCAACCGGGATCTCCTGGATCACAGCCCGATGCTTAACTACTGAGCCACACTGGCCAGGTGGGACAATCCCTTTTAAATAGCACATCAAGTATTTGGGGATAATTGACAAGCCTTACTTTTGTATGTTGCTTGTCCAGATCAAGTGTCCCCAGTCCCTTCATTGTTTGTTCCTTGGGTGGTTTGTGATTGAAGCTCTCTGCCTCCCCTGTCACTGTTCCTGGATGCCCGTGTCCTTTCTACACTCAGGTGGGGAGGACATCGGGTCCCCCTTCACGCAGGCACCTATTTATGGTCATCGTTCTGATCGTTCCCCAGAGGAGCTTCCAGTGGGCAGAAAGCAGAGGCTGGCCGCTCTCTTTCTGGAGTCCCAGGCACTGGTAGCACCCTGATCTGACCAGGCCACGATGCCCTCTGAGAATGGTCACGCCAAGCCTTTGTTGTTGGGCTGCAGGCCTAGCAGGGACTCCAGCCGAGAGCCGGCTCTAGAGGATGGTATGTTTTGAATTGGCCACTCAACAAATCATAAAACGGGATTGTCAGATTCATTATGGAAAAGGCTGTGCTGAGTATAATGCTTTAAGTACCTGTGGTGGCTGCCGGGGATACAACTGGTATTAGTGGCTTAGGGGGCTCAGAACATTTCCGTGAGACCATAACAAAGGAACAGCCTGTGCTTGGTGAGACCAATGGAAGATGGGCCCTTTTCCTTCCACTGATGAAAGGAGAGCTTTCTTTTTCTTTAAAAATTTGCCACTCCAAACACCCACTTCCCCCCAGTGTACCATGTCAGAGCTACTGAGTTGGAGGTTAAAAAAAAAAGTTTAAAAAAAATCATTAAACAACCCCCCAAAAAGAGGGCTCAATGAGGTCTCATTCTGAGGTAATGAGCTCCAATTTAACACCATCATTATTTCTGACATTAAAGGCCTAAGAATAGTGTCACATGCCCAGAAGCTATTTTTTTCTTTTTTTTACCCACTAATCCCAGAAATAAGAAGCTGCCATTAGGGACAGTGAGTCAGGGGCTATAAAAGTGCTTTAAAATAGGAATGTTGCAACAGACTGACTAGAACATGGGACACAGGGCCTACAGGAGGTTTTTAGCCACCTGTGGGCACCTCCAGCTTCTGCCACCTTAGCTGATCTCTCAGCCAGGACGGCCAAAGGCTGTGCTGTGACTGATCAGTGAGTAATTACAGGTATGGGTTTGGTGTCAGACGGATTCTGGACCTGAGGTCTGGCTGTGCCATCTGTGCCCAAACCATATGCCTTTGGGAAACTTTCCTTAAATCCCCCATGCCTCGGTTTGGCTCATCTGCAAAATGGGACTTATAATAGTATCTACTACCAGGTGTAGATGAAATGAAACGAGATACACAAAATAGAGACTCTAACATACCACAGAGGAGAAAGGAGTCCCCAGGATGATGGGCGGGGACATCCTAAGGCAACAGATGGGCTCCGGGCTTAAGGGTCAGCCAGTCTTGATGGGAGCAGATCCGAAAGCTCTAGGGGGATATTTATAAGAAGATAAAACCGATATAACTCCCAATATATTTGAATATATTGAGAGAAAATATACAAAATTGAGGGAGAGTCTATAGACATGTCCATAGTAATTACAGAGAAGCAAAAACAGAACCACTGGAAACAGAGTTGTGGAGGAGAGGAAGAGTAACCCTAGTACACTACAAGGCTCAGCAAGGCTCAATTCTGACCTAATGAAAATGATAATATCACAATATTGGGAGGATGGGAATTTTATGTGGTTTTTAAAAGGGGATTCCCAGATTGGGAAGTCAAAAGATAATGCCTAGAAGTAAAAACCAAAATAGAAAAATTTTTAATGATATTTAGTGATGTGGAGATACATTCCTAAGGAATCAGTTAAAAGAACTGTGGTCAGTAAGCACTGGGCGGGAGATTTTCAGGGGAGATTATGGGTTTTTCTAACAAGGCAGGTAGGACTATGTGAGTCTAAAAGCTATGTGTATAAATAATTTTCATAAAAGTAAACTTAAATTAAAAGAATTAAAATTCACATTGAAGTGTGTCCCACCAATTGATTTCCTCAGTAGTTCTTGATTTACTAGAATTAAGTCCAGGATTAGCAGTTACTCTTGCTTTTCTCAACCTTCTAGTAGATGAAATATTAAGAAGCGGAGGTCGAAAATGTTTCTGCAAGCATCTCTTTAACAGAAGGAGATACACAACAGATCTGGGGAGAGTTGACAAACCCCGGGAATGGTGAAGTTCATAATCATGGGTAACAATGTATGAGCCAAGTGATCTGTCGGACTGGGTGGGGGAATCCTTGAGCCAGTGGGTTGAAATGTGGTGGAGACTGTGTACATCTGGATAAACAGAGAAAGAAATGGAATTGCTGTCCTTATGGGAATATAATTCAGACCACCCTTTAGATATCCTTTCTAGAGCCTTTATATGTGCCAAACACTCATCTAAACATCTTGCATGTATCATCTCATACCATCCTCTTATTAACTCAGTTGACAGATCAGGAAACCGAGGCCCAGGAAGGTAAAGAAATTTCCCCAGGGTTTTAAGGCGAATGTTTGAGAACCCAGGTCTGAGTCCCGTGACTGCGCTCTTACCCACTAGAACAGTGTTACTCAATGATGGTCCAATTTAACCCCCAGGGGAATTTGGCAATGTCTGAAAACAGTTTCACTTGTCACACGTGTGGGTGGGGGTGCTACTGGCATCTAGTGGGTAGAGACCAGGGATCCTGCTAAACGCTCTGCAATGCACAGGACAATTCCCTGCAGCAAAGAATCACCTGTCGCCAAATGCCAACAAGGTCGAGGCTCAGAAACCCTGCACTATGCTATGCTTTTCTTCAGGAAATTCAGGATTAATCACCCACTGCCTTCTCCCTGGCACCTAGAACAGTGCCTGGCACATAGCTGCTGTCAATGGACTTAGAACTATTACCAAACAGATTATTTTTCTGAAGTCATTAAAGCCCCTACACTGCTACATAAAGGACACCAACGTTTTTCTTTTGTTATGTGACTCACACTTTAAAAAGGTCTATAGTCTGGACTCCGCCGAAGATGCTCAGCATAGGGGCCCTGCTGTATAAAACTCACTACAGAAGAGTACAGAAATCTCACTAATAAACCCCAGTTTCCCACACTGAGTGAGGATGTGCGAGACATCTATAGATTCGTCCCCACACCTACCAGCGGTCCCACAGGACTTTGTTAAATATGCTCACATGCACATCTGAGCTGGAGTTAAGACTTTTAACACGCCTTAGAAGGAAACCACGGCTTACTGTAAAATTCCTGCGTTCTTCCTTTGTTCCTTCATAACCATCGCCCTACCTGGAGTAAATAGGACAGGGCCTTGGAGAAATGCAGCCTTCTGTTGAAGTTGGGGGAAAGTAGCCGGGGGTGGGGGGGGTGTAAGAAGAAAACAGGGAGTTAAAGAAAAGGAAATGACACACTATTCTCTATGGGCCTCCAAGTGGGCATCTGTCTCTGCCCCTTTCTGGTTAGGATGGGTAGGGGCTTATGAGGAGGAGAGGAAGGAGAATTTGGCCAAAGCCATGGCAACCAGAGATAGCCTTATTTATAAATGTCTTCCCTGGTGCAAGTATGCCATGGGGTATCACACGAGGGAAGGCTGTATTTTACCTTCTTAACTTGCTTTTGCAGCTCTGATGGTTTCCGAAGCGGAGTTGAAATGCTTACGTGCTAAACTAGAAGATTTATTTGGCTTTCGTTCATTCAACAAGTGCTAAGTGCCAGGGTATCCTTACCTCCAACTCTCATGCCCTTTCCCCCATAGAAAGAGCTGCTGAGTCTAAGTAAAAATCTAAAACCCCAACTACGTCGTGTACGTGTGCATGCGTGTGATGTGTGTGTGATGTGTGTGTGTGTGTGCCCGCGCTTGTGTGCAGCGCTTTGGTGTGTGGTGGGAGTCTGCAGGGCTATTCTCTCCTTGCTTCGTGTTTTCACATCTCCCACAAAACAGGAATTAGAAGGAAGGACGAGCTGAACCGTTCCCTCAGGCAAGCAGATCTGCGGGAAAACAAAGGGTCGGTGCTCGGTCCCCAAGGGGTCAGGCCGCCTTCCTTCCCTCAGGGCGTCGGGCCCGTTTTCCTGTTCACCACGTTCCAGTCTTGCACAGTCCATAGCATGTGGTTCCGAGGGCACTTCGGCAAATGCAGGATGGAAGGGACTCTCAGCGGCCACCGAACGTGTCACCCGCAGAACCCATCAGGAGCTGCAGCGGCAAGTTCCCGAAGGGGCCCGTGGAGGGAAAAGCTTCTCCCGCGCTGGTGGCTCCCGGGCATTTCTCTATTGTTCTTAATAAAGGGACATCGCCCGTGGAGGTGGAGGCTCACCTTTTACTCATGTTTAATGGCCGCAAAAGCCATTTATTACCTCATGTCCTTCCCCAGCGGGAAACGGTCCTGCACAGCAACCGCACCCGGCTGCGTCTGGCTCCCCTGATACCCAAGGGTGACCCCACCACCTCTGTGTGACTCGGGGGCAGCTCCCCAGCCGCGCCTGTCTGTCCCCAGCCGAGGAAGGCCCTCACCAAAGAAGGGCAGGGGCCGGAATCTCTTTCCTCCTTTGAATTTTGAATCAAACTCCCGCCCATCCACACGGCGAGAACACATCAATCGCCTGCCTTTCCCGGGACCGTCGGGGCCACCCGGGGCCGGTTCTGCGTCCTGCTGATCCGTACGCAGGAAGGGCTTGTGAAATCGCTGTCCCCTCAGAAAACACGTCCATTTCCACCTTCCTCGGACGGCTCTCACAAATGAAAGTGCTCTGTCATTTTTAATGCCCGGTGTTTCCTTTCTCCCCATTGTCTTGTCGAAATCCAGCAAATAAAACCCACAGGTATTTGGCTTTAAAAAAAAAAAAAAATGCCCCAACAGCCCAGAGGGTGGTGGGAACCCAGCCCTTGCAGGCTCTCCTTGAGTCTCACACACACACACACACACACACACACACACACACACACACGACTGCAAGCGAAGGTTCCTTCTGTCCCCTTGGAGTCCTCTCGAGCCCCAGGCAGCACGCGGACGGGCCCCGGGGACGGTGGCGGCGAGAGGCCCGCCTGGGGACGGAGGTGTGCCAACGGCCCCCCATCTCCCGTGCAGCCGGCTCTCCGCAGCCAGGGAACTGACAGAGGTGGGCGCTCTTCGTAAATGGGAAAGCGCACGGCAAGTGCAAGTTATTATTAGTTCTACAGTGTCGCCAGCCTACAATTTCTCATAGACACCTATCATTCTGCTTAGGTGACTGGGTAACTGTTCCCCGTGCCAGAGGGAACAAGCCTCTCTCTGAAACGTTTGCATGTCTGCGTGAGGCCTAAGCATACGGAACCCCCTCATAGAAAGGTTTCCACTCTGCAGAGATTTGTAAGTGCCAAAGGACTAACGATACCCTAAAAAAATAAAATGAATAAATAAATAAATAATAAATAAATAAATAGAAAAACCAACCACAAATGCATTGAGTTTTTAATAGAAAGGTTAGTAGGCTAACCTGTTTCCAGTATTATAAAAGTCACCCTCTAGGATGTGAATAGAAGGTCAGCATTCTAGGATCCGAGGTAGCTTTATGTGACAGACTTGTTGCCCAAAAGTTACTTCAAAACAGAAGTTTGGCATAATGCAATTATTTCCCACACATCTGCGTTTACTCAAGACTAGCTTATTGTCTTTGAGATCTTTCCTTAGATGCCTATTAGCTTTAAGTCTTTCTGCCTTTTCTTGATCACACCAGCCACTTGAGCAGTTCAAAGACCTGCAAACAAACATTTAATGGCACCAAAATAAACTAATTATTCAAAGGGACCCCTTGTTTCTTTCTCTAGGTAAACTTGAACATCTCCCTGATGATGGAGAACTTGTTTCTTAAATTATGTGTGGTGAAGGGACAACCTGCTGTCACTGTTGTTAACAATCCCAACCCTTCATGAATTGATACTCTGTAAAACATATAAAAATGGGTCACTAGAAGAAGAATGAAATGTTGCGGTGTGTCAGATTGCTGTGAAAGTTCTAAACGCTGACTCTGAATTTCCGTGCCGAAGTTGTTGGGGACGCCTGGCAAACAGTTCACAGGCCAGGAGTGGCCTGGGCGCCACACTTTGAGTAGCACTTACAAGCGGCTCGCACTCCCATTCTGCAACTTCTCATTCCTTATCGGAGTCTGTAAATCCGACGCTTTGACAGTAGTTTTATTTAAGCAGGGATAGGCCTTTATACAAAGACTCTAAGCGAAGCGACCAATGGATAACTACGATGAAGGGCGCAGTTAGTACCGACGCGAGCTACACAAGGCACTGTCCGAGGAGAAGTGAGGAAGGCGCCCTAGGGGCAGGGGAAGGGGGAGATTTGGAGCTGGCTGCCGTAAAAAAAGAAGGTGTAAAAAAAAAAAAAATACACCAAAAAAACTGAAGTGATTTTTAATCTGCATTTGACATGCTAATAGATTAAGGGGATATAAACACAGATAAAACCAGGCTGGACCAAAGAACAGGGGGTTTGTGAAGGCCGTGAGACAGAGTAGAGCCAAGAGTATGCGTGTGCACGCACACGTGTGTGCGTGCGTGTGCGTGTGTGCATGGTCTGCCTGGTGGGCGGGCTGATTGGAGCTGAGTAAAGAAGGGCAAAGAAGAAAGAAAGAAAAAAAAAAAGGTTGAGGGAGCGTTTTCAGAAAAGGGGTCCAATTTATATCCGTTGCTGTAGCTGTAATTGGTTTGTTTGTGTGGAGCAGGAAGACGGGGCAGTGGGCGACGTGATGGAGTGAAACGCGGAGGGCTGCGGCTCCCCTGCCTGATGCGTTGGAGAGAAATTGTTAGTAACCACGGCTGGTCCCGCTGGGGTTCATTAAGTGACTGGCCCTCCACAGTGCCCTGTCATTTCCAACCTGGATGCATCAACATTAGCCAGCGTTGCAGTGTGCAATTGTGCAGCGTGCGAGGGTGTGTGAAGGCCTGGGAGTGTCTGCAGCCTGGGTTTTCGGGTGTGTTTGTGCCTTTTCTTAGGGACACAGTTAAGTTTTCCATGGGAATTAGGATCACGAAGGCCACATGCAGTTATATAAAAAAAAAAAGCAAAAAAAAAAAAAAAAAAAAAGCAAAGGATGCTTTCTTACTGGAAACACAAATTTGCTTTGACACTTAAAAAGTACCGTGGAGCTGAACAATGGGGAAACCAAGAAAGGATCTGAACCAGGCGGGTGGGGCCACTAGGGAGCTGAAAAGAAGCCAGTGGCAAACACATCCAAATGGTAACTTCTTAAACCCCCTGTGAAAGGGAGAGCTCGCAGCATTTATCTCCAGATTGTGAGGCCTGTCGGCCCCTGGGGTGGGCGCGGTGTGGGGAGAGGGGCAAGTGAGGAAGGGATGAAGGGTGTCTTGGTGTTGGTGGCGTGTGGAGTCCCTGCTGCTTTGGATCTCAGGATGGTCCTTTCCAGGCAAAGAAGGAAGAAAAACTCATGTGAGGAATTTTAAAGGAGTAAGAGTCCCTTTGGGGATCCCACAATTCAGATCTTAGAAAAGCACTAAGGGAAAAAAAAAAGCTTCCTGCCCTGGTGGGAACTCTGAGGATTCAGTCTCAGAAGCTCTCTGCCTGCTGGGAGCAGCCAAGAAGCCAGAGTCAGGGCTGCGGGAAAGCTAAGGCCACCCGAGGGAAGCCTCCAGCCTTCCTACCCTCTGAGTCCACCCGCTTGACCTCGGACAAAGCCAGCCTGGAGTCTCTGGACAGAGGGTCCTCCATCTGGTGCAAAAGAAGGCTTGATCTCAACCTGTCTCCTGTGGTTTATAATGGTTTCCTGGAACTATGAAAATGTAAGTCAGACAAGGCAACAAAGCAGCCTCTTTTAGTTCTTTCTCTACTTCCTAAAACATGTGTTTATCATATATGCAGAAGAGGAAAATCTCTTCCATGTCCTAGGGTGAACCTTGGCTCAAACTTGGTATTGTGGGTCCTACTCTTCCATCATTAACAAACCATAAGTAGGGGAAGTCACAATACTATCAAACCACATTACCTAAGTGTTGGCAAACTCTAGGGCTGATTACAGGCATTGTCATTGGTGTTGTTAATAGCTGCCATCCACCGAGTACTGTATACTTCATAATACTGTCTCACTGTCATTGTCATAACTATGAAACAGTAAGGTTGTTACTATTATTGCCCTCAATTTTCTCCAGCTTTATTGAGATATAATTGACAGATAACATTGTGTAAGTTTAAGGTGTACAATGTGTTGACTTGATACATTTATATATTGCGAAATCATCACCAGCACAGTGTTAGCTAACACTTCCGTCAGGTTACATAACTATCATTTCATTTTTGTGGCGAGAACATTTAAGATCTACTCTCTAAACAATGATTACCCCCGTTTCACATATGAGGAAACTAAGTTTCTGAGTCCTGTCCTGCCTCGCCCCGGGGCATCTGAGTCTGCAGACGAGCTCTTAGTCACTCACTCCACTGTCCCATCAATTCCTAACTGTTGCCTTTTTCTGAGTGTCACCCATCCTAAGCACTTTGCATACATTATCTAATTATCTCACTTGGTCCTCAAAGCCACAAATCAAGGCAAGCCGATTCCACCTCCAACCCCCACGCAGTTGCATCTTCTTCAGGCCACCTGAAATGGTCCAGGGTGGCAAAGAAACCACTCGCGGGCATGAATGGTCATTACAGGTGGCCATGATGGGACCTGGGTCCCTTGCACCTCGAGGGTGATAGGAGCCTCTAGATAACACAGGAAGTAAACTTTCAACCTTCATCGTTCCTCCCATCCATGCTCTTCTCAGCGCCAGTGACCAAACAGACTTTTACAATGATGTTCACTTTGCAATTAACAAAAGGCAAATGGAGCTTTTCTGATTTTCTTTTTGACTCTAGGGAGCCAGAACTGAAATAAATGCCAATGTTTTGATACAAATATTCTATCTATCTATGTCTGCCAGGAAGGATGAAGCTTAGCTGTACCCCTTGATACTATCCTGGATGATTTGAAAACAAACCGTAAAACAACATAAAAAAAAAGACTAGGGTGCTCTCCCAATAGAACCCAGTTCCAGTGAGGGAATTTTGGAGTTTATACAGGACGTTTCTTCATCTGTATAAAGTAAAGAACCTCTCTAGGTATTATCAGTGGATTGATCTCATCGAGAAAAAGATTTATTAAAAGAGAAATGCAGATACAGACAATAGTGAGGCGAAGGCCTGGGGTGGGGGGTGGGGGCAGGGTGGAAGGGGGTCAATGGGGAAAAAAAGAAGACATCTGTAAATTCTTTCAACGATAAAGATAAATTTAAAAAATAAAAATATCTAAAGTACACTATTAAATGTTTTAAAAGTTTTAGCTGAAGAAAAAAAAAGAAAGAAATGCAGATAGAAGGAAACAGGCCACTGTAATTACACATTAGTTCTCTTTTATTTATTTTTTAAATAAAAACTGACTCCAAGTTTCTTAGTCATTGACATGGTCCCAGCACATCATGGATGTGATGTAATGACAGCTTCAGACAGGGGATGCTTTTGATGCATTATTAACCATAAAAAAGACATTAAATACCAGACTTGAATGCCACGGGGATGCATATTTCACTAGGAATTATTTTTCCATGTATGCTTAAAGTTTATTTTGGTAAACAGATGACTGGAGGCTGTCAGAGCTGGGGTGAGATTTATGTTCCTGTGGCATCTTCTTGAAAGGAGAGGAAATGACTGGGACCTGTTGAACACCAAGGGCGAAATGTAAATCTTTCCTTGGCTCCAGGGGAGGTTTGGAAAGTGCCACACAAATGATTCCTCCCAGGAATGCAGTTTCCAAGAGGCATCCGAGTGGATGCCCAGGGGGAGGGCGGAGGGGGCAGGGAGGCACCACGGGGAGGGCATGGAGGGGACACAGATTCCACGTTCTCTAGCAGGAGGCAGAAGAGCAAAAACATCTGGACTGGAAAGCTGGCTTCAGGATGCCCCGCCAGATGACTTGCTGAGTGTCAGCTGAAGAGAGCACCCTGAATTAACTTCATCCCAGAGCCGAGCCCACGCGGGCACCAAGAGCTGTTTCTTTCCGTACCGACGACACATTGCTGGCGATTCTGGCGAGGGATGTAGAACTTAGTGACCATGCGGTACGGGTTCTCTGATCCTTGGCAAACAAGGGAGGCACCGACGTAGGTGTCTACCAAACCCCTCCTTGTGGGTCTCTGGAGCCAGAGGAGCTAGCACAGAAATATAGTCAAGACAGGACCAGCTGGGACCCCGCTGGACCTGAAGACAATTTCACAGAACCACAGATGATCCTGCCCACCTTTAGGACCTGCTCGGCCTTTTTTCCATTTGATATTTTAAAAAGTCTCCTCCTAAAGACATATCCATTTTGGCAGATACTGAGAGTTTCGTGTAGCTGCTCCAGGCTCATACACGCATGTGGAATGCAATAAATTCTGTCCGACGCTTGTTATGTAGACACTTAGCTACAGATCCAGAGCCAAATGGGCACACCTAGCCCGGGTGAGCCTGACAGGCACTTTCCCGCTCCCATCCCCCGCCTGTGCCCAGTGCCAACAGGTACCACTACAACCGGAGGCCTGCAGGGTGGCCCTTATCGGGTCGAGATCCACGATTCATACCGACAGGGACGTCAGTGGAGTAACGGAGAGTGGCCTGGGAGTGCACTTTCTCCTTGTAGCCTCATCTTCCTGAACTCTTGCTGGGGCTGGTTTGTAGTCTCTGCTGACATCCCAGCTCCTGAATAAGGCCGTGAATTAGCCCCGGTGCATTTACGTCTCAGTGTCTTAGAGGGACAGGGAATTGGATCAGGGTTTTTGGGGATGCCCCCTCCACGGTGGCTGATGCTGAGGCAGTGGTCCCCAACAGAGGAACCGCAGATGTCCCGCAGCAGATGCCTGGCAACGTGCCAGAGACATTTTCGATGGTCACACCCGCGGTGGGGGGATGGTGCTATAGTATCAACCGAGTAGAAGCCGGTATGCTGCTGAACGTCCATCAACACCCAGGTCAGCCCCTCCGCCCCAAAGCAGGACCTCACCCGAACGCCAGTTACGCTGAGCTCAGAATCCCTGTCCTAAGGGACTGCAAAGCGAGCCACTATGCTTGGTGGCTGGAAGCATCTGGGACTGAAGTTCAGTTGTGCACCATCCAAAGCTGATTGCATTTCAAAATGAGGGAGGGGCCCACGTGCGGATTTCCCACCGAGAGGTGAGTCACACCTTGGGTCCTGCGCAAAATGGCCAGCGCTACGATGACGTCATCGCCGCTCCGAGGCCCACCGAGTGTGGCCCGGGGCGTGTCATCGGTTCAAGTAGGTGTCATTAATCACACTCATTCTACGGCTGATGAAATGGAGGCACGGCCAGTTCAGCGACTTGCCGGAGGTCATCGCGTGAAGGAGTGGCGGGGTCGGGAGGGGGCCACCAGCCTGTCCATCTTTAGTCTCCCTCGTCCTGGTCTCATATCGGAACCAGGAGATCTTGTGGAGCACACACACTCCCTCCCCTGCCGCCCTCTCCCTCTATATAGAGATAGAGCAAAATGCAGGTTAAGCTGCCTTTAATCTTTAATTCATACACAAGGACGTGCTTCGATAGAGAGAGTAAACTCCAGAGGCAGCGAGTTCTGTAGGTTTGGCCAGATCTTCCTTTTCAAAGACAGACAGCCTGGGGAATCGCACGGATGGCCTTCCATTGCCCTCTTAGATTCTTTTTATGGCAAAAATGCTTGCTTTTATCAATGTCTACCCCAACCTCTGATTCCCATAGGTGGGGGGGGGGAGCAAACAGCAGCTGAGGGAAGCGCACCTACCCTGCGCTCTGATGGAAACGGGAGACGCGGGCCACGGGGGCGGGGGCCGGGGACGGGCGTGGGAAGGTTGGTGGGGTGGGGGTGGGGATGGGAAGGAGCTCGGACTGCAGAAGCTCATGGAGCTCCTTTTTCTGCTCGGGTGGAGGCATCTGGCCTGGGACCTATGAGGTCGTCATTCATTCCAAGGCCCCTGTAGGCATTTCTGCATTAAGTTACATCAGCGCAGACAGAGAGGAAGGAGAAGACTGTTGCATCCATCATAAAAACAGATGTGCGGGGACAAAGATCTTGGAGCACTGACTAGAGAAGATGAAGCTTGGGAAGGACAGGACAAGCCCAAGTCCCCAACTGGGTCCTGAGGTCTAAAGCCAATAGGGTGACAGGAAAAGGGACTCGGACGCCAGCATCTCCAACCAGCAGCAGGCGCAGCTGCTAGTGGCTCCTCATGGGAACATCGGCCGTGCTTTTCCTCCCCACTGCAGTCCGGCCAAGGAGTAAAGACAAGTCGGTCCCATCAGAATCCCGGCAGCTGGTCTCGGTCCCATCAGAATCCCGGCAGCTGGGCGGGCGGTGGTTCGATGTGTGGTGTCTGGAAGCCTCTGGGCTGGAAATGCTCCTCTGGGAACGAGGCGAGCGCAAGCAGAGCAGAGCTTTGGAAATCTGGTTTCCAACTAGCTGACCCTGGGGAACCTCTAGACTTGAGGCCAGGGCAGCGGGTGACCTTGACGGTCCCATTGGGTGGACCAGTGGGTCAGGCCATTGGCCCGGATGCTGCTGCGTGTCGGTGGCTGAAGGATGGCTCAGCCGCCGCTCAGAGGGAGGCAGGGATGGCCTCCCACGGAGTGGATGCGTTACCCAAGCTGCCCCTCGGGAGAGGACCCTGAGCTACATCAAAGGGTTGTCCTCATCTGCCAGACTGGGTCAGATTTTACAGACACAAGCTCTATGGCTCCCCAGAAGAGGTTGGCTCTCTTCCCATTCGTTTCAACATGGTCTTGAGTGAGAGAGTCCCGCTGTTCGTCCCCCTGCATTCAGCACAGAGACTCATTCTTTTGGCCAAAGCCAACTATGGTGAAACGAAAGGGTTAATTCATCCCCTAGATGAGTATTTCACCCCAAATGAGTAGCTTCCTTGCTAAAAGAGCAACTTAATAAGCACCTTTCTTGTTTACGGTGCCAAGCTAGGCATGGCAGGCAGCAAGGCAGAAGAATGTTCTGCGTCCTTTAAAAGCCTCTTGTTCCCTGGGGAGCCCAGTGATGTGTCTGAGCATGGAGAAGACACAGCGGGGCTGAGCCGTCAACTCTGAATTCGCCCAGGGGCAAGAAACAATGGTTGCCTGTGGTCTGGAGACAACTATGCCCTAGAGAAGGGAGTAAGAAATCTTGACTCATGGAACACACTCACACCTCTCATTTTAAGAAGTGTCTCCAGTTTGTACCCACAGCACAGGTAGGTGCTGACCCGTCTCCTTGACCTGCGTGACCTTAAGGTACAGTAGCTAGTGGGTAGAGGAAGGCCCTAACAGGAGAGGCTGCGTCTTCTGGTGATGCGAAGTACAAGGATGAATGAGGCTGGCCGGTGTGGCTCAGTGGTTGAGCCTTGACCTATGAACCAGGAGGCCACTGTTCGATTTCTGGTGGGTTGTGGGCTCGATCCCCAGCAGGGGGCGTGCAGGAGGCAGCCAATCAATGACTCTCTCTCCTCACTGATGTTTCTCTCTCTCTCTCTCTCCCTCTCCCTTCCTCTCTCTGAAGTCAATAAAAACATATTTTAAAAAAAAAGAATGAATGATCACAATGGTTACCACCAAGTATAAAATTATGTGCTTTGTACAGCATGATTTCAACTCATTCCCATAACAAATCCTTGGGGTAGGTACCTTTTTGGTGATGTGAAGGCTAAAGTACAAAGAATTTAAGTGTCTTGCCCAGCACAGTGGCAGCTCTAGAACCAGAATCCAGCACTTAAACTTAGGCAAGATGCCATGCTTTTGATTTCCATTTGTCCCCCCACGGATATAGCAAAGAGCTCTGACAGGTGAGACAGACTGAGCTGTGGGCTTTTTCGTTTGGCTGCTGGTGGACTCTCCCAAAGGGTGAACAGATCACATCCAGGGACTTTTAGGTCCCTGGACTCTGAGTGAGTGACCCTAGTGGCTACTGTAGAAAGACAGAATTTTCAAGTCCGCATCCTGGGACTCCGCAGAGAATGGGAAAGGCCACGTGCTGGAGCCGACTTCAGAAATGCTGATGTGAGTTTCCGTCTAAAAGTAGCCCAGTAGTTGGTCAAAAACTTCCTCAGTTTCCTGAGTTACTTCACTCTAGGTTTTAGAGGTGCTAGCAATTAAATTTAATAGAGATTGGTGCATTGTTGTTAAAATTTTATCAGAAATTGGCACTTGCCCCTTGAAATATGTACACAAACTATTCCCTGAAGTGTGATCTTTCAAGTGTGTTGTTGAACAGAAATCTTTTTTCCATGGAAATATATCTTTGAAATTTTAATGTCCATCAGATGAAAAATATATGATTCCACCAACAAAAATTCTGTTTATAATTCTTCTTTATTTTTCAGGACCACATTAAGTGAAATATGACCGTGTACAGTAATGATTTCATGGGTGGGACCATAAATGACTGTGTGTGTGTTGTGTACATATGTGTGCATCTGTGTGGTGTATGTGTGTGCATGTGTGTGAGCATCTGCCTTATATAATGTTTAAAAATTTTTAAATTAACTGTCAACATAAAATCCTGAGGATAGTACATAAACTCGGGTTGATGGCTTCTGTTGCAGAAGCTGAATCTTTTGGAGCCTGGGTGAATGTTTCTAGCCTGTAGAAGTGTCTACCTTCCGGTGGAGTACGTGCTCTGCAGGTTGCCACAGCCCCCGGCATCCTTACTCCTGTCCCCATCACGCATTTCCATGGCCTGCCTGGCCCCTGAGCTATTGACGGGTGTGGCCTCCAGTCTATATCATAGCAGGTGCCTCCACGTGTTGAAATAACTCTTTCCTTGGTTTCTTAGTCGATGTGCTTAACCTCTACTGTGGTTAAAACTAAAGAAAGAACAACTGAAAAGCTCCAAGACAGACATAGGCGGGCAGCCTCCCAAAGACTTTTTAACAGAAATAAATGCCAGAGGACACACGTATCCCCTGAGGTCCCACTCGCTGGGCTACAGGAGAATGGCCAGTGTAGACCAGCTGCCCGAGCTCCCCTCCCTTCCCCTTCCCAGCGTCCTGCTCTCTGCTCCTGCCTCCTTCCCCTCCACCGCCCGCAGCCCGGGAGGCTGGGCCCCTCACCCCGTCCATCCGAGCCTCGCACTTTGCCTCAGGGCAAGGCCTGTAGTGCTAAGACTGGCGATGGCCTGAGAGAAGAGGCGATGAGCCCCTGGGGCTGCTATTAGGATTGGACTTTAGCCACATTACAAGTTAAATAGGCTTTTGTGGGCTGGCTGGGAGATACAACCACCACATGTATTACTGTTTCTAAGAGAAAATTTGACGGAGGTTCCCAACAACAGACTCGCAAATGAACTTCTGCAACATAGGCCATTAGTAAGTTGAATGCTTCTAAATTCTAGAAGGTAATTGGGCTTCCCATTTGAAACTTAAGCTTTCTTAGGATGAGCCCTGTGCTTCTCTATTGAAAAGCAACGGTTCCGGTTCGCTTACAGGTCTTAAGAGGAGTGCGCAACTCACCAAGTATTAGCTGAAGGCCTTCGGCATGCAAGGAACTGAGCGAGGTACTGAAAACAAATGAGTGAAATGCTGCCTTTTAGGAGTTTACAATGCAGTGAACTGGTGGGTGATGTGGGGCAGAAAAGAGGCAAGTGGAGCAAACTGAATTCTAGGTAGTTGCAAGTGATACAGAAGGATGTCGTGAAGATTCACAAAATAGGACTTGAGGTGTTCTCATGAAGGAGGAAATGAAAATGAAATATAGGTAATATTTCAAGAGGCCCTTCCCACAAATGATGTGGAATTCCCCAAGCATTCCACACAGAGGAAACACTACCAATAACAGCATGGAGTGAAAATTTCCCCAGGGAACTGGGGGAGGGGAATGTGGCCCTACAGAAGGGAGTCATGTTGGGAGTCAGAGGCCCTGGGCACCAGGCTAGGGAGTGCCATGTAGCTGACTGAGCGACACAGAGGCATGCTGGGGTCTGGGCATGGTGGATTGGAGGGCAGCAAGATGTGGGAAGACTGGTAAAAAAGCTGTTGTAATTAGTGCAAGATAATAATTAGCTTTAAGGGGGGACAGGGAGGAAATGGCAAAAATGGTTACATGTGAGACTATTTGCGGTTTGGGGAAATCTCAACAACTTTCTTAGAAATTGGTAATGATGATGCTATCCCTCTAACATTTATCTAACAATATTATTCTTATATAGCCTCTCATTCATTCACCGAACAAGTATTTAAATGCCTATGGGCATTTTTTTTTTCATGTTATACTCTTGATTCACACACAAGTAAATAATGTCAAATACAGGAGAAATCAAATGTGCTAAGGATAATTTAACCAAATTAAATGCCCTGTGTATTATCAATGTTTCTCGAATTGCTCAATAGCATGAAAGATGCTCCAAGAAAAATAAGAAGAGCTTCAGAAGTCAAATGCTTAATGGCTTTCTTGTAGGTCCCAACACCCATTCAAAGTATTAAAGACTCTGATAAGTCCTGCAGTTCAAAACAAACAGACAAAAAACCTCACACAAACACAAACTTTTAACCTACAGCTCAAACTTTGACCACAGAACCTTTTAATTGAACAATATCTATTAACTTTTTTGAAAAATATTGTTATAAAGTATTAATGTAAATTCTAAGTATAGACCTCCACATGCAATTGTTCCTGTTAGATCACTGTCCACCTACAACCATGGCCTCAAAGGTAAATGAAAAGGGCTATAGCTCGTGATGTGCACAGAGATGATTTCTATAATCAACCACTTATTCGTGTATCAGAGATTTATCGAGCACCTACTATGTGCCAGGATTTATTGAGCACCTACTGTGTGCCGGGCACTGTGCTTGGCATTAGAGATACAGCAGAGACTGAGAGAGACATGTGTCTCTGCGAGGAAATAAACTCAGGGTTTAATTAAGAACACAGAATCTTTGCCCAGCTGGTGTTGCTCAGTGGTTGAGCACTGACCCATGAACCTGGAGGTCAAGGTTCGATTCCTGGGCAGGGCGCATGCCCGGGTTGCAGGCTGGATCTCCGGTAGGGGGTGCGAAGGAAGGCAACCGATCGATGATTCTCTCTCATCACTGATGCTTCTCTCTCTCTCTCCCTCTAACCTTCCTCTCTCTCAAAAAACAAAACAAAACACAACTACAACAACACAGAATCTTCACGATAATTTGTGACAAGTCGGCTACTCTAGTCTCCCACCCTCGCTTTCTCGGTCATCTTCCAAATTATACTTACAGAAAGCAATGCTATGGTGAAATTTCAAAGGTTCCTTATTAAAAACAGGCAATTAGGAGGTAGGATCCTAAACCAGTGCCTTCCTCTACGTGCTGGCAGATCTGAGAACACACCAGTCCGGAAAAAGAGTTTAACAAGTATTGGCTCAAATAAAAGGAGCTGGGGACTAATTCTGATTTTACTTCTCTTTGGAACCCTCCCTTCCTGTACCAGAGAAGACCGCGGCCCGTGATCAACTCCTGGGCGCCCTGCCTCGTTCGGGACTCACAGTGAACTCTGGGAGCCAACCCTTTTATAGTCACGAACGTTTCTCCCTCCGTCTTTTTTTTTTTTTTTTATTTAACGATGTCTGATGTTCTAACGTTTTTAAACAATGTCTGATGTCTGATGCATCTAAAAGGCACAATAAACTGTCATCTCTAATTGTATATTGAAAATCTCAATAAAAATTGGCTGTGGGTTGAAAAACCGGTAGAAAGAGACTTAGCTTAGAAGAGATGAGAATCATTTTTTTAGCCTTGAGACCTGCATGTTTTGTGAGCTTCACAGAGAGGATTAAGAGGGAAACTTCAACTCTTAAAAAAAAAAAAAAAAAAATCTGCTAACAATCTATATTTTACATCCAGTGTAATGCTGCAACCATTAAGCGGGTATGACTACGCTGATGCAAAGTGATGCAACCGAGAGCGGAAACACACACTATGGCTTCCTCGTGTGGGGGAAAGGCTGATTCACCTGTGTCGAGGGCCAGGCGAAGACAAAAGGCCTCATCCCAGGTGGGGCTGCCTGCTCCCCACACCTCAGCACCCCCTCCCATGTGGCTCAGCGTGGAGAGTGTCATTAATGCCAGCACCAGCGGCGCCCGTAGGGGACTCACGGGCCACGTCCTTCCCTCTTGGACGCCCCCGTCTGCGGTGGTGGCCGTCCTGCGCTCCTCGCAGGCCTGGGCAGTTTGGTGACGCCAGCCTCAGGTCTGTCACAACCCGGCCTCCTGTCAGGGGATCGCAGCGTTTCAGGGCCGAAGGGTCTCCGCGGTGGCATTTTAGGACGAGAACACTGGAGCTCCAAGGACAGTGGCTTGTGTCAAGTCGCACGGTGAGCCCAGACTAGAGCCCCCCGAGGCTCTGTCGTTTGTTTTTTTTGCGTTTTTTTTTTTCATGTCTTCCTTTCCATTTTTAAAAAAGTACCTCCAGAGCCCTTTTTAGATTTAGGCGAGGCCGGATCTTACACGGCGGATACGAATTCTGCGGGTTGTCAGGCAGAAGGTCTTGGGGGCGCCAATGAACAAACGCAGAGGGAAGGGCAAGCGGAAAACCGCCACCCGAACCCGCGGTGGGCACTGCGGCGGGCAGATGCCGCGGCCGATGCTAGAGCAGCAGGCGGGAGCTCGAGGGGGAGCGGATGTTAGCACAGTCTCAAAGTACCCCCCCCAGACATTTATCAGTCACAAAGGGGGGACACAGTAACTTGAGGGTGGAGCACTCAGCAGACGCCATCTCTGCCCAGCACCCAAAGCTGATATCAATGACACGAGGGCCGGAGCCCGCGGACCGGGCAGGACGCGCGGGGGAAAGCACGTCCCCTCGGGGTGCTCTTGCACAAATGCATTTCCTCTTCTATCCTGAGAGAGCACCAGGCACGGCAACAGGGGGGCGTCCTGCAAAATACCTGGGCGACGCTTCCCAAAGCATCGAGGCCGTGAGACACACGGCGACACTGAGGAGCCCTTACAAGTTAACGGGGGCTCAAGAGACACGGCGACATGGAATGGCGGATCCTGGCCTGGATCCCGAAACAGAAAAAGAACTTTGGTGGAGAAATGAGGGAAGCCCCCAAAAGACTGTAGTTTAGTTAATAATAGCGTACTGGTATTAATCTCTCAGTGTTGATAATTGCACTACGGCTACGTATGCTGTTAACAGGGAGCGCTGTGATTTTTTTGCAACTTTTTAAAAATTAAGTCTAAAATGATTTCAAAATAAATTTTTTAAAAGAAGAGTAAAAACGACTGTGGGAGTCAGGGAAAGGAAAGGGGGTGGGTAATGGGATAGAGATACAGCATGACAGCTGATGGTTCCTTCTGGAATCTTCTAGAAGCCGGGACCACTGGGGGTTTGCCATTCCCTCCTCGGGTTCATCTGACTTTGTCCGTTGTCAGAGCTGTAACATAAGTTACGTAAACTTCTGAGAGCAAGCCCCGGGTGGTGGAAGGAATGAAAGATGTTTCTGATGAGCTCGTCAGCTGAGCTGGCGGCCAGCGGCGCGGGGAGTGATGTCAAGGGTCTGCAGGGCTGGCTGGGGTCTGGGCTCACCTGGCCTCGCCACCTGGCATGGGGACCCCCTCCTCACAGGACAGGGCTGGGAGGGAGCAGCCGCCGAGGCGGGGGGGCGGGGGGGCATCTTTGCCCACGGTGTTTACATTGTATATGGATGTCTCCACGATGAAATGTGTTCTTGGAAATGTCGTCCTCATTTACAGACGTATCACTGAGGAGTGTGTGTGAGAGAGCGAGAGAGACATGTCAGAATCCCCAAGAAAACAGCTCAGCCCTGCATTCCATTATATATACAAAGCTCGGAATATGTTAGCGATAAATTTGCAGAAGGGGTGGAGATGTGGTTTTGCTGGTATTTCCAAATGCAAAACAGGTCTCCCTTCCCCTCTGCTGGGTTGCCGCTGTTTTCCAGCAGAATTAAAATGCCTGCACTCGGGACACGTTGCCAGAAACTTGCCTGGCGAAGCATTTCGATTCCTTTGTGTCGCGAACGAGCGTTTCTTCCGATGGGTGCTTTCCCATGTTCGTTCTCCCCCGATTCCCGTGGTAGGAAAGGCCCCAGGGAGCTCCAGACCTGTGGCCGGGGCAGAGAAAGCCACCTCCAGATCCCAGGTCCTTCCATCCCGCGGAAGATTAACATGGACGTCAAACTGACGTTACCAATTTAAGGGATTTAAACACTCAGCTTTAGAGTAAACAAAGTCCAGTGGCAAGGCTTAGACAGCTTCGGCGATGTTCGACAATACAACCCAGATGTCAGGGAACGCAGGCCTCGCGGCCGCACGCTCTCCGCCGCATTCGTCATGAGAAAAACGTAAGTGGGTCAGACAGGCTAATGAAGGAAAGGAGAGCTCGTAATCACTGGGTGGCTTTTATGGGGCAGAGAGTATACCAGGTACTTTATATACATCATTTACGTTCAAAAGATTTGCAGTGAGGCAACTATTATTTCCAGCCTGTCGACAAGGACGCGAGGCTCAGAATGCGCAGTGCGCCTAAGTAAACCAGCTGGCGAGTGGCAGAGTCAGGATCTCACCCGTGCGGGTGTGACCTGAGAACCTCTGCTCTTTCCAAGCACATATAACAATCCTTTGCTTAAAACTCTCCAGTTTCTCAGATCACGACGACACCAGCGAATGCCTCGGCTAACTTTTGGTGCCTCAGGGTGGCCACGGCCGCCCTCTTTGGGGCCTTGTGTCCTGCCGCGCAGAATGACGAGCAGGTCGCCCAAGGCTGGGGCCCTCTCACGGCGGCGCTCAGTTTCCCGGGCCTCCCACATCCGCCAGCGTTGGCTGGATGCTGCGTGACGCTGCGTGATTCTTCATTCCCAGGTCTGCCCATGCGGGTGCCGCTGCTCCTCTGTCTCTACCGATACTTTGTGTTCTGTGCTTGACACCTGTTTGCCAAGTGAATGAGCAGACGAACCAATGAAGGGGCTGAGAAAGAACAGGATGTTTCAGATCCTTTGGTAATAAATACTTCTCAAACTCTATGTAACATCCTGTGTAAGTGTTATGAACGTTACAACTTTGTGAATAATTCGCTAAGGCAGAATTCCTAAAGATGCATATTAGATGTGATTCAGCGGTTCTGAACCCGGGTGGTTTTGTTCCCTCTACCCAGGGGGGACCATTTGGGTTGTCACGGCTGGAGGCAGAGGGGTGCTGCTGGAATCTGGCGGGAATACATCAGGGATGCTGCTGAACATCCTACGACGCACGGGACAGTCTCCCCAGCCTCAACGAAGAATGTCAGCGGTGCCCAGGGAAAGAAACCCTATCATTTTATTTAATTCAGTGGCATACGTTTAAAAGCAATCAAACTATGGCTTGTTTGTTTTCTGCTTTAATTCAGATTTTTGGTCAGCCAGCCTGGCTTTCACTGCCCGAATTCGTCATGCCAAGGAATGCTGAAATTTTCCCGGGGGTACGCTTCCTAGAAAGGTCAGAGATACCTCTGTTCTGTAGAAATGTTTTCGCACACTCGTGGACTATCAACTGGTCATCGTCTGCAACTCAAACTACATAATGAATTCAGCACATAAATTATTTACCCAGATTTAATTCCAGCAACTATTATCTTTGTACTTTTCTCCTCTGCCAGCTAATCTGGCTCACTGCATTGGAATTTTGGTCATGCCCATTCTCCTTCCACACTAAATTATCTCCTTAACGTAGTATAAACAGAACAAGCTTGTGTGTGATATGCTTAACTGTTAATTTACCTAATTAAACTAATTCAATTAAAGCATTTACATCTTTTTGGTATCGCGCCAGTTGATACCACTGCAGAAGTGGGATGTTTTAGAAGATGATTGTTCAGCAAATGAACAGAAAAAAAAATAAAAAATAATGGAACACAAAATGAAACAACAGCCCAAGTCTCTTGGCTTGAAAATTAAATGATACTAAAATAAATAAATAAATAAATAAATGCTGCTTTCACAGGGTACTGTGATTAGCTATTTTTCTTAAATCAATTTTCTCTAGAAATTGGTATTTTAACATAGCGATCATAATTTATTGTGTAAGAGATATTTTAAACACTATTTATATGTTCACACATTTGGTATGTTTAAGTAATGTGTGTTCATTCCCACATTAGGGTACGATTAGTAAAATGTTTTGCCGTGCTGGCAAGACATGATCTGAGCAGATCCTTTTGAACAAACCTGAAAAATAATTTTGCTAAATTACATAAATATCCTTAGGATGCATACATATTTCATCTACAGTCATCATCTAAACATCCCTGTCATAGTGATAAATAGGCAAAAGTAAATGTAAAACATTTTATGCCAATAAAAATCAACAGGGAAAAAAAGACAAGAAATTCTAGGCAGGAAAGCCTAAATAAATTGTCATCTTTATGGATCTGCCATAAATCCCTCCCCTCCCCCCTCGCCGTGGGCTTGGCGAATACAGAGTCTGCATTTGGGCAGGACTCCAGGCGCCCCGGGTGTGCTCATCGATGGGCCACCCTAGGTGAACCCCTCCAGGGCTTCGGGTTGGCGGGGGAGGGATGCTGGGCAGGACTTGGTCTTCTCTCCAGGAACTCAAGCCCTAGGTTTGGTAGAATTTCAGAAAAGCCACAGATGAAACCAATCTAGACTCAGGAACAACCTCCTGAAGTCCACCAGGGAACCCCCTGCGATCCCAATGAATCACGGGTGTGCCAGGAGACCCACCACGGCCTGGTTCCTCGTCAGCACAGTTCATTTCCTCCACCACGCCCCGGGGCAAACGGGCAACGTGTTGCGTCCCCTGGGAGCCCTTGCTTTCTACCTATTTCTCCTTCGAATCCAAGCATCTGTTTTCCTCTGTTTAGGAATCACAAGGAGATACTTTTTGGGAACAAAACGGAATGTTTTAAGAAGATGGCTTTTTTTTTTCTTTTTCTTCTGTTTGGGGAGTGAACTTTACAGGTGTTTTCCTGTGCTCAACCTTTGGATGGGGCCGCTTGTCTTTTACAAATAGCGATGACTCCCACACATCATAAACTTTCTGACCACAGCCTTTTGGAGGCTGGCCATCAGCTTCCTGACGCTGATCTCCCCCCCCACCGCTCGGGCCAACAACCGCATTCTCTGGGCGTCAACACCGGCTCCCTAGAGCCAGGGGCCGCTCCCCTATCCTTCCTCATTTGCCCTGGCGCAGTGATGGACACAGAAGAATTATTTATTTCGTGGGTGCCAAAGAGTAAAGAGACTGCCCCCTAAATCAGATTCATCTTCCCACCCAAAACGACTTTCCTCTCAACTCCACAGCAGGTGGGTGGTGCGGGGAATGTCCCGGCACCCAGGCCTGGGTTCCAGCTGACGGCCGGCTGAGTCACCTGCGGCGCGCGTGCGGTCCTTCCTCTGCACCTTCCCGTTTCTTAGCGGTCCATCCCTCTAAACGCCCTCTATTTTCTATCCCCAGGACCTCAGAGTGTGGCTTAATTATGTGGAGACAGGGTTTTTAGAGTGGTAATTAAGCTAAAACGAGGTCATGAGAATGGGCCCCGATACGAGACGACTGCTGTCCTTATAAGAACCTTATAAGATGGGGCCCCAGACACTCGCACGGAGGAAAGACCACACGCTGACCCTGGGGGAAGATGTCCATCCACAAGCCAAGGAGAGAGGCCTGAGGAGAGACCGTCCTTCGGACACCTAGATCTCAGACTTCTAGCCTCTAGAAATATGAGAAAATCGCTGCCTGCTGTTTAAGATACCCAGTCTGTGCAGCCCTGGGGAAGTAATACAGGAGGAATGCCAGTTCTCACCTTCATCCTTCAAACCCACTGTATTCATTGGATGCCCGACGCTGACCAACCCGGGTTGTCTTGCTGATTGCATTTACTAGTTTAGAGCTGCCATGTGACCAAATCTGGCTGGGCGAGAGGGGGGATGTGTGCTGGGTTCTCTGGGAAGAGGTCTGCTAGTAAGAGGCCTAGAAACCGATGCTTCGTCTTTACCTCTGGCTCCTGTCGGGTCTGAGCCCATATTGCCGCCTCAGGGGGAGTGGGGTTTCTGTGCCCATATTGCAACCTCAGGGGGGCCTGAAACAAGGGCAAGCTAACGTAAGGACAGCATTATTCAGGAGAGACTGAAAAGGTCCAGGTCTTCCGTGACAGAACCGAGCCACCAAATCCACCCATCGGAGAGCCTGCCTGCTAAACTTGCTGTTCGGTGAAGTGATACCTTTTCTTATTGCTTAAGCCAGTTCGAAACAGGTTTTTACCACTTTTAGCCAAAAATATCCTAACCAATAGAATGGCTTCAGGCCACTTACTAGTCACTAGCCAGTCACGCAGTTGTCATTCTTGGTCCTATTTTTAAAACAGAGGTAATAATGCTCACACCCTCGCGTTACTGAGTAACGTAAGGGAGACTGGTCAGGTAAAGTGTTGGACGCCTTGCCTTGCACCTAGCAAGTGCTCGATAAACAAGGGCCTTTACCAGCTTTCAGTCCTCAGGGGGCCTCTGGCACCTTGGCACTTGTCTTCTTGTCCTGCCCACATACAGAGTGACCCAACAACTCAGGTACTGACATTTTTTTGTCCACAGAAATTGTGATAAAATTCACCAAGACGGCTTTCCATTTCGAGGAACTCTGCAACCGGCTCGTTTGTCACGCAGTGTGAATTACTGACTCAAAAGTCCATCATCTTTTTTTCTTTAGCAAAACAGTATATGTTATTATGTAGGAATCTCTTTCCCAAAATTGTTCACTGGGCTGGACTTTCTTATCTGGAGTTTTCTTGAGCAGGGACACATCTATGTCAGGCACGGTGGCCTCATACCTGGGGGTCTCATGCCTGTGTCCTGCCCATCCCCACCCTCTCCTGTACTTGGCTCCTTCACTGACCTGTCCCTCCTCCCACCTTACCTGCCCCACCCCACGGCACCTAATACAGTGCTTTCCACTAATAATTATTGGTAAGTACGTACTGAACAAATGCTTGGTTGTAGGGATCATTGTAACAAACGTTGGGGAGGGACTGGCAATAGGAAGATGGACAGAGGAGGTGGAAAAGCATATTTTTGGACGCTGCACTGTGGGGCATTTGTCCTCGTGTTCCACGCCCTGCCCAGGCTGTCTCAGGGTGCATGCCTACACTGGGGCCACTGGGGGGCGCCCAGATGGCCCAGCCAGGACAGAATGTTTTTATATAAATACACGCATACCTAATACATCTAGCAATTTACTAATTGTTTAATCTATGTCAGGCACTATGCCCCAAGTTTTATGATCTCACTTAATCGCCACCATTTGGAGGTTATGAGACCCATTTTATAGATGGAGACACTGAGGATGCAAAAGGCAAAGTGCCCAAGGTCCTATAGCTGATGAGCGAAACAGTCAAAACTCAGAGCCCATGTTTTCATTTCCAGGAGTCAAAGGGTTTGAGGGCTGTCCATGGTCAAGAAACGCCGGAGGACCCAAGGGCATGGCAAGACCATGTCATCCTGGGGGAGGCCCCCCTGTGTGTGATATAACAAAAGCAGCACTGCAGGAAGAGGTCTGATCGCCAAGTCCAGCATGGCCCTGGGCAAATCGCAGAGGCCTTGACTCAGTTTACCGGCCTGAAAAATCGGCTATGCATATCAGCCATGTATTTTTCTGGAGATCATTGCAAAAATCAGATGGACAAAAAAAAAAATCTCTCAAAACGTTTCAAATAGCATCAACAGTCTCTAGCACCAGATTAAGGAACCACATAGCATTTATTCCTGGCACACAGTAGGTATTCAATAAATGCCTGAGAAATCAACGAAAGCAAAACAGAACCACCTTCTGTAACTTTTTAAAAAATGTTTCTGCTTCTTTTCTTTCTATCGTGATCTTACTTTTCCACTTTTCCTTTCTTTTGTTCCCCATGCCCTCCTTGACACCCGGCGCACAGCGTTCGCCCTTGGGCCCGGCCGGTCACACCTCACTGGGTACTAACTGGCTGGTCCCAGCTGGTGTGCACTGGGCCGCCCACAGGAGCTGGGTAGTCCGGTTGTGAGGGCCAGAGCTGGGCCAGTGACAAATGGGCTCTCTGTGCCCGTGACCTCGGGGGCCAATTAATCACCGGGAGGTGCTCTTTCTGCATATGTACGGCCGAGAGCCCCCCAGACCTTCCATTAGAGATGGGAAGCCCAAAGCTTTGGGAGAGATTTTTTTTCCCCCCTCAAACTAGAGAGACAAGAAGTGGGTGGTGGGGGTGGTTTGAGAAAGACAGAGAAAGGACTCAAGGGCAGGAAGGGAAGGTCAACACACTAACACGGGGTACGGAGGTGATGAATGGTACTGACGAGACGGTGGCTGTCCTTAGGAAACCACATTAATGAGGATCAGTAAGGAATTTAGGTCAGAATTGTGAAAAACATTCTTATATACAAAGAGTTCCAATACAGCTCTGCAGCCAGAAGCACCCACAGATGTCTTCAAATCACAGTCACAGGGCGTGTGTGTGTGTGTGTGTGAGTGTGCGTGCGCGTGCAAGAGAGGGCTGCTCGTGTGTGCCTGCACTGACGAAGAAACGTGTGTGTATGGGATGTTTGCAGGGGAAGAAATATATGACTGTGCCGCCTGAGCTGCATATAAACCAGCACCCGATTGAGAGGCGCTCATTATATCTGTTTTTATCGCAAAATGTAAACGTGAGGAGAGAGGTCAGAGGGAGCTGCGAAGATGCACCCTGAAGAGTCTCCGTACCCTTAAAAGGCACCGAGTCTGCAGCACGTGAAAGCGCAGAGAACTCGGAGGCAGGCCCTCCTGCCCCGCGATCTGCCCACATGCATAAAGATGTCAGTGTGTTGATTATCCTGATTAGACTTTTAGTGTAATTTATGGGGTCCGGCCATTGTGCCTGGGTGTCTGGCCTGCACTCGCGGCCCTGACGATGCCATTTTTAAAATGTCAGCTCGGCCATGATTCATGGCTGATGCTGGTGACATTGCTGCTGACCTGAAAGAGTTAGGCAGCAATATTTAATTAAAAAGAAAAAAAAAAAAAGGAAGAACCAGCCTAAGGAAAGTCGAGGGCAAAGTGAAAAAGAACCAACTTCATCCCTGGGAGGATCAGCACCTCCAAACCAGGGAGGCGCACTGAGGGTCCGGGGCGCCTGCATTCGCTCGGGGGGCTGCGTGCCCGCCGGTCACCTGGAGCGGTGAGGTCATCCTTAACGAGGGGGCAGGGGCCTGGACCCCACTCACCAGCGTCGGACTGGCTCCCTTTCCGTCTCTGTTTGGGGATTCCCCGGAAGGTGGAACCATCACTCTCAGTCCCGGTCACTCGTGGGTCACTCGTGCTACCCAGCCCACTGACTGCAGGCTCACCTGGGCTCCTGCTACGTGCCCCCCTCAGATGGCCAGCTTGCAAAAGGCCATTCTCAGCGCAAGCTCCCAGGCCCAGGATGCTGTGCAGGCTTCGGGGTACAATGGGCGCTGTGAAACCCGTGCTCTGCGTGTGGGCTGTGGAACCCATGTCCCATGTGTGAGCTGTGGAACCTGTGTTCCATGTGTGGGCTGTGGAACCTGTGTTCCATGTGTGGGCTGTGGAACCCGTGTTCCATGTGTGGGCTGTGGAACCTGTGTCCCATGTGTGGGCTGTGGAACCTGTGTCCCGTGTGTGTTGAGAGTATAAATCCAGCCCTGTGTCACCACCCATAGGAGCAAGGTCCCAGCACTGAGAGCAAAGGACCTCCCTGGGCTCTGTGAAGTTAGCGGTTTAAGTGGTGGAACAATTATTCCTTAAACACTCATACTCACACGTACATGGACACATCCACACGCCTTGGCTGGGGGGCCTAACAAGCCAGTCCCTTTTCCAGAATGGACGGCCAGAATTTCTCATTAATGGGCCGGCCGCAGTGAGCCGACGCCTGAGACCTAGGGCCGGCCTTTGTCCCGGCCTGCGGGAGCCGGGCTATTGTCTTCCCAATAGCTATTGGCTCTCCTTCCCCAGCGACCCCAGGGTCGGGGCACACATGCCGGCCTTGAACTCTCCGTCTGTCTCCCCCACCATATTAATTACTATTCCCTTTGGTCAGGCTAGGAAAACATCCCCGACTGCATTAGTGCTAATTAAGAAGAGTGAGCTCGCCATCCTGGCAGCCGCCATCGGTCGGTTCAGGCCAGGAAGGGGCCCTGACAATCTTATTACCAGAGAAGAAAACACCTCCCTCTGCTCCTTCCTGGTCGGGTGAGCACGCACGGCCCTCCCTCCACCCCAGAGGTGAGCTCCCTTCCATTACGGATGCATCTGCCCAGCAGCCAGTGACCAGCGAGGACAGCAGGGTCAGCCAGGCACGCGGGGCAGGGAAATAGCCACGTTTCCTTAAGCCAAGGGGAGGTGGCAGAGCAAATGGGGGGGTCACGTCCATTTCTAACTCCATCTGTTGCCTTCTTCCTGTTTCAACCTCCATAAATAAATTAACAGATAGACAGACAGACTGAATAAACGTGGATCACTACATGTCACCGTCCCCTAGATCTACCACGCTCTCCATTTAAACTCACGGGGTTGTAACTGGCTCACGAGAGGAATCCAGTGCTCTGGAAGAAGGCAGGTCCTGAAGATAGTTCACAATGATCTCAGCGGTCCCCTACATCGTGTCCTCTGTCATCATCACTGCCCCCACCCTCTTGTCTTCCACCCTCAAATTGGCTCAAGAGTTACACTAGAAGTCAGTCACCCACCAAAGGGCCTCAGAGGTGCCATCACCTGCATTTCACAGATGGGGAGATGATGTCTGTGCTGCAGGTTGATATGAACATGTACGGGGACATATGCAGGTTTCGTCCTAGAACAACGCCTGGCATGAAGCAGGCGGCAATGTGTTGCAAGAGGTGACACCTGGTACTAACCTTTAACTCTACATTTCTGTGTCCCCCTTAGTCAGAAACGTCCCTCCATGGAAGGGATGACATCCTGATCATCTCTGCGTCCCCAGTGCCCCCCACACTATCAGCAGTGTTAGGGACCCGGTGGGCTAGTTTAAGGGGTCAGGGTTATGGCTGTGTTAGTACATGACAAGGCATGGACTTCAACTGTCTCCAGACAGTCAGAGAGAAATGGAAATTTGAAGCAAGATCCCCTATAAAGAAGACCAAACAACTGCAGAGGAAGAGCGGGTCTCTTTTTAGCCTGAATGATGCAATTTCCATATTATCCCAAGTGGATACTATCAGAAAATTCACTTTATTTTCCCCTTTAGTCATGTTGTAAGGCAGCTTGTGCCTAGGGACTTTGGTACAGAGATTCCCTTAAAAATAAAGCATCCTAATTTTTACGGGATCCTGGGCTATTTTAAAACATGTTTTCTGATTATAAAACTCATTTGTAAAATAAAGTTACAAAAGGCCTCCATCTCACCCATAATCCCACCTTTTAGAAACAGACCCTGTCGACATCTGGTATATTCTTCTACCCCTTTTCAGAGAGAGCGAGAGAGGGAGAGAGAGTGTATGTATATGTATGTATGTATGTATATGTGTGTGTGTGTATGTGTGTGTGTGTGTGTGTGTGTGTGTGTGTGTGTGTTTCTCCCCTTTAGGTATATATAATAATTTGGGATCTTATTTTATGTAATTTTTGCATCCTGTTTCTTTACCTTGTAGTCTTCCAAAACATTCATATTAAAAAATATCTTTACAAGCCTCAAAATATTCCATATGCATGTACCTATGTATGTATAAAATCCATAAGTGTTCCATTATTTATCAATCCAATTATTTATTGTTAGATATTTAGTGGATCCTTTTTTTTTTTTTTTTCATTATTTAAAATAAGGATGTGATGAGCACCTTTTATTTACAATTCTGTGACTAATTTTCTTGGGAGAGAAAATCTAGAAGTTTGGTCCAAGAGAGAATGCACTTTGGCAAGATCCTTGACATGTACAAAGCACCTGACCTGTAAGGGTCATTCTAACCGAGGGTGAGGAAACACCCTCGGCCTCAAGGAGATAAGCTGAGGCCTCCAACAGCGTCAGCAGAGATGGGTCTCAGCACCGGGAGAAGCAGCTAGACCCTAGGACATTTGTCTCGTCTCCAAGGTTCTCCTTCACTTGGCCAAAGGAAGACTGAGGTTTGATTTTTATGGAGGCAGCTGGTTGGTTTCCTTACCTCCAAGAGGATGTTGAGAACTGCTGAGCTGATAACGGATGACCTCAAGCATTTGGGAAGTTCAGTATTAAAATCAAAATGTATATCTGCCTAGGTTTGGGTGAAGGTTCCTATCTAAATGCAAGAAAATAGGGTTTGATGGTCTTTTGAAAATCCCAGAATTGTTTCTTTTAAAAAGTTGACGCTAGAGATAACGACTGCCTTCATGGTTTATATGCCACGATTCTGTGGTCCTGTGGCCTGTTGATTGCAGCCCCTTTTCAAAGATCCTTAGAGCCCTCATCACGGCACGTTAGGCAGCCCATATTGGTTGGCTAGAGTTGGCACACAGCTCCATCTGAGAGTCTGGGTATAGAGACACACGTTAAAGAGCAGATCAGTTGGAACTAGGCTGTTTTACGAAGAGATGAGGAGTTCAGAGCCCGAACCACGCCTCTGCCTCAGACACGACTTTCTGAGTTCTGCCTGATGGCCACTGATCCCATCCATCAGTCCCGACCCATCCAAATTCTATCGTTTCGAGATTATTGCATTCTGCTATTCACATAATAAGAGATCGTTTTTTTATAGAGTCTCATCCGGCGCTGTTTGCCCTCTTTGCTGTATGATTCTGTTCACCGGATCGAGGTGTGAGCAGAACTGGCTGGGACGGGGCAGGCCCACCACTCCCTTCACCACAGAACCTAAGTTCACAGCAATGGGAACTAAGGAGCAGAGATGGAGTTTTCATACTAATATTGTCCTGGATGGAATCATTCCTCTGAATTTTTTAAATTTTTTCCCCCCAGTTTGGGCTGGAAGAGCCTACAAGAGGCTTTGGGCAGACATAGGTTTACTGAAGTCCCCTTCACGGTCCCCCAGCTGACCTTACCTAAGGACAGTCCTGAATCATCAAATTAAGTGCAGGTCATCGTGGAACCAGCAGTACTGACATAGAGGATGGTCATCCCACTAGTGCCCGCTGAGATGGGGTCCTCGGCGGGCCATCAGGATGGATAGGCTGGTGGCTCTGCCACTGTCCAAAGGGTCCAGTCTCATCCCCTGGTCCCTCTCCTTCTGGCTGGATGGAAGGGACAGGCGGGGCCATTTCCCCAGCACGAGGCAGGTCGGGGCCACCGCCACGGAGCTGCCACTGAGTATTACTATCATTCCAGACAGCAGCACGTCCCCTGAAAGGAGAGATTTCAACCCCCCCCAAGCTCAGCCCTCCATCCCCTTGTTCTCCAGGCCTTATAAAAATAGAAAGAACACATGTTCCCATTAGTGACTTGCTTCAGGGTTGCTGTGGGGTACATGCAGGCAGCCTGTACACTGGAACCAAATTTGAATATCATTTGCATCTTCCAGGTAGACAATGAATAGGGCATCACACACACACACACACACACACGCACACACACGCACGCACACACGGGCACGGCCCCTCCCCTCCTCCTCATGAGGCACCGAGCGAGGCAGGCCAGCTGACATTTCCTGGGAACAAGGCCTAGCGTTTGTGTGTTTTCGCATCCACTTGATAAGGCCCCTCCTGGCCCACGAGGCCCGCCCCAGCTGGAGAGGCGCTCCCTCCGAGAGGCTTTGCATTAAACCTCTGCTCGCCAAGAGTGGTTTGCATACGCCCGGGAGGGCGGCACTCCCGGGGGAAGCCGCAGAGACAGCCACTTCCTCTGCCTGCGTGTGTCCTCGCCTCTCCGGGGTCATGGGGCAGGAGCATGGCCCGCGCTGGCAGCCAGCCCTCTGGAAAGAGTGCTGCAGTGGGACGCGGCCCGGGCCCCGGCTGCAGTGGCACGGCGCCTCCTTCCCCTGCCGGCTGAGTCCTAGCTTCGCTGGCGGTTGTGGGACCCCAGGGCAGCAGCGTTGGGGGTAAGAGCAGGAGAGAAAGGGGCTGCGTGGGTGTCAGGGCAGAGTTAGGTCACAGCAGAGCCAGGAGGAGAAAGGCCGGAAAAGCCTTCAGACCCTACAGGTGGCTTAGTTATTGACCTTGCACATCCCTTCTGGGAGGGAGCAGGCTCCAAGAGCAGGAGGCGTTCTTTGTGGCTCTGACCTGCCTTGACCCGACCTTTGTAACTCTATCAGGACTAGTGGTCAGTAGTTATCAACTGTCAATAAACCGCCAAAACACACACTTTAATTCAGAATACGGGAAGGCCCATCTATTTGCTGATCGATCTTGGCCTTGCAAGTTGACAAAATGCAGAGTCCCCTGTCTTCTTATCATAATATTGAAAATATGCGCTGCGACAAATTGAATGATCTACACCTCTGTGCCCCACTCCTGAGGCCCTTAGTAAATACAAGACGATTGATTGAGATAAGAGGGGAATGGGAGGGCTGTGGTGTTCCTTTAAAGGAACCAACGCCAGAGAGCCACAGGCCAGAGGGCTAATTAGTCCATCTCATGAAGTTTATCTACTAAAATCCTATGGAAACAGGCAGGGCTACCTGGCCCAATAACTGAATACTTTTAAAACAATCTGCATGTGTTTCACTAATTGAGACAAAAATGAACCTTGGGGGCTTTAAACAGAAACATGGAGACACTAGATTTCTGCCAACCCCTTTGCATGTGACCTTGTGCTGTGTTGATTTGCTTGTGGTTTTGTAATTTCTGCCCCCCCCACCCCCCACCCTGGCAGAAAACAATAATGTGTGTTTGGAGGGTGTCAGAGCACATCATGGGGCTGATCCCCAGATGCAGAGCAGGCCTGGGGCAGGACGGGTCCACCTTCTGTTTTCCAGCTGCTGGGATGATGCGTAGATGAGTGAGGCCAATAACGTCAGCAGTCACTCCTGCATGGGCCACTTGCCTGAGGTGACTGACCATTCAAATTGATCAAACAAGCAGTTTGGCTGCCACTTTCTTAAGTAAATTGCCAACGTGGCTATTGAAATTGTCTGTAGGTTATAAGTAAGAACCTTCCTTCCTTTCTTCCAAGTTATGATGTGGATTCAATGAGTGAATATCTGAGAAATGCTTAAAACAGTTCTGCATGGAGTAGATAGTACTCGATCCATGTTATCTGTGATTAGAGATAATGTGTTATATGATCATAGAACAGCCTCATGTTAAATCGGAATCTGTGCAGTCCTTGGTCACACCTGCATGAAGGGTTGCAGGGACTCTCAGTCTCAGACCATTGATACTTTGGCTCAGGTTATTGTGTGTTGGCGAAGGGTGTCCTGTGTACTGTAGCATTTGTGTCTTCTACCCAATAGATGCCAGTAGCACTCCCTTCCCTGTGGTTGTCACAACTCGGAATGCCTGCAGGCATTGTCAAATGTCCCCGAAGGGCAAACTGTCCTAGATGAGAACTACCGAGATAAAGTCACAGCCAGGAGTTGTGTCTCCTAGGCTCCCGCCCTCACATGCTGTCACAGAACCTCGCCTCTGCTCCGGTCTCCCCCGTGGCTAGGTTGGTTCTCACAGGGACTCACAAATAAGTCCCTGCAGCTACCTTCAAAACCTGCTGTTAGGCTCTTGGGCTGTTCTGGCCCATCAGTGACATCTGCTGCTGAAGTCTGGGCCACCCTGCGGGTCTTCAGGGCACTCGCCCAGCATCCGCGGCTACAGCAGGCGCATGTGCTGTTGCCCCTAAGAGGGCGGCGAGCCCTGTCCTGGTCCAGAGCGCGGGGTGAGGGCTACCCACCGCCGCTGCTGCTGCGGCTATCGGGGCTCTGCGTGTCCTCTGAGGCCAGCGATACACCGAAGCCAGGTGCTATCCTGGTGGGAGAGGGAGGAACAGCTCCCTCCGATTATTTTCATGCTCTGGTAGATGAAGCGCAAAGCAACCCAACCTTCTCTCCAGGTAGCACAGAGCTTTATTGAAAACGGATCTTTGGATTCATCCAAGAGCCTCAGGAACGCTAGCTAGCCCAAAGCACACTCCCGGGTGTCCCTGGCTCTGCTGACTTCCAGGCCGGGCCTTTCCTCCTGCCACAGCGGCCGTCTAATTCATCCAAGCGGGCCCAGCTTCTCTCAGGCGGAGGCTTCCTCAGTCTCCCGGGAAGCCTGGAGTCCGCCAGGCGCCTGATACGATCAACAGGACCACTGCTGCAGGGGAACCTCAAGCCTTCTTACAAACAGCGGGGACGCGGTTCTGGAATGATACTTTATTCCGCAGATGGGAAACCTTCGGGCTGGAGGGATTCGATGACTGGTTCAAGGTCACACAACTAACCAGTCATAGAGGCAAGGACGAGATGCTCAGTCCCTTCCTAGCGACTGTCTCTAATTTGCAGACCATAAAGAGGATTGTAGAAATTATCATGTTAACTTGAGGAAAGGGATTTTGCACAATGGCGCCTTTTTATCCACTACTGGAAGGAGGGGTTTTCATGTATGAACATGGTGGGAAATTGAAGCCTGTGCTTCCAAGCACCAAAGCATTGTTTATTAAACATTTTAATAAAATATTTCTAAAATACATTAAATAGGAATATGCAAAAGGTTTTAACCTTCTCAGGACGAGCTATGCATTTTGTGTCTTTTTTTTCTCTGTAGAAGGCTTACCCCCACCCATTACTTCTGACTTTTTAATTTTGTCCCAAATCGTCAATCTTACTATATATAATTTCTGCATTATTGGTATTTTTAGTATTTTAGAATTCTTAGTATTGTTAGTATTTTTACCGACAAGCTTCTGCATTAATGCCTGTGAATTTTTCGAAATATTTTCAGGCCTCACAGATTCTTTGGTAGTCTTTCTCGGCATTTCTTTCTTACACCAACTGTTGCGAGAGGAAAGTAAGAGCGATGTTCTCTCTCATCACACATGTCAAACATTTCATTCGGGTGCCCCTTCTCGGGCTGGACGTTCTGACTGCGCCCGATTTGAACAAGTGGTTCTCAGGTTGCCCTACACCTAAAAGATGGCAAATGTGGGTCCATCAATTTTATGTCCGAGGCCTGGAAATGTCAAAAGTGTATTTGCCTAATTCCGTGGTTCCAGTTTACCGCCGTCTCCCATGCCCATAGCTCTCGGCTCCAGAGAATTCCAGTTCATCAAGAGGAAGTACAGCGTGGGGCTTGACGACATTATCACAAAGTCGGGTTAACAACAAATAGGAGGAAACAGAAATTGGATCTTCCCTGCTAAAGATGTTTCCCTGCAGAAGGGCAGATGCTGATAGTGCAGTCCCTGGGATAAATCTGCCAATTGTAATGGCTCAAAGGCAGCACTGGCCGTTTTGAACAAAGCCACAAAAATCATGGAAGAGGAAGGTGTGAGGCAAACTACAGAATGCACATAACTAGATGAAAGAAAAATCACCCAAATGTGCTTTAAGTCCTAGTGGATTAGTACTATTCTCTGTTGACGGGAAAATAAAAAATAAAATGCAAGTTATTATTTATCTATGCCTTGCCTCTGGGTAATACAAAATCCAGGAATTAAAAAAAAAAAAAATCCTTGGTTATAAAGAAGGAAACTAAGAATGCATTAATGATAACCCTTAATTATGATTGTTACGTTTGTGTTAAATTACAATTTTCAGAGCCTCAAACTCTTTCCGTTTCCAGCTTGCTCTTGAAAATTTGAGAATAATCTGTGTGGTAATCAGGTCGACCGTTGCTGCATGGAAACTTCCTACCTGCCCCGAATGTGACGGTGTTTTCCACGCGAGAGGAAATCGGAGTCACGGAAGGCAAAGGGAGTGGCAGCCAGGACCAGAGGCCAAGGTGGCAGGGGCGCAGAGCAGTGAGGCCCGTGCAGCGTTTGCCAAGGACGGCACAGATCTGTGAGCAACGGAATGTCGAGAAGGAAGGGATGGGATGTGGAAAAGAAAGGCACATTCGTCCCACACTAGCATAAACACAACATCTGGGGCTCTGGGTTTGATTGATTGATTGATTGATTGATTCTTTAGAGAGGGAGGGCAAGGGAAAGGAAAGAGAAAAACATCGATGAGAGAGAAATATCGTCCATCAGCTGCCTCCTGTATGCCCCCTACTGGGGATCGAGCCCACAACCCGGCCGTGTGCCCTGACCGGGAATTGAACCTCGAACCTCCTGGTTCCTGGGTTGATGCTGAAGCACTGAGCCACACCGGCCAGGCACAACCTCTGGGGTTTTTTGCCCTCCTCTCAGAACTGGAGGAACTGGGTGGAATCCAGCTTTCTCACCCTTGGAAAAGGGTCTCGTCTCAGCCGTGGCGGCAGGGTAAGAAATACATCAGCTTCCTTGCTTGCTGGAAAGTGTGAGGAGTCAGTCAGCAGAAGGGCGCTGCTGACCAGGCTCCTCGGCTCAACTCACTGCGTGATTAAATGCGGTGTGGAATATTAAAAGGGTCGCCTGGGAGATGAATTAGTGGCTCTGCTGCTCGTGCCAGCTTAGTCCATCTCGCTTTGCTACCTCTGAGCTCAGAGCACCATTGCAGCTGACCTTCACCTTCAGATGATGAGCATTAGGGATTTACGGTGATAGAATCCCCCCGCCTGGTGCATCTGGCCCTTTACTCATGCCAGGGCACCGGTGAATGCAAAAATGCATGCGTGTGCAGGAGGGAAGCCACTGAGCTACGTCCCGGTGCAGCATCGCTTCAGTCCCCCCGTGATGCAAGGAAAGCAACTCGCAATTATACAATTAGACTGAAAGGACACTTTCCCCAGTAGCGTTTATTTTTGTCACCAGACACGTTGGTTGCTTACTGGAAAATGAAGGCTGTTCGTCTGTGTGGCTCGTCTTTCTTTCCCCCTTTCAAGACGTTTTGCTGATCTGCTTTGATTTCTTTTTTAGCGGCCTGCTGATGCTTCTCTTTAAGGATACTCTTTGGAATTGGAGGGGCCCAGAGGTGTGTGGATTGCTGAAATTGAACTTACATGGCATATTTACCGCGAAATGCTGAGGCTTGTGTAAAGAGGCCCCGCGGGCAGCTGGCTGTCAGTGGGGCAGGAAGGGGAGAGAAAAAACACAACAAGGAGAGGAATGGGGCGTCCTGAGAGGGTAGCCCCTGGCCAGGGGCCTGGGACAGGAAAAAGGATGGTAGTTAGTAGTCAAATGTGTTGTTCCCCAGCGCATGGGACCTAAGTGAGAGGACAGTGGTGGGAACGCTTTACAGTTTGGCGAAATACCCACGGAGTGTTTACTGAACTGCCAAACCACCTGGCAGCAACCCATCGGACCACGCAGTGAGCTTCCCGGCAGCGCAAATCAGAACGTCAATAAGACACCACCAGTCCCCAGGCTCTGTCTCACTGCACACAAACCGAAAGTCAACAATCAATAGCGTTACTGAACCACAATCAGAAGCCAGTGGCAGCCACACCTCAACGAAAAAGTGCGCCCAGGAGGCATCTGAGCCCAATGAGTGAACTCCAAAATTTTTCAATGAAATGAGGTGATCAGGTGCTCATTTTGGGGGATCAACATCTTAAAGATGGTATGTGAGAGAAGTGTAAGAGAAATGAAGTGAAAACAAGAGAGAGAGAGAGAAATATGAAGTCAAATATGCTTTTCAAAAAGTGGTCAGTTTTCTCCACACCTGCCATGAAAAATCAGTATCGTCCCTGAGTCTGTGTTAATTTCCTCAACTTCATTGCTGACTGGTCGAGACTTGAATTTCTAAAGCTACTGCTGATTTCTAAAGCAAACGCTTGGGCCCCTACCTATCTACCTTATCAATGGCTCCAAGGAGATCCATGAGGCTAATTCCAACTCACTAACCACTATTTTGGTAATAAACGAACGTTTTCAGGACCTAAGGGAACAATCAAGGCCGGCCTTTCAAATGGTTTTGGAAAAAAAAAAAAATTCATCAGTTTCTCAAAATCTGTTTAGCTGAACAAATTGCCGCAGGTCCCACGTGTATAAACACCACCACTCTCCTTTTCCTGTCATCCGCCTCCTTCCCCTGTGTCGCTCTTGTGTTAGTAGATTAAAAGATCAGAAATGCCAGCTTTTAGCAAATAGATTCATCTTTAGTCACTAACAGATTTCTATGAGCAGGAACACAAAGTTATTAGAGGAGAGAGTTAAGTACATTACATATATTTTAGGCTTGCTGTCTGATTTCTGTCAGGCATGCCCTGGTTTCTTTTAAGCACTGGGAACACACTCATTTTCCAGTTTATATGGGGGATCTTATGTACCTAGAGTGCCATTTAGAGGATTACTAATTTACTAAATGGTACCCCAGTGCCCTGAAAGAGTTAATTCTCTTCCAAGAGAGAGGCAATTTATTTTCTATTTAGCAGCAGGATAAGGCCCACTGCTTACAAATGACTATGATCCCCTTAGTGGGGGTGGGGGGTGGGGGGGGGAAAGAGAGTCAGAGATCTATATAAAAACAGGGTATGAAATTATAACTATTGTAATATAATGCCAATCCACGGTATTATTTTTATATATACCCTTTCCTAACGTTTGTCTAGAAAGACCAGATCAACATTTGTGAGAGCCCTGTCACTTTTGTGCATATCTTTCGAAACCCCGATGTCAAATTCTCTAGTGAAATAGTCCATATAACCACTCAATCGACAAGTGTTTTTCAAACACTGTAACTAAACAGAAAGCACTGCCTAGAACCCACCTCCCCAGAACTTCCGAATTCGCTGGGGTGAAAACGATTCGCGAGCAAGCCCCTAGCGAGAGGTAATAACATCGGCCAACAGAGAGATCGTGCCAGTTGCGTTCGGAGGAGAGAGCAATCGCCCGCACTGCAGAGCAGCCGTCGCTGGCCGTCCGCACTGGGGTGAGCGACGGTGTTACCCCACCTGAGTGCAGATTCCAGCTCCGCCATTCACTAGCTGCATGATTTTGATCAAGTTTTACTTGACCTTTCTGAGCTTTAGGGTCTTTAAGAACGATTGACTTGAAACGTGGGAAGAGTGAAGCACAGTTATAACTTTTCAAAGTTATCTCTGCAAAAGTACTTGACAAACCGTGATGTGCCATGCAAACACAAATACGGAATTCTCTCTAACATATGCCCTTTTTAACAAATGGACGTGATGGAAGGCCACGTCTCGTGTGTGTGGACACTAGCTTGACGGTCAGTTTTGAGATTCACACTGTTTTCTCTCCCGACAGGACTCCTGGTCTAATTCTCATTGATGGGGGCCTGGGCCATACAGCAAAGAAATGACAATTCTCAGGGAAGATGACAACACTAGGAACCTGAAGAAGGTAGGGTGGGGTGTGTTCTACAGGTGACTACCAGAAAAGGAACCGTTAGAGAGCCGAGACAGGTCATCTACGAGAAGGCCCAGGGACAGGAGCGATTACGAGAGGAGGACATCTCTGTTATTTCGCTAGGGCTGCCATAACAAAGGACCGCGGACTGGGTCAGGCTATGGAAATTGACTGTTTCATAGTTCTGGAGGCCAGAAGTCTGAAATCGAGGCATCAGCAGGTTGGTTTATCTGAGGCCTCTCTCCTTAACTCGTAGATGGCGGTCTTCTCTTCCTTCTGTACATGTCTGCGTCCAAATTCCTCTTCTTATAAGGATATCGATCATCTTGGATTAGGGCCCAATTCTAGTGACCGCATTTTAACTTAATCACCACAGTCTCCAAACACAGTCCTATTTTGAGGTACTGGGGGATAGGACTTCAACATATGAGTTGGGGGGCACAGTTTAGCTCATAACATGTAAATTCATAGATGAATGTGGAGCTTTCCTTGATATAACAATAAAACAGAGTGGCAGAAACAAATTTGCAAGCATATGGAGGAGCCCAAATGTTTAGTGACATAATTGTAGAGATTTGGAGACTGAAGAGTTTGGGGAAGCAAACGGGCTTGTGCATGAAGTGAGCTTGTGTGTGTACATTTCCCTAAAACAACAGACAAACCTCTCTCAGAGAATAATCAGGCATCTGGACATCATAATAATGTTTGAACTCTGGCCTGAACCTTTCATAAGCGATGGTAGTTTCTTCTCTAAAAAGCTTCAACAGCAGGCGCTCCTCGAGATCGCTGAGGTCCTCGGTGCTTTTACGGTGTGTTTACTAATTTATGCAGCACATGAAGTTGTTTTCTACAGAAGGACTGGTTTGCCATTTTTTAAAGTGAATTAAAAAAAAAATTATTCATTCATTCATCTTGCTCTTGTTTACTATGTGAAGCCCTATGGAGATCTGATCTTTGGGCTGGGGCTGGGCAAATTCGTCTTGGCCTCCCACTGCTTACTCTGAGACCCGTCTTTCCTCTCACGTGCTCTCTCCTGTGGCACATGCCCCAAGGGCTCTGAAGGGGGGATCCTTCTGCTGGCCTTTGTCTCAGAGAACCAGGGGTTCTGCTCTTTCTCCTGAGATTTCCTCAAGTGTCCCTTTATTGGGGTTCACTTCACCTATAACTTATTACCCTGTAGCCCTCCTTCTAAAATGCTGAGGCCAGACCATTCTTTCTGTCACTAATTAGACTCCGGGGTTTTATAGTGATAGGGACAGGGCTTCTATTCTTGAAATTACTTTCCTGACTCGACCTCCCTTTATTTTTGTTTCTCTCCAAGCTATGAGGTATTTGGGGAAACTCAAAATGCTTTCGCTACTGCTCCCTACTTTGCGGTTCAGGTGCAGGGGAAGGCAGCATTAGGACCATCAAAATAATCTCCCTCCTCTTCCCCAGCTGATTTTTTGGGAGTTTATGGCTTGAAGTTATACAATTTTCTGTTTGACTATTGCTGGCGAGAATCGTGCTGGTTTTTTTGTTGTTGTTTTTTTACCACTTCTTGTCCGGTTTATTATATATTGGAGCAGGGAGACTCTGGGATACAGATTCACTTCCTCACCTTCCCCCCAAATCTAAGATTCTGTGTTTGAATAGAAGACACCTGGTGACCACGTGTCTTCGTTTGGGTCTCTCAGAAACAGACCCTGAGACAAGTTAAGGCAGTTTATTTGGATGGTGATCCCGGGAAGTGGGAGAGCAGAGCTGGGGAGAGAAAGATGTTAATAAAGACTCTGTCAGCAAGCAAGTTACCATTGGGGCACCTGGAGCTCAGTTTCACTGGTAAAGCCCAGGGAAGACTTCAGAGCAAGCACTTCAGTTATTCCGCCCAAGGGAGCAGGGAGCTCGGGTGTATTTACACCCCGCCTCCTGTCGTACTTTGGCGGAGACCTGCTCCCGGGGTGGGGGTCCCTTTCGCTTCCTGACCACCTTATGCACAGGCAGGCAGAGCGGCGGGCTCAGGCGATCAAAGAAAGGCCTCGGTGAGACGCAGGCTCTAGAGGTTGGAAGTGGGGCTGTCGTGCCCTGAAACGGTAAAATCCAAGGGAAGGTGGCCAGAGCATACTATGGCTGTGAACTTCAGGCATCTCGGGACTTGGGTAGAGCAGGACTGGGAGGAAGGAGGATTGTCCCGGTGGCTGCTCAAACGTACCACTGGGTGGGCTCTACTTGATACCAAGTATAGATCTTGGGCAATGTCCCCTGTAGTTTATATCATTATAACATGCCCTTAAATTTTTAAAAAATAGCCCGGCCGGGCGTGGCTCAGTGGTGAAGCATCGACCGAGGATCCAGGCCATCAGGGTTCGATTCCCGGTCAGGGCACATGCCCGGGTTGCGGGCTGCAGCCGATCAATGACTCTCTCATCATTGATGTTTCTATCTCTCCCTCTCCTCTCCTCTCTCTGAAATCAATAAAGATATATTTAAAAATAAAAATAAAAATAAATTTTTAAAAAATATGAAGGGACTTCCCACTTTCAAAAATGGCAAACTAATCCTTCTGCCAAAAACAAATTCATATAATGGATAAAATAGTAAACACACCTGAGAGGCACTGAGGACCTAATGGGAGATTGAGGAGCTGGTCAAACTCAAGGGACTGCCAGAACTGTGAAAGGACAGAGGAGTGGGAGAGACACCCTTTAGCCCACAAGCATTTGTCAATGAAGATATTTGCCAAACCTGCAAACGCGGATTTTGGTTTTAACAGAGCCTTACTTGTATGTGAGGTGGGATAGATGGCAATATGCTCGGAGCCCCTCCAGGGTGATGAATCTAACAAGAGACCTCCCCACATTAAGCCGGGATCTCAAAAGCTTACACGTTAAGAAAGAAAAATAAAGGACATTAAAAAAGGAAATAAGACATAAAAATAAGAGAGAGAAGAAACATCCATCTTGGAGAAAATACAACCCAAGGAAAAACAAAATTAATTTTTGAGTACTTTATGCTATAGAATAGTTTAATGGGTACAGATTTACTAAAATAGTTGCCAGATGGTAAGCTATTAAAATAACAATGGCATAAAAAAGAGGCTGTGGTGCGTAGGAGACAAATTGAGGATCAAAACATCATTATATAACTAATAAATAATTTAGCACAGGTAGGATAGAATAGACATGACTGAAAATAGGGTTAGTGGCACTGGGGAAAGGCTTGAAATGATCTTAGTGAATGAAAAGGAAAAAGAGAAAAAAAGCAAGAAAGGCGATAGAAAAAGAACAACCGGCGTCCCTGGAGCACAGACTGTAACGTGTGTGTGGGGGGGGAACAGATAGATAAGAAAAATATGTGCCCTAAAAGATGAAGAAATAGATCTATCAAGCTAAAGGCACAGCCTGTTCTAGGAAAAACAGATACAGATTAGTTGATGCTGAGCACATCTTGGTTTAATTGCCGAGTTTAAAGAATAAAGAAAAAATGATTTAGTTGTTCAGGTAGAAAAATTAAGTTTTCTATAAACAGAAAAATTAGATGAGCCTGTATCTTCTCCATAGTGTTTAATCCCAGCACACAAGGAAGAAATATTTACAAAGTTCTAAAGGAAAAAAGTATGCTCTGTAGAATATCAGATTCAGTCAAGTTGATGTTCAGATATAATCGCAATAGTGAAAGAGTCTCAAACATGAAGGAACTCAGACTATGGAATCCATGGGCCCATCTACCAATCAAACAAAATACGAATGACAACTTTGTGGTTAAAGGACAGTACTCAGTGCCAGGGGACAATGAACAAAGGTCTATAAACTTCTGAGAGAAAAAAGTATAGCCTCAAAATTTTATAGCCAGCTAAAGTGTCCTTTCAATTATCCATTTTTCCTTGATTATTTTTATTTTATTTTTTGTGCCTTCACACTGTACCTTGAGGAACATACATCCTCAAGCATGCAAGAACATAGACGAAGACGCCTAAGAACCTTTTATAAGTCTACCTTAACATAAGACTTATTCGACTAAAAGGTAAATTAAAACTTAAAAACACAAACATGGGGAACACTGGTCCAAAAACATGAGTGGAGCACTGAATTGTTATTCAAATATAGAAGTATAAAAATATGACAAAATAAATGCAGTATTCATGACTTCAGAACAAGATGACAAGTGTTACAAACTATGACAAAGTAAAGCAATAAATATCAGGAGGTAGGGGAAGGAAATTGGGTAGCTGTGTGTTCATTTTCTCATATTTTAAGCAGGGAATCAAAAAATACAATATAATACAGAAACATAAAGTTAAAAAAGGGAATTGGACCTAAACAAAGTTTTTTCCTAATCTTTCCCTTAATCAGACATAGATCTTTTAAGAACTATATTCTAATAAAAATATTATTTTCTAAGGATCAGAAATTCCTCAGCTTCACCTATATAATTTTTTTTCTGTTAAATTTTCATATAACGAAGCCAAGTAACATTACATTTACTACTTCTTATCTTTGTCATACATAATCCCTTTCTTTAAATCTCTGCTTTTCTGTCTCTTTAAGCTTTTCATTCTCTTTGTCTCTGACTGTCTCCCTTCTCTCTTCATACACACACACACACACACACACACACACACACACACACACACACACAGAGTAAACAAACGCCTGGGGGCATAGTCACCAAATCTGAAAGATGACTGGTGAAATATTTAGTGAAATTCTGCTTTCATTTTTGTACTTTGCTTGTTCTTAATTTTATAAACTTAACATGTATAATTTTTGTAAAAACAATAGTCATTCTATAAAAGGAAAAATATAGGCTTCACGCATCTTGTTGTGAATATATTTGTTTTTCAACATAATAGAAAAGTAGAGGGTGGAAGATGCCAAGAGGCCAGAATGGAAACTTGAGGAATAAAGAAAGGGGAAAGAAATTATAATAGAGGCATCACATCATCACATCATCTTTTTTTTAAAAAAAACAAAACATTTTTGCCTATGTTTTCAAATGAAAGTAGCTGTCACTTAACTTTACTACATGGTTTATTCTAGAAGATCTAGCCTCTTAGGAAGCTGATGCTCCTTTTCTCTTAATGGTGCCAGATCCCTAATTCTGGCTCTCTCTGATATTTTAATCCTCAAAGTTTTCTGAGCATGTCTGAGAGGGACTCACCAACGACTGCATACATTTGCAGATTAACAGCTTCTGCCATTAGCAAATTGAAAATTCTTTCTCCTACCCCTCTTACAGTGGGAGTCTTTCTCCATAGTGCTATGATTCCCATTTGTGCATCTTCCTCATTAATACAGTCTATAAAGTGTTTCTATTTTTCTTGGCTACTTTGGCCTTCTGTTGAGCTTCATGAGTATTAAATCGAACGGCTTATCTGAGGGAACAAAGCAAAGACTTTCCCATCAGCTAATGGGAACACTGGTCCTTGATATAGAAGAGCCAGACATTGGCAGGCAGCAACACACGGGGTATGCTTCGTGTTCCACTGAGATGCAAAATAGATGCCTGAGCAATAATATTGGCACAGCGGGTGAGATGAAACGCAGCTTCTAACTTGGGGACCTGACGTGGGAATCCTCCACAGTGTGACCCAAACTTCCAACATAAACATTTTAGATCCACCAGGGATACACGAGACCTTGATAAGTGGAAGGAGACAGACCGGAACCATCACAAAATACTTTAGACCAGAGGGCCAACTAGGAGTTGAGAGCCCCTTTAGACTACTTGTTACTTGAATTCAGTTGCAGCAAGCAATAAAAAGTTCCCCCCAACCCAGCACTTTGCAAATTCTGTGGGTTCTCTTGTGTCTAGAACCTAACAGCATCTAGTCGCTGCACTGAATAGCCTTAATAATAACCAGTGTCCTGCATCTAATTACAAAATGCATGTACAGAGGCACCCTTATTCAAGGAAGCACCAGTATTTTTGCTATTAATGAACAATTAACTTAGTTGACAGAATAAGCCACATGCAGTCTGGATATTTTAAGCATTTTCTATATGAATTGTAATAAATAAAATGACAATTATAACACTAGCCTATATCCTATATGGAAGGACATTTTATATTGTAGAAGAGAATTGTTTCATAGGACAAACCCAACACCTTCATTTTAAAAGCCCAACTACCTGCTTGAAAAAAATCAAAGCTTTCATTTAAGTTGCCATGGGGCAGACAGAAGTATGTACAATTGAGACGCATCTGGAGAGACGGGGCGTGCACACTGTATTTAACTCTCCAAACACGCGAGCAGAGCAAGCGCAGCGCCACACAAAGAGCTTGGGGATGAACACGCGGGACTCAGGTTGGTGTGAGTGGTGGGAAAAGGAAACTGAAGATTATAAAATTCAGTCACATTTCAAAATTTTCTGCTACAATAATTCACTTTATGTAGAATTAATGTGGCTGATTGAACGTTTGTGCTGTAATTTACTTATAATTAACATTTTATGGTGAACAGACTTCGCCATCTCCTTCATGCTGTGAACTCTGAGCCATAGGTCAAAAATAGAGATGAAACAGAGAACAAAATATTCTCATTGAAATATTAATGAGATTTTAATTTACCGCTTTAAAAACACATCTTTCATCAACGTCTGTATATAAAAATCACCATTTTAGTTTAATTGTTTAATCCCATTAAAAACATAATGAACTCTTCTGGCTGGCAGAAAGACGCTAAAAAGTCTAAGGCGCGCAGGAAATCCGAGGCGGTGAAACAGGGTCCCACGGCTTCAGGAAACGCTGTCCCGAGGAGGCAGCGGCTGGGCCCAGCAGGCCCAGGAACCTAGTCTCAGCTCCCCGGGACTGAGCCCTCCGCGCCCCGGAGCAGAGGCGACGCGTCCCCATCGCGCCCGCCCAGGTTTCCTGACCCACAGTCGGCGAGCGAAACCGAATCGCTGTCTCAGGCCGCTGCGTTTGGGGTGGTTTGTGGGACGGCGGCGGGAACCTGAACCATCCTGAGAGACTGTACGATGGGCCCGCGCCTCTGCCGCTGGCTCAGGTATCTGTTACTTTTATTCTAGAGAGAAAAATCCTTCTTCAACCAGAAATTATTTTACAGATGCTGTGAAGATGCGGAGTTCTTTGAAGCCAACTCAGCAGACTTCATAAAACTAGTAGGAATTTTGAACCTGACAGCAATCCAAAGGGAATACATACCTCGTGAGGATTTCATACGTGTCCTTTGAATTCCTGAAAACAGTAATGGGACCATTAGGCCTAACAAATTCAGCAGTTCCCCCAGAAATTTTACTCGGGTTAGTTACCAATTACTCTTCTCCTCACTGGCACAGCCAAGTTTCTCAATAGAGCAATTTCCACATGTCTCAGCTCCTTCACTTCCCGTCCAGTCCTCAACCCACCGTCAGCCTAGCAGTCGCTATTCCCCTGACCAAGGAATGTCGCTCCCTCCACCAAAAGGGGTGGTGGTGGCAGGCGGTGGCTAAGGAAGGAGAGCAAGAAGTGACAGGCACAGGGCAAAAGATGTAGCTGGTTTGCATAGGTAACACCCTATCCCTTCAGTCACAAATCTTCTATAAATTTATGCAAATATTCCAGACTTTTCTATCATTGATGATAGCAGTGTTGGAGGAGCTAGGATATTAGAGCATAAGGCAGTAAAAAACAAAACAGAACAACAACAAAACTGCTGTAGAAAACTAACCTGGACCTTGATTTATCTTTGCCAAGCAAGGTCAGACCAAACGATACTTAGACCTTTTATGCCAAGAACATGCTACTTTTTTTTTTTTTTTTAAATGACTTACAAATGGATGCTTATCATGACAAATCCCGACCTGTCTTTTTTACACCATTATGGCATTGTTTGGTGCCCATCACAGATGGGGCAGCTCATAAAATTAGAGCATAGCCTTTTGGTAGGAAACAAGATCCTCATGGCCTGGCTTTCACATCAGCTAACATTTGCTTTGGGGACCAGTCCATAAAAATAGCACCTCTGATCCGAGAGGTCCAAACACTTCCCAGACAACTTGGCACTTGTATTTTTAGGAGAGAATTTCTTAGGAGAATGAAAACGATAATTCTTCCCATTCATTTGTGCATCAAAGGAACATAGACTAGTGAGTAGAAAATACAGATCCAGGTGGCTACATAAATGGCGCACACGTGACGGTCTGTGCATTCCCCCTGCTCCATGTTTGCCTTTGTTGCCAACGTTGACTCAACCACATTCCAAGGAAATAAAGGGGGCTCTGAAGAGAGAGACCGAGGACACCTGTGAAGGAGCCGGTGAAACCTCACAATTCAACGAAGACGTTTCATTCCCCTTACTAAGGAGCTCCAACCCATTCAAAGGACTTATCGGAATTTCAAATGAAAAGCTGAATGCTATGAGCATTGTAAATCAGCTGTAAACAGCTTTTAAAACTGTGTCAGGAGAAAACACACATATAATTTTCTTCTTTTTTTAATATTGCATTTTTCCCCCTCAAAGGTTTCGTTTGTTAAGACGCAGGCACCAATTTGTTTTTACAGAAGGAACCTGCTTGATCTGGGGAGACGCGAGGAGGCCCAACTGGAGAAATCCTTCAACCGGGGCTGGCAGGGGCTCCCAGCGTGACTTCCGCTCGCAGACAGGCACCACCGCCTGGGGCGGGGGCCCCTTCACCAGCCACAGTGCTTCGCTCCTTTCTTACTCATGTTTCTTAGAAACGAAAGTCAGAGTGTCACTTACCTGGGCACACTGCTGGTCAGGCTTCTCCAGTCCAGGAGCCTGCACTGCTGCCTTTGAATAGTCCAGGAAACATCGGGGTGCTGGCGGGAGGCGCTCTCCCTGTCATGGGGGGAGTGAGGGGCAGTGCTGCTTCCAAGAGTCAGGAGCCTTTTGTCTCTTTTGCTAGGATGTCCCGCAGCCTTCCATATGCTCATTTCCCTGAGGATGGGGCAGGGCCATGAGATGGGGACATTTTATAGTTGTTCTTTGTTTCCCTTTTCAAGTCCCTAGAAAGAAAAGGGGAAAAAAGAGCTTTCTCAATTTTTCAAGTTCTTAAAGTAGCTAGAGACTAGAATGAATTTCCTAATCGAAGAGATTCCTTCCTTCCTTCCTTCCTTCCTTCCTTCCTTCCTTCCTTCCTTCCTTCCTTCCTTCCTTCCTTCCTTCCTTCCTTCCTTCCCTCCTTCCTTCCTTCCTTCCCTCCTGCAGCACAGGAAGGGCCATGTGCTTCTACGGATTACCTTCCATACAACACAAAGTCAAAAGATAAACACATGCCACGGTGTCACAGGGGCTGCGTCCTTAGAAAACATCCTCGACAATGGATCTCCTTGGAAAACGTTACTTTCTTGGCACAGAACACTTACCGCGAAAGACAGAAAACAGGACAACACAGGGTGGGGCAAAAGTCGGTTTATAGTTGTGAGTACGCGAAACACAGAGCTTATTCTTGCACTATTATTTATTAATGACTGTGTTATTCTCCATATGAGCAAACTGCAAACCTACGTTTGCCCCACTCTGTATGTTCTGATGGAAACGACCACCGCGAGCTATGGTAGAAAGCAGGTGCTGCTCAAAAAAAATCACAACCTTTTTCTCTCCTTTTCAGGTTCTAAAAGTAGCTGCCTTGACATAAAAATGAAAATTACAATGTCAAAATGAGTGAAGAGCTGCCCCATGGCCTGGAGAGTAGGGTCCAGGTGTCAGTCCACTTTCTATCTGGATGGAAAGGTTGAATCAAGCTGCATTTGGCCATTTATTTATTTAACAAAGAATGAGACATCAACTACTGAAAACCCATCATTCTCTGCCGGCTCCCCCCTTTAACTTCCGTAATTACCTTCCAGGCAAAAGTGCTTGAACGGTCCATCAGAAGGTTGCCCCAGTGGGTTCCCTTCAGCCTGGTGTAAAGGAAGGATCCTGGGCTCTAGGATCAGACGGACTAGAGATAACATTCAGGAGGAAGGGCCTCCACTGATTGTTTGAGGTTAGAAATGGAGGGGGGACTACCACAAATGAAGAGTGGCTGGGCCTTCCCTGCACCTGCCCTCTACAGCTAATACAGGAGGATTTTTACTGAAGACACTGACAGTGTCTTCCATGGGGTGACAACTCCCTTAAAGCCAGCCTAGTGGGTCGAGAGGTAATGATGAGGAATCCCAGTGGGAGCGGGAACCCTGGGCACGGGGATGGAGACAATGAAGTCTGGCCTTTCTTTGCACGGAACGTTCCCCCACCCGTGAGCCCTGCAGTGCCCGCCTTTGATTGCACTGTGGGAGCCGGAAAGTCTCCTTCCATGTGGATCTGCTACTTATTAGCAGAATGACCTCGGACAAGCTACTTAACCTCTCCAAACCCCGTTCAGTCACATGTAAGACGCGAGTGTGGTGCCCGCTTCCCGGCGAGGGCGCCTAACGGAGATGAAGCTCGGGAAGTTCTGGGCGCAGGGCCTCGCTCAGAGGAGATGAGTCAGCGGGGCTGCAGTTCCCTTCCACCCCGGCTCCCCCTGGGGAGGCTGTGACACGGCTAAGGAAGGGGGCTCTGAACCTCAGCTGTTTAAAAGGGTTTTTTTCCTGCCACTTTCTATGGGTTGGCTTCACAGAAAAGGGCCTGAACCACTTCGGCCTGTGTCGTCGCAACCCCCGGGACCTCGTCTGGTGGTCTCGGTGGATGTTCGTTTTTCTGACCCCTCTTTAGAATCTGTGCCTAAAGCAATCGCTCCCCCTTCCTCCTTCTGACCCCCTTTCGTTCCTCGTCATTCCTCCTCCCTCTCGTTTCCTTTTAGACACACACTTCCCAGCCCCTCTCGTTTCCTTTTGGAGACACGCTTTCCAGCTACCTGCCGTCTAAGAAATCCGAGGAGAGTCCTTTCACCTGAGCTTCGAGCTTCTCCTCAGACTCTTGGCTCTGTCCTTAGGTCACCTCCCGCTGCTCCTCACCCCGTCTTTCTCTCATTTTCGCATGCTTTTGCATGGTGCTTTCCCCCCTCTTCATGAAAACTCTTTAAGTGATTTCCGATCATCGGCTCTGTGAGGTCTCTTTTCCCTGCTTTAAACAACTAAGGAACCAACATAACTGAAACATGTCAATAAGGCTTTATATTAGCAGCAACGGAAACCTGCCTACACTGACGGGGAGAGTCAATACCTGGTCTACACTGCTCTGACTGACTGGCTTAGGAAGCTCATCTGCCTAATTACTGCAGCTAATCAAACAAACTTATCCGGCGGCTTTGGCAATGTTTCCACTCTTTCTATCGCTTATTTACCTGCTGGTGGGTACCAGTAAGCTAGGAGAAATGGAAGAATACACACACTTGACATACACCAAGTTAATTTCTCCAAACAAGACCAGAAAAAAAAAAAACCCACAAAAAGTTAATTTCATTTTAAATGTGGAAAAGATTGTGGAGTCACTGAATATACATTGAGCTCCTGTCTCTTTTTTAAACTTTTTTTTTTTTAGACAATCGTCAATTCACATGCAAATGAAAAAAATACAGAGGGAACCCACGTGCCCTAGTTTCCTCCAATGGTACCATCATCTCAAAGGACAGGCACAATGTTACAACCAGGACACTGACGATGAGATGGTCAGGATACACAGCGGCTCCATCGCCACAAGGACCTTTCCTGTTGCCCTTTTTATGGCCACGCCTACTTTCCTCCCATCCCCACTCTCTACTTGATCCTTGGCAACCACAAATCTGTTCTCTTTTTCGATAATTTTGTGAATTCAAGAATGTTATGCAAATGAAACCATGAGGTATGTAACCTTTCGGGACTGGCTTTTTTCACTCAGCGTAGTTCTCTGGCGATTAGTTCAGGTGGTTGCTTGTGCCAAGGGTTTGTTCTTTGTTATTGCTGGGTAGAAACTTCGTGGTAGGGATGTACCACAGCTGTTTAACCACTCGCCCACTGAAGGACATCTGGGCTGTTTCCAGTTTTTTGCTGTAACAAATGAAGTTGTTGTAGACACTCATGCATAGGTGTTTTTTTTTTTTGAATGATGTAAGTTTTCATTTCTCTGGTAGACATGCCCAGGGGCACAACTGCTGGGCTATACAGCCACATGTTTAGTTCTGATTTTTTAAGACACTCCCAAAGCCTTTTCTAGAGCAGTTGTATCATTTTACACTCCTACCAGCAATGTATGAGTGATTCGATCTCTCTGCATCCTTGCCAGCATTTGCTGTTGTCACTATTTTTTATTTTACCTAATCTAATAGGTGTGTGATGATATCTCATTGTGGTTTTAACTCGTACTTCCCAAATAGCTAATGATATCCAACATCCTTCCTTGTACTTGCTTGTCATCTGTGTATCATCTATGGTAAATGTCTCTTCATGTCATTTGCCTATTTTCTACTTGAATTGCTTGATCTTCTTACTGAGTTCTAGGAGTTCTTCTACTGTCTAGAAACTTAGTGCTTTGTTGGACATGTGCTTTGCAAATATTTTCTCCTGGTCCGTAACTTGTCCTATAGTTCTCCTAAAAAGAACTTCCACAGAGCAAACATTTTTAATTTTGTTGAACCCATTTATCAAGTATTCCCTGTATGGATTGGGCTTATGAAATCTGTGCATAGCCCTAGATTCTGAAATTTTGCTATTTTTTTCCCCCTGAAAGTTTTGTGGTTTTATGATTTATATTTAACTCTGCAATCTACTTCGAGTTAATTTTTGTAAACGGTGTGAACTTAGGTTGAAGTACATTTTTGTTTGTCCATGGATGTCCAATTGTACCAGCAACATTTGCTGAAAGGCTATCTTTCCTCCATGGAATTGCTTTTATATCTTTGTCAGAAATAGTCTGGGTGTATTTTGTGGGGGTCTATTTCTGGGATCTCTACTCTCCGTTGATCTGTGTGACGATACCACACAGCACTGATTACTGTAGCCGTATGAGAAGTCTTTAGGTTGGGCAGATTGGTTTCCTCCCATGTTACTCTTCTCTTTCTGAACAGTTTCAGAGGAATTAGAATAGCTAAATTTCCACTTAACTTTTAAAATAATCTAACCTATATTTACAAAAAAAAAAAAAATCTTGCTGGGATTATAAATGCAAGTATATTTTAATTGTGATTTTCATGTATTTATTGCTAGTATACAGAAACACAATTGATTTTTGCATGTTTAAGCTTGTGTTCAGTTTTATCATGAATGGGTATTGAATTCTGTCACCGTTTTCTCTTTCTCATGGGATTCTTCTACCAGCCCATTAATAGGCTGGATTATATTGTTTGATTTCTGAATATTTAACCAACCTTGCATTCCTGGAATATTAATGCTGCTTGGTTGTAGGATATAATTCTTTCTATATCTTGCTGAATCGTATTTGTGAACATTTTGTTTAAATTTCTTGCTGCTATGTTCATGGGGAATGTTGATCTGTGGTTTCCCTTTTTGGTGCTGAGTCTGGTCTTGGTATCAGGGCAATATTGGCTTCATAAGATAAACTGGAAACTGTTCCCTCTTTTTCTTCCTCCTGGATGAAGCTGCGTAGAATCAGTGATGATTCTTTAAACATTTGCTAGAATTCTCCAGAATTGGGCCAGAGACTTCTCTGTTTCTCCAAATCTCCTTCCAGATTGGACGTCCCCGCCTCCTTCCACAGCTGCGCGGGGCCTGTTGCCTATAATAAATTCCCTATTCCGCAACACGGTGGGTGTCGGCTTCCCCGACCGAACCCTGACTGGCATCTTAAATCATTCCCTATGAGACTGAAAAAAATCATAGTAGCTAATATTTATTGAGCACTTAAGACATGCCAAGCACCTGCCACTCACTTTACGTGTGTTATTTCGTGTAAGCAACCCCATAAGGAGGGCGATCTTGTCACCCCAGCTATACAGGAAAGGAAACGGAAGGACTGAGAAGTGAAGTGCCCTGTAATAACTTCTTCAGACATCTAAATTTCTTTACCGGAAGACCAGGGCATATGGTGCTGAGAAAAAACATATATTTGAGTCTGAGTTGCATCCATGGTTTCCAGTACAACCCATGTTTTTCATTAGGTTTGCTTTCTCTTTACACCCAGGTCTTTTCCCAGGTCTTTTTTGTTTTTGTTTCTTCCCTTTGCTCTGCCCATTGAGGATTTTCACCCTGGACTTCTCCATCTCACCGCCCCCTCGCCTCCGTACCACCTTCTATGGAGTTGGAAAGTACTGGACGTGTCTCCGTCCAGATTCGCTGGCCCCCGCTGAACACACAGACAGAAGGGCAGGGGCCAGCCCCGCAGAGCCAGAGCCGGAGCCGGAGCCGGAGCCAGAGCCAGAGCCAGGGCCAGAGCCAGAGCCAGAGCCAGCGGGCACGTGTCGGGCCAGCGCACGGGAACCTTAAAAACTACAAGGAAACTGTGCGGAGTTACTCTGAGGCATCATTTCTCTTTTCCGGCTTTCTCTTTGCTCAGGTTGGGGTCAGCCCGTTTACTTACTAAAACGTCGGCCATGCCTTAAGAAACTGTGAATGCGTTGAAATAAACCATACTTTGGGTGCAGAAAGGAACATGTGAGCAGATGCAGCCCAGATTCATTCCGCTCTGTGTATTTTTTTTCTTCTCCCTGAGTGCCTTTGCTTGGTAAAAGCCATCAAATATCAGTAGGAATTATTACTAATTTTTTGAACAGCCCTGAAGAATTAAAGAGAGAGAGAGCGAGAGAGAGAGAAAGAGAATGAATGAGAGGAAGAGACAGAGGAAGGGAGAGAGAGGTTAAGCTCAAAGGCAGAGAGAGCGAAATGGACCAGATTATACAAAATTAAAAAGCAAATACGAGCAGACAATTTGTGCCGAGTGATTGCAAGCAATTACAGTCCGGCTTTTCTGGAGGGAAGGTGGGGGGAGGGGGCTGTTTCGGCTTAAAAGGAGACTTTATTCATTCCTGATCAGCTTCTCCGACCATTCTTCTCTTTTATTCTTGGATATCAATTTAAAAAAAAAAATCAGCTTTCAGATGCTCCATGTCCACCCTGTGAATCCACCCCTGGGCAGACAGCGAGAGTTTAAGCTCCCAATCGATTCTTTCTATAGCCCTGAAAACCAATTTGTTCATAAAGAATAAACTAAGGAGGGGGAGGGGGAGACAACAAGAGCATGTGTTTCTTTTAGAGGAGGGCTTCAATTTTACTATAATTGTCTAAAGACGGAGCCGCTTTGATCTGAAGAATTATTATTGTGCCTCAAATGCCGGCTGCTAATGTCACAGCTGTGCTGGGGCTCGGTCACGCCAAGGGGCTTAGGGACCAACTTAGTCCCTGACCCGCCTCTGGGTCCCTCTCTCCTTGTCTTCCCTTTGTCCCCAAGGAGAACTTCGCTTTCCTGGTATGTCCCTCGGCCATCGACCGTTGAAGGCTACTCATCTGTTGGTTTAACTCCGGTTCCCGGGAAGGCGGGCACATGATGGCAGGGACATACTGGGGAGGTGCCAAGGCTGGGCAGGAGTGGGGGCTCTGACCTTCAGAGGGGCAGGCAGGGCTGGGCAAGACCGTGCCCAACAGGGCTGACGTGGTCACCAGATCAGGGGACGCAGCTGCTCTTGGTCTCCCAGCGCGGGCAAGAGCAGTGCAGAGAGGGCTCCCCGGCCCGTGAGAAACAGACCCACGCACCGCATTTCTCTGATTTCAATTCTCTAGCTAATAGTTATTTCCCTTCTCTCCGGCTTATGCTGCGCCGAAGCAAAGGGCAGCTCAAGAAGCAGAGTTCAACAATTATCTATCAGAAGAAAAGGGGCTAAGGACTGTACTTAGGGTCCAAGAGCTGAGCCGGCTCCGGTGCTGGTGTTTTCCTTCCTGTGGCAAAGGGACAGAGCCGGAGGGCCCCTTCTCCCACCTCCCTCCCCTGGTGGGCTGGGCAGGGCGGGCTCCGGGCTGCAGGACCTGCCTGCCCATCTCGGCAGCTACCTTGCCTGTTTCTGCCAGTGCCTCTGAGGTGTCGCTGGAGACTGGAACCCTAGCAGGTCCTCCTCACCTGCTCCTTCTCTGGCTCCCTATTGCCTGCAGCATCCTCCACCCTCCCTAGCTTGGCATTCAAGGCTCTACACATAAGCTGCCCACATACCTTACTGCAGCTACTCCCTTGCTCAGCCCTGCCACCCCAGGTGACAAGCCTACCACTCTTCCCAAACACTCCAATGGATTCTTGCCTCTGGGCCTTTGTTTATGCCTTTCCCCTGCCTGAAGTACAACCTCCCCCTTCTCAAGCCCTCTTCTCCATTGTTGGCTCCACTCCTAGCCCAAAGCACAGATAAGATAGATAATAAAATTACTCCAAATGGCCTGTGAAACAAGTTTCTGGGACAATCTCAATGGCCTGGGCTGCAGGAGAAGACAGGCTGCAAAGGACAAACCCCATTCCTGGCCTCCAAGCCAGTGTTTTTCAGACTGGAAGCATGCAAAGAGCCCTGTAGAAGAAAAGGCAGGAAAACACAAGAACGCTCATGAACCCTGAAGATTCCCATTTGAAACACACCACCTTGAAAAACAAAAACCCTGCCATGTGAAAATATAAACATAATGTAGCCCTACAAAGCACTGCGTCCAAATTCCCCACCAAAAAAAAAAAATGATTCCTTCTAACCAGAGCTTCCCTGATTAAAAAAATACATCTAGAAGACATTAGCTGTGCAAGGATGGGCCAGTTACTTAACTTCACTGTGCCTCTGTTTCCTCACTTGGAAAAGAAAAACAAAAGTACCCACCTCCGAGTGTTACTGGACGGTAACAGGAGGTAATACGCGCACATGCTTAGACAATTCCTGGCACACTGTCAGCTCTCCACCAGCAGCAACATTCATCAAACAAATCCCTCTGGGTACCTGTCTTGTCACCAGAAAACTCAGGGCCTGAATCCTGAATTCTTCATTCCCTCTTCTGCTCCAGGACGTCTGATATTCTGTGGTTTCCAGAGGGTGGAGGGGCGAGGGGAGGTGCTCAGGAGACTGAGGCTTTGATGAGGCCTGAGTTGCAACCATAGGAAGCACTAAGACAGGAAGCAAGGAGCAAAGCATGAACTTTGAACGGATGTTCCAGGGTGACCTGGGTAGGACCTGACAGGTAAAGAACAGCTGGCCAGATGCCCTAAGGATGGGGCAAGGAAGGGCAGGCTTCTCTGCAGAGCTTATGGAGGGAGATGCAGCTGAAGAGAATGGAGAAGGTCCTGGCTCATGAGCAATGGGAGGGGTCAGGCAAGGAGGGAGACCTACAAGGGGCTCAAAGAAATCTAGAGAACAGTCTTAGAACAGATTTAAGAGTAAGAATGAGGAATCATGAAACCTCCAGAAGGACAACCTCTCTGTCCGACTCCAACTGCTTCCACTAACTGCCTACTACCTTTGGGTGCTGGAAGAGGCGAGAGAAACCCTATGCAGATATCTCGGTCATAATTCCAGGCCCTGGAGCTCCTGTTCTCCTTTTTTTTTAAACAGTGAAATGGGCTTGAAAAGAAACAGAAGAAGTTGTAAAAATAAACAAAATTTAGGTAGTGGGGAAGTATTCAAGTGGAAGTGTACTGAAGCCTGTAACTTACTTAGAAGTACAGTTTTTTAAAAAAGATGGATTGATGGGTGGGCAGAGGGATGAACAGATGGGCAGACTGGTCAAGCAAGTGGTAAGCAGGGTGTTCACTGTAAACATTTTTTCAACTTTCCCATTTGTTTGCAAATTTTCATAATAAAAATTTGGGGAAAAAAATTAGGTAACAGTAGCCAAAGTAATCAACTCATGTCCTTATGGGCCCAAGACAAGTCGTCCCAAAAGAGCAGTTGGCAGAATGGTGAAAGGGTAGACCTCCTTCAAGTCTCCTCTCTTGCCTTCCGGCCCTCCAGTGTGACATCCGCACACCTCCCCAGCACTGGACAAGCCACCTGCTAAGAATGTTGGTTGTGAAGATTTAAGCTATGAGCCCATTCTACGGGATCTGTATTTTATCAGGTCTTTCCTGGTGAGTGAGACAAGTCTTTAACATCCAAAGAAATATATCTTCAGAAGCAAAATGTGGAACGTTAGGTGGTACATCAGTTGAGATCAGGTTCTCTTGCAAGTATCAGGCCAAAACCACTGTGACCTCAGAAAGATGGAAGTTCATTTCATGAGCACACAAAGTCCAGACAGAAGTTGCCCAAGACACTGCGCCTCAAACACCTCAAGAACCCTACTAAGTCCCTTCCAGCTCACTGCTCCAACATCAGTAAGGGACGGTCCCCCCCCTTCATGGCCCACGACGGCAGCACCTACAATCCAAGCAGCAGGATGATGGAAGGAAGGAAGAAGGAACGCTACAGCACGCACAAGCTGTCTCTTAAGGAAGGTTCTTGGAAACTTAGTCACATGCAAGGGAGACTAAGCTCCCAGGTGATGCTGATCTGCCCATCTTTGAGGCACCCTTGACCTGGAGCAGCAAATTTGGGTCCTGCATTTCTTCGACAGATAACGTGTGTGCACTTCAGCTTTCTTCACGGGGGCTTCAATGCATTAGCTACTTAGGCAAGGCTGTGTGGAGGCCAGAGGCCTGCCCCGGGAACAGGACCCTCCCTCACAGAGCTCCAGGGCTGCTCCTTGCTGCTTGGTCTGTATCTGCCTTCAGATTAGGTTATTGTCCACTAACCTGATGGCCCAGAATGACCCATGTTGTACACAGCAGACGGAAGGCTGCTGGTGCTCAGGACAGCTCTCAACATTAATAATTAATGCTTAGTGTTAACGAGTCACCAACTACTAATGCCGATAATGATATTGAGAAAACAGTGACAGGCCTACACAGTATGAGCCCCTCGCTCCCCCTCCCCACCAAATTATAGTTCTAAACGAGTTCCCAGAATCTTGCTTTGATAGGTAAAATCTCATACACAATTCACTCTATGGAGTGAAATTCCACTTTCGACGGACGTATTCTCAGTGTGGCATGCAGAAAACTAAATGAGAAAGTGTCATTAACATGGACGTTGAGTTTCATTCCCTACACAGGGTGCTGGAGAACAGATTGTTTATCCATTTCTCATCATGGCCACACATTTCCTATGGGATCCGGTGAATTTCTCAGAATTCAGTCTTCTGCGTGCTTTTTTGGATGAACACCTTCTTGTAGCTTCACATTTTACCTTCACTTTTTCCCAGGAACCAAGGAAGCTAAGGTGAGCACATGAGGAAGGAGAACACGCTTGACTGCGAAGGCCGCTATTCAGGGCCGATGCAGGATGTGGAATTTTTGTGTGCAGTTTCCTTAAATCGTTCTTCTTAGAGGAAGTAATGTGGCACTTAACGGCTAATGACATCTATTAAGGAATTCATTAAAGAAAAACTGATAACGAGATATGTTATCACAGTCAACAATTAAGTGTGCCATGGAGGAATCTTGATTGCTCTTAGGATACGTGACAGGCAGTCACTTTTGTGGCTCTTCTCGCAAAGTGGCCAGTGTGGCCCAGGTGCGTCTTCCTGAGTGAGGGCTGATTTTGACCACTTGGCAGCCTGCAGGTCAAAGAGAGGGGCCATGTGGGCTATTCTTACCCTACATGTGTTACACATGGGCAAGAGAGTCCTCTACTCCATGACACTCTCTCTCAACTTCATTTGTCCTCGGGTCTAACTGCAGGTCCAACTCACTTGGGTGATGGTGGTAAAGGGAGATGTCAGGGGACCCTATATGGGTTCTGTGCCCTTGGGGACTAGGCTGGAGGGAACGACAGGAGAGGCATTTTACTGGCAACCCCCCTTGATAGGAGCTCCCATAAAGGAGACTCATGTGCCTCTCTGTTCCTGTGGGTGGAGAAAGGCAGAGTTAAGAAACTGCCCGAGTCTTTGCGATTAGTCTTAGCCTGGGAGAGACCCTGAAGCCAGCTGAGACAGCTGAGAGCATCTGAGATCCTAAGCATGTGAGCCAGCCCGTTCACAGCGATAAATCACCTACCCGCCCTCTGATTCCGACAGCGCGATGCCCAACCGGTCCAGCGGCCTGAGCGTTTCAGAGCCTCCCCTGGCCTCTCCACACACTCATGTCTGAGGGCGGGTCAGACACTCACTTGCATGAACATTCCAGTGTTCCTAGTAGTCTTTCGGTTTGGATTTAAAGACCTACTGTGTGTTAGAGCCAGAGAGGTTTAAAACACCTTTTAACCCAATGTCCTTGTTTCACAGACGAGAAGACACCCAGAGAGGATTATCCACGGCCAACCGGAACAGGAGCCCAGGTTTTCTGACTCCTAGTTCAGGATCCTATTTCGAAAATCTCTAAAAACTGGCAAATCTAAAGACCCAGAGAAATAGCTCTTGGGTTATCTTGTGTCTGGAGGCTCAATGTGAAGTCACACTTAGCTGGCCTGTGGGCTACTGTCTAGTCTGTGGATTCTCACGGAGACGCAAAGCTGCTAGTTTGCTGCCGAAAGCTCTACCGTACTGAAAGGGCGCATTTTCTACTTCTGCCAGCAATGCTAGAAACAGCATACTGAGTTTTGGACACCTCATAATGTCCCGAGTCAGGAGGATGTTCTAAAGCGAGGGAGGGTTGAGCCGGTTTTTCTACTCGCGCCCCCCAGACGCACCCACCGTCTCCCCCCTGCTCCGTGTCCGGGGCACTGGCCCCACAGGCTGCTCCGCCGCCCGCAAGCTCACAGCGGGGTCTCGCGGCGGGAAGGCGCAGGAGGAGCCGGAGGTCAGGCGATTGGCTGTCCCAGCTCCCTCCCTGCCTCACCGCGGTTTTGGCAGTGGCTTTACCTCTGGCCATGGCTCCTGCCCAGCCACAGGTCTTACCAGGATCCAGGAACACTGTTCCTTCTCTTGCTATTTCAGTCCTCTGAGGGGCTTCATCATTCTTTGTCAGTTCCCTTTATCTCTTCACCTCTGCAGATAGTTCCATTATTAAACTCTCCTCATTAAATTAGCACATTGAGAGTGCTGTCTCTTCCCAGCCAGGACCCTGACTATCACGCACCATCCCTGTGGGCTGGGGCATTGCTCAGCTCTCTTGGGTACCCCTGGGTGGATAACAATAGCCCACATTAGCTCACTTGGCTATGGGGTCACTTGCATTTGAATGGGGGAAGGGAAGGGCAAAAAGAGGTAGGAGATATATGAGAAACCAACAGCAGTCGGCAAAATCTGCCTGGCACTTGAGATGCTCCTGGCCCTGCTACAGATCACTCCTCTCAAGTTCAGTGAGCCCACAGTAGAACCACGGGGTTCCCCTTCCAGTGCCACCACTGATTTATCCCGTGGACTTGGTAGGTCCTTGCTTCCATCTCCCTAAATTGGTCAAATGATTCTGTTCCCTTGCACGCCTGCTAAACATAATGTGTTGTTATCTGCAGTGTCCAAACTCCACCAACTCATGGTAAGCTGTCTTAAATGCTAAAACAAACACAAATTGAACTGGTTTTCCCATCTGTTTCTTCAACAAATGGGAGCTTAAGCCCATAGGGAAACTGTGTGGGTCAGGGAAACATCAAATGAACACTTCTGAATAAAAACAAATGTTTCTGAAGATCAAGATATTTTAAACATAGCACTCCACTGGCCAGGCCTACCCCCTCCGACGCCTGCACAAGATCCCGATGACAGCATTATTTGCTTGAATTGGATTTGTTTCTGTGCCCAGAAACAACACACAAGGAACCTGGAACAGGAAACAGCTACTGGGTCCTAAAAGTTTTTCCAGGATACTGTCTGAGACCAGACAGGAATGAAACAACAGTTGGAAAACGCACCAAGGGAGCAGAAAGAATCATTCTTGGGGATCTGCATTCCTGCTCCTCTTTTGCTGTTAAAAATATCAAGAGCAAAGGGCAGTGGCTTGCATTCTGACACAAAACCCCTCCAGGGGAGACAGCGGTCCCAGATGGAGATGCAGGGACGGAGGGAAGGGGGAAGGAGGAGGGGGAGGGAGCCACGGCCAAGGCTTATTTCAACTAGGAAAGCTGGCATCATCCCCCGATGCCCCGCTCTGCACAGATGCTCCTCCCGAGTCCCCTGCAGGCCTGCTGCGGGCCTCTACTCTAGCTGGCGGTGTCCTTGCCCCATCTCTGGAACTAGGAATTGCGCCCACCTTCGAGTCTTGCCTTATCAGTTCTGTGCGTCCCCAGAGCTTCACAAAGCACTTGGTGCATAATAAGTGCTCAGCAAATGCTTCTTGGTTGACTGAGTTAATGAATTAACGACTGAACAAATGAGTAAGAGATGAGTCAGTGAATGGAAGGATCGGTAACTGATACCATTGTCTGTCTAGCTGATAAATTATTTCTTTCGGAAAGGGGGATGAGTATTTGCCACCAGAGAAACCCTGTATTATGACATCACGGGGCCATTCTCGGGGATTCACTTCTTTCCTGTTACCCGCCCTCACAGGGCATACACCAGGCCGTACACCCGGGGTATGCAGCTCTCCTGGGTACCCCTGGGTGGAACTGCAGCAGGTAACAATAACCTACATTAGCGGACTTGACTATGGGGTCGCTTGCACTGGGATAGGGGAAGGGCGAAAATAAGGAAGGAGATGTATGGGAAACCAACAGCAGCTGGCAAATCTGCCTGATGTTGGGGGTTTTCCTGGTCTGTGCCGGCGTCCCTCGGAGGGATCTCCTCCTGAGCAGTGTGCCTGCTCCAGCCCTGGGGCTCCCCGGCTGGCTTCCTGTGCCCCCCTCCTTCTCCCTGTGCTACCACGGTTTTGGTTCTCAGTCCTCTATTCTCTGACTCTTTGATTCATTTTTTAAAAATCTCTTCTTGCTGAGTATTTCTTCCATTTTTATTCTTATTAAGGGGGAGGCCCCATAATTTATCAACCAAATGAGGACATTTCTGAGAGTAAAAGGGGGTGCTAGGAATGATCAAAGTTATGGAACTTAAAGTAGTAACTTATTGACCAATACACTGACTTTACTTATATTGGTGGAATTATCAAATATTTTTATTTAAAACCTATTTTCAAATTATTTCCACCAAATAAATATAACATATATCAGTGTTCATTAAAGCAAACTAATTTATTTTGTTCATCTATTATTCAAAAATTAAACAGTATTATTAGCAGAATAATGGTGCTTGGCATATATTCATATAATTTAATGTGGGGGTTTTTTGGTCATATTTATTTCTAATATTACTACATCAAGGTATTTTCCTAAAGAATGTTGTTATTTTTTAACATGAATTTATTTTTTAATCTTTTTGTTTTATAAATTGCATAAAATCTTCTTCAAAGTTGCATTTTTAAAGCTTTTTGAAGCATTACATACCAAAAAGTACTAAAGTTGCATTTTATTGTTAATAAATTTGAAGTTGTTGACACCTTCAATTGAATCTTCTCTGTAGATTATAATATTATCTTTAATTGAGAAAAATACTTCCTCCAAAGTTGCTGCGATGCCTTGCAAGTACAAGGCAAATTCTACCAGAGTAGATTCCAAGTCTCTGCTTTTCATATTAAAATGTGTAAATATTTCGGCCCCGATATTTTCTCAGGTATTTTCTTTTTTACAGACCATGTACCTATCTTTCACAGATATTTTTTTCAGTTGAAAAACTCTTCATGTAAGTTGTCTCTGTGATTCCAAACCATCAGCCTTTCCGTTCCACTCTATCCAGCAAGAATAAAACTCTATGCAATGAAAACTGGAAATGCCATCAAAACAGTCATCCAAGAGATCAAGATATTCCAAAGAGCAATTGCAATTTTGCAAGTGAAATTTTCTGTAACTTTTTAAGTTCTCAGCGTTTAATTTTTACACTATTTTTCTGTTCTAGTGACATATTTCATTGTCTTTCTGTTTGCAAGCATTTGTTTTCAACAATTGCAACTGTTTAAAAGCTTTAAAATGAAGTTTCTTGAACAGCCACTCTTTGGAGACTTAGGTTAAGGTTACCCAACTGATGCTAAATGAAATACAACTAAGTCATACAGCTTTGCTTATGAAAGAAGTTTGGTGCCATTGCAAATTATGTAAGTTGAATTACAAAGTAGTCCTTCAAAGGTACAAAGCCTTTAAACGCCCTCCTGGTGGTGGGCAACAAAGAGAAAGTGCATATTGCCACAGCAAAAATTTTTTTTAAATATTCAACATCAACTTCATTAGAAAAATTTCGTGGTCTGATTACTTTCACAGGATACACAAAAGTATTCGTAAATTTAAACCACTACAACTTTTATTTCAGTTGTTCTAACATCGCAGCTTACTGGGAGGAAAGCATGACTCATATGAACCCCAAACAAATTCCTAGCCTATTTCTGCCTTGTAAGCTCTTTAATTTTGTGATAACATTGCTTCTACCATGAAGCTGTACTTCACCAAAATTCGAATGTGTGTTATCACTACAGAAACTAATGATTTCATAGGCGATGTTAAACTAAAAAAGTCACCTAAAAAATGAACTTGACACTAGTATTAACAATAACATCAGACAGTTCACCTTTTTCAGAGTGAACTTCCAGAAACTTTATTTTGCTTTCCTCAACTGGAAGTGATCATTTGATCCAATTATTAGAATTAACGGATTTTTGTGTGTGAAGCATCTAACAGCACTAATAAAATCGAATAGCCTTGAAGTATTTGCAGGTTTTCCTCTGCTTAAGATGCCAACATATTAACTGCAAACACTTCATATTTTTCACATGCATAAGAAGACTTGGAATAAAAAAAATGAGTAAAATTTAGGGAAAAAAAAGGAATTTGATATAAATGAAAAACCATGCTTTGCAGAGGATTCTGTAACACCACCTTCTGCAGACTCTTACGTGAATTCATCATCCAGAGAGAGCCTTCCTAAAATAACTACCCATTTTTAAAATTAGATGCTCCTGTTTTGTTAGCAAATTTTGTCTTCTGTTTTTCATGTGGTCATTTGCCACAGTGCACGGTAAATATTTTGAGCAAGTTACACGTTCAACTTTCGTGCGTAATGGAAACTCGGTGACTAATTTCTCATTAAGCGTGCACTTTTGTTTTTTGTAGCTCATTGCTGCCAAAAGTGTTTACTTTGAAATAAAAATGTTACCGAATAATAAATGTTGCGGATTTAAATTCTAATAAATAACAAAACTGCCACTGCAAGAACATTCTATGTTCGATAGCAAGGCTGCTCAGGCTGTTTCCTGCATGAGGCCCATCTTTTCCTATACACCTATCCTATAGTTTCCAGTCTGCCCAGGGCCTGCCAAAAGGCATGGAAGGGCCTGCTGCACTGGAAATGGCACAGAGAGCCGACAGAGAAGCACCAGCCACTTCTCCCCACCAGCAGGACACCCAGAGGAGTTGCTGACCCCAGCGCTCACAGCGAAGCACACTTTGCATCGTCAGCAGGCGCCCTGCCTGCTGCGCTTGAGAAGGGGGCATCAAGTACCTTGAGTCTGGAACAGATTGGGACAAGGGAGGTGGGCATCCCTGGTACTCTGCAGCCTTCACCACGAGTTAAAACGCGAGCTCTGTTCACTGAACACGCATTTCACACACAGCTGGATGAAATCTTGGTAGGAGTCGGTGAAACGAAATGGAGGTCCACCGGGCCCTCCTGGCGCATTTTAATCCAACAATAATGACACTTTGTTAAAAATAATGGTAAAAGTGTAATACAGGACAAACTGCGCAAGATGCTGAGACACCTGGCATAACCAGGGCTCCCTTGGGCAGGCTGGGATGTGTCGTCGCCCTACGTTTTAGAACTCTTGGGTTTTATCTGCACCGCAGCAAATCTCCAGATTTCTTATCCCTTTCTCTGCTAAGTGTTTTTCTGTGCACAGGTCCGTCCCTTAGGATTCCTAGCCCTTTCATAAAACAGATAAGTGAGGTGCAAATATCTGATAGGGTGTGGATGCAAGACGGATACGAATCTCACGGAGATAATGGTCATGGACCACACCGCAGAGGAAGCCGCTCTCCCTCGCGCTGGGAGGGCTGCGCTGGGCCTGCTCAGCATCCACACCCGTTACGCTGACCAGCAGGCAAGCCTGAGCATGGGAGCCACCTGCCCAGGATGTGGCCCAACCGAGTAAATAAAAGGGACTTGGGCTGCTGATGACTCGGAAGCCCCCACCGTTATCACCCGCAACTGAACACAATCCTCAACTTACCCAGACGCCGTTGGCCCAGCTCCTGCTTCCCCCCTCCAAGCGCCTCTGTCTCCGCTCCGCCGTCCGCGCCCCAAAGCCTTTGCCGTAGAGTCGGTCGACTGTTCTCCAAACTCATCCCACCCGTAGCGGAGACGCTTTCCCTCGACACCCAGCCACGTGGGGCCCTCTAGAAGCAGGCTCGGTCACCCCCTCCTCCAGGAAGCGTCTCCAGGCTGCGCTCTCGAGATGTCCCGGGCCTGCTCCCTCGCGCTCATTTATGTCACCCGTTAGCCGGCCTGCCTCCTTCAGCCTGCGACCAACCCGGGGAGGGCCCGTGCGCTTTCCTCATCGCGTGGGCATGTGCCATACCTGGTACGCAGCAGGCACACTTCACGTGAAACCAATGAATGTATGTTAAAAACTGGCCAAAGAGGGGCGTGTCTCCCAAAGGTCTTTGTGGGGGATACCTGCTTGGCCTCGAAAGGTGGGGAGGGGGTCACAAAAAGCGGCAGTCACTTGTTTTCCATCAACAGGCCCAGGCCCATTATCCCTCCTCGGGGACCTGGGGGTGAGAGGACATGCCTATTAGTAACCCCAGTTTATAGCTGGGCAAATGGAGGCAGCAGAGGTTAAAAGCCCCAGGTCAGCCCTGTGATTGGCGGTCAAGGCAAAGCGGTCCCCGTGCACCTGACGGGCGCCTGTCCTCCGAGCCCCAGCCGCCAGGGACCCGTCAGTTGGTTCTTTTTTTTAATTTATTTTTTAAGTAGAACCCAAACACTCCTCTCTCCAGATTAAGTCACCCTGCCTTCAAATATCTAAAGCAGCCATTTATTTTTATTTATTTTTTTCTTGCAGCATTTGAAACGTTTTTTAAGGGTTTATTTCAAACACCCTGTTCTCTGAACCGAGTGTTCAGAACTTTCGTTCCACTTTGTCAGTGTTCTTTGTGGTCGGCTCTGATTTCTAACGGGTTTTTATTTCTCCTCTATTAGCGGCCACCACCTGCTTGCTGTTTGGATGGGGTTTGCTGTGTTTTCTAAGCTTTCATCTGCTGAAATGGATGAGAAGAACCTTAGGTAATGAACCTTGCTTCCCGGTTTCCCCCCGAACCTCCCCTATTTTTAACTCCTCCTGCCACTGCTAAGGGTGAGGGGAAGGTGGAAGATCCCTGGGGTGCTGATAAACCTACGGGGACCCCCCCCTCCACAGGCAGGAAGGGGTGCAGGCAGGAGAGGGCAGGAGTGCAGCCTGTGGGCAGAGCCCGGGATGCCGCAGGCGCCCCGTCCGGCCGCCCTGCTGAGCCATGGCAGGGGCCTCCTCAAGGGCCGTCCTGGCTGGGAGGGAAAAGGTGTCTTTCTTCATTCTAACGCTGACCCTTTGTCTGCATCAGGGCCCGCTGGTGTCAACAGCCATCGCTGAGGCCCCGCCCTGATGGACACTTAGCTTGTCCCATGTGGGGCTGACCTGCACGCGTGGCCCTTATGGGAGCAGCCTCGAATATAGAGATATAAATATTTTACCAGTCCATCCTGCCCTCAGGGTATCAGGTTTAATGAGCTAAACATCCTCCATTAATCACCCAGAAGAATGTTATTTACTCCGAAAAGGTAAGTGGCTGCTGCAAAGATGAGTCAAAGGCCCCCGTCTGCACAACTCATCCCGAAGCTTCAATGATAAAGTCCTAAATCCCGCGGTTCCACGGGCCCCGGGTTGACGCCTCGCTCTGCCCGTTGGGGTTCTGCCCGTTACCGCATTTCAACGGTCTCAGCCACCGTTCGTCGCCTTTAATGTCAGGCCTTCCCCTTCCCCATAACTGCCCAGTCCAGAAATGCACGGCCCTGAGACACTTCAGCCCAGGGAGGGAGGGAGAGGTCTTGAGCTCGTTCCCGTGGTGACGCCACAGCCAGGAAGCCGAGTACATGTAACACTGAGACAGTGTAGCCAAGTGGGTACAATACCAGAGGCCCTTTGACGTCCCTGAAGACCCCTGGTAGGTAACATCCGCCACCCAGCTTGGAGCTGTGACAGCCACTCTGGGCAAGTATGTAAAGTCCAAGAACGAAGGAAGGGAAGGAAGCAGGGACCGGTGCTGGCAGGCAGGAGGCAGGCTTGGGGAGGTACCCACGCTGGGCAGAGCTTTTCCATCCTCGGGCACCCGGGCTCCTACCCCTACCCCAACAGACACAGACAAAGGCAAGGCTTGGAAGCTGACATCTCGCTTCTTATTGGGAACCTGATGTCCTACACCTTCTGACCCCACCGACATCTTAGGGGATTGGCAGCCCAGAAATGATACGAGCCAGCCAGGGTCTGAAATGCCTTCTGCCCTTTGTTTCTGTTCTTTCGCAGGGCTGACCCCCGCCTCACCCACTCCCCACTAGCCGGGCTGGGCCCCCGATTCCCCCCCCCCCCCCCCCCGCACACGTCTGGCCTTTCCACAGCATCCTGCATTTGGCCAGAGGTCTAGCAAAGCCTCTCCCAGGCTGTGCACTGCTTTAGCCCAACACTAATTAGTAATGCAATCCCGCAAAGAGTGAAGCTGCCCGCCACCTCCCCTCACTCATAGTGATTTATGTTCAATTTGTACAAATGGAGAAAATCAGATTTCAAGTTTCAGTGCCGTTTCTGCAATGAGGTGATTAAAAGAGAGAGAGGTATCGCCTTCCACTGTATAGAATATTGATCCCAGTGCTATTTTCCTTTGCAATAACCATTAGCTCAGTATTATTTGCAAACCTCTAATGTGAACCTGGAGATGTAATTTACATTTGTGCCTCACTTATTTGCTTTAACAAAACAACACAAAAGCTTTGGGCCTTTCAATCTATCCGTATTGTCAATAAAATTAGCAGCCTGAAGGAGGGAAAAATTATATTCAAAACTATAACTTCCCATTAACTACCGCAAGATATGACACATGGTCCCCAAGAAGGGAGTGCGTCATGGTTAAGCCCCTTTCTTACCTCCCCCTCCCCCACTCTGCCCAGGAAGCTAAGATTCGGTAGGAAAACTTAAAAGTGAGGCGTCCCCTCCTGCTGATGCGGATCAGTTCGGGTGCTTCCGGCTGGCCCGGTTTGTCCTGATGGCTCAGAGCGGAGTGTGTCCTGTCCCCGGGAGGAGCATGTCACCAGTGCCAGACGCTGGCCCGCGCCCTGCCCAGAGGTCCAGGCCCCGCTGCCCTGGGCAAATGCACTCACAGAGATGCTTGCGGGCGGCACTGACCCTCAGAGAGGCTTCCCAAATGGGGGGGGGGGGCGGCTGGGACCCTAGGGGTGAAGATGAGGAGATGGTAATCATGAATAAACGCGCAGGGCTGTGTTAGCGCAATTCAAGTGGCGGGCCACGCAGCTCCGCTCTCCCGTTTCTTGTCTCTGCAAATCCGTCAGCCGCCTACCACTGCCTACCAGACCCTGGAAGAGGAGAATGGGGGGGGGGGAGGGAGGGGGGGTAAGCTAATGACCCATAATTGCCATGATAGTGGGAGAGGGGCCAGGCAGCTGTTTTACATTCCTGGTATGTATAGTATGCAAATATCCACAAAGACTCGACACAGTTTCGCTATTGTGGATCCGGAGGGTAACCAAATTAGCCTTTGGCAGCCATGGTAATTGGGAGGTGCTGTTCCCATTAGGAGTCCTGCAAATTATGAAGAAAAATGGACCCAGGGCTTTGTCACAAATAATAATACCAAGAAGAAAAGAGCAGGCGGCTGTCTTTTCTCCCCCAACTCCTCACCCTCTCTGCCTTTCTTTCTTTGCTTTTTTTTTTTTTTTAAATTTCTGCATTGTGTTGTTAATACCTCTCCATTTAGTAATAAGAAAACAAGCCTGAAATCCCCCACTAGACTGTGCTGGGCTTGATTTGCAAGAATGTCAAGTTTGCCAGGGGGGAAAGGATTCCGTCTGGGTGAGGAGCTCCTGCCCTGAGCTGGAGCCCAGGGTCTGCAGGTGAGCGAGGTGCAGGTGTCGGGGCAAATACTGTGGCCCACAGCCCAGGTGAGGAGAGAGGCTTTGGAAGTGATGTGTCTGAGAAACGCCCCTTCCTAGGAGTGTCCCGTCCTTACCCCAATCGTCTGGAGAACCTGGCCTCCTGGATCACAGCTGGGTTTTGTTCTCCGGCTCTCTCCCAAAGCGTATAAAGTTCTGGCTGCCTGTACTGTTTTCACAATTCAGAAACCAGCCTGAAACCCTCCAGTCATGATGCATTAAGCCCCGAACTCATGCAAAGGGTTTGGAGACTTTCGCCTTGGGCAGTCCCTTGAGACAGCCTAATTTTACATCCCCAGGAGTGACCAGATGGGCCCCTGGAATATCAGATGACGCTGGGATGAGCTCACCCTCTTTGTGTGGCTTGGGTGAGTGAAGGGGAATGGTCAGCTCGGGGCCCAACTGCCCAGATGAGAGGCCTGGCCTGGGAGGGGACGGCCGAAACTCTGTTCCAAGATCCACACCGTGAAGGACCATACTTCCAAAAGCACTCTCTCCTTTAAAACGATCCACTCCCGGTTTTGCTGGTTTTAGCATCTGTTTGTCCTGCCAGAGGAATGCCTCTGATGAAAAAGGCCTCTCTGGAAACACAGTGTCTTTCCTTTATGCTCCTCCAGCGACATGGTAACATTTCATGTATCGCTTTGGCACTTTTCATTTTACATTTCATAAAAATGTACAATGTTAAAGCACCGAAAGGAAGAGGAGCCTTCCACATGGGTAGGTGGGAAGATACAGCTGCGCACACGCCTTTAAAACCAGACAGCATTTCCCAGAAGGAAAGGGGGGGGGGGGGGCGGAGAAAAAATGGAATTTTTATAAGGTTTGAAGTATCCTCAGAGACACAGCTACAAAAGGATCCCGACAAGTTTGCCCTCCAAAGGGTAAAGAGAGCTAATGGCCGGTTGCACGCATTTGGAAAATTAACACGAACATGAGAAAGACTAAATACAGATCAGGTCATAGCAAAGTCAAAAAGAGGGTTGAAAAGTGAGCAAGAGGAAATGACCAACTGTTTGCACAATGTCACTGCAGATGGGACCAACAGCGACCTAGGGGACGGGGCTGAGTGGAGAGGTAGGGCCCAAGATGCCGGCTTCTTCGGTTCTAGGGTGTTCACCCCCCCCACCCCCCCACCCCCCGTTCAGCAGACAGGGGAACCACTGGCCCACGTTTCTCCGTGCAGCCTCCCCCAGCCCCAGATTCCTGGATGGTTTTACATGAAGACCGCTCCACTGCTAGGCACCATCCAGGTTTCAAGTCTCTTTGAAGGTGAGAAACTTGAGAGTGGAAGAAACTAGCATTGACAATTTCTTAAGATTTTTTTTTTTTTTTCTGGTGAAAATACCCTTCCCTCTTATGGTTGTGTTTGGGCTTTTGTTCTACTTCTGCCCCTCACAACTCCAACCACCACGCTTTCTCTCACTGCTTACCTTCACCTAAACGACCCCCTCTGCCTGCTTTATGTCCCCGTGTATGGCCACACTCTGGGATCCAAGTGTGCACACATGTGCACACGTATGCACAAGTGCACACACACGCGCCTCGGGCTGACTCTCTGCTTAGAGATGCTCCTTCCTCTGGCAGCCTTTTCCGACCTCCTGCATCTGGGATAGGCCCCCAGCTACGTGCTCTCACAGTGCTCAGTGCTAGAAATCATTACAGAATTCTCTAAGGGTCTGCTTGCTTTTCCAAGGCTGTGAGCGCATTGAGAGCAGGCCCTGCCCCTCCCTGGTTCACTACTGTGCCCTCTGCACCTGACACGGTGCCTGGCACACAGTACTTGATCCATAAACATGTGCTGAATGAATGCCATCTGGTTATCCTCAGCTTAACTGAGGTCCTGGAGTGTCACTTGGTAACAACTCTCACCCGCTCTGTTTCTGCACCGGGGCGGGGGGTGGGGGTCCTGCTTGCCAGGAAAGGCCAGGAAACTCCAGAATTCCAGTGAGCCCCCAACATACAGACCAGCGTGTATTCCAAATACCAAACTGACTCCATGGTGCTTGTAGACCTCATGGCTTTTGTCCTGCAGTTTTCATTCTAGGTCAGAACCTTCATCGCTTCCTGCTGAAACTAAGGCCTCTCTTCTCTAGTTTTTTTTTCTTTTCTCTTCAGAAATGAAATTCATTTATGTCTGCAAATGTTGCAAAGAATACATCCTTCAATACACTGCGCTCCGCTCTGCACACTTCATGATCTCAGGCTTTGCCCATAACCCAGAACAAGACCACTTCAGCCCTCGCAGGGAATTCACAAACACCGAGGCAAATTCCTTTCATCATAAGCCCGATTCAATTCAGGTTACTGAGTAATTATATCTTAGGTATATATGTGTCAGAGCATAAAACCTACTTGGAAAAATGAGGCTTATAAGAAGATAGCAATAAAAGAAATGAAATGATGGGATATGGGACTAGAAATTAGAGTTTGGTAGAAGAATAGTGTTCTTTAAGCTGAAATAGCTTGCTGTTTAGCAACAGCAAGAGTTTGACCTTGAGGAAATGGGAAGGGACAGTGAAGAGGAACAGTGGCTAGAGTGGAGGATTCCTGGAAAGACTTATAAAGAGATAATTTTGGGAGAAAGCCACATTGGCGAGAGCCTTGAATATCGAACGGAGGTTTAGTTGATGGCAGACAGACTGAGCGTGGCGTTGCAGGGCAGAGTCACTCCAGTGTCTTCTGGACCAATGACGGGAGGACCTTATTAAGGTTTGTCAGAGCAATGGCTCCGTGAATCACATGCCTCTTTATCCAGGTGGTGGTACAGCCCCTTCCCCATCCACTCTGGGCTTGGCCTTGTGAGTTGCTCTGGCCAATGGGGCTTTGGCAAATGTGGTGCCATCAGAAGTCTGAAAGGTTGCTTGTGCACTGGAGCTTGTCTTCTCTTGCTGCTTGCTGGGAATCCTTCCAGCACCATGTGAAAAAAGCATAGGCCAGGCTCCTTGAGGACGACAGACCCGAAGGAGAGAGAGGCCCGGCTGTTCGAACTGACTCAGCTGAGCTTAGCCGACACTATACGGAGCAGAAACGAGCCACCCCACCCGAGCCCAGTCCAAATGATCCACCTACAGATGAGTGAGAAAATACACCACGTTTGTTTGAAGCTTCTAGTTTGGGGGCGGGGGGAAGGGTATGATGTATTACTCAGAAACAGATAACTGATACAAGTTCCTCAAGAGAGGAGGCTACAAGAGCTGGACAGAGCGAGGTCACTCTTTTGGGAACTGACAGGAGAGCTGCAAACACTAAGAAAGCTAAAGAAATGGGGCTGTCCTGTAGGGCTCCTGCTCGGCGTTGGAACGATCCCATGGCAAGTTGAGGACAGTAGCCGGGAGGAAGGCAGAGGAGGTGGGGACGGCCCGGCATCGCGGGGATGAGATGAGCAATGTGGGCCGGCACCGGCTGGAGCAGGATCCCACAGCGACATGGCAGCCCACGGCAAGGTCTGTCCACGCTGGTGGGACCCCAGGGGTGACAGGGTAGGTGTTGACGGAGCAGGCAAACCTCAGTGGCTGCCTCCTAGGATCCTGTTGGGGCAAGAAAACCCTGGGGGTCGGGGAGGGTGGTGTTTTGACTCTACTGGGAGAAGGTTCACTGGTCAAGTTTTCTAGCCAGTTGGTGGTGACTTGGGGAGGCATGGGTGGGATGCCCGGAGATTAAAGCTGTACGACAGGACAATGCGAAACCCGGGAAAGCAGCCTGTCAGTCTAGATGTTATTGTTGTTTTTATTTCCATGAAGTGGATGTCCAATTGTACGTCCAGTTATTGGGGGTCAAGACAGAGCATCCTGATGACCAAGGGCATCGGTTCTAGAATCAAATGCCGGCTTTACTGGCTCATGGCCCGGCGCGACTTAATATCAGTGTCCTCATCTGTACAATGAAGACAGCACTGCTTCCTGTCTCATATGGTTGCGGGATGATTACATAAAATCATACATTCAGAGTGTCTAGTACAGTATCCAGCACATGGCAAACTCAGCATTATCGCCATTATTTTTGATAGTTATTTATTCCCCTACGTTTTCTCAAGGTTCTGAGGAATTCATTAGAATTATCTACAAAGGTTTCACCATCTGAACGCCTAAAATATACTGGGTAGGGAGAATGGCCTCTGGTCACAGCACTCGAGTCTGGCAGGGAGAGGAAAGTTCCATACTTCCCTTATGTTTGGACTCGAATGCATTCCCCATCAAAATCCATACGCACCTTCAACTATGTTTCATCTTTATTTCTACCCCATCCAGCTGGCAAGTTCTCATTAAGATATGATTTAAGGACTGAAAGTTCATTAAAAAGATCATTTTATGACAAAGTGAGATGAGCAACGTAGAAATGATTCTGTATCTTCTCCGATCAACCCATTTAGGGCTTTTTTCCAACTAAATCCAGCATAATTTATGGAAGCGCTGAGATCCGCCTTTTCAAAGCTCTGGAATCATTTAACAACTAACATCATACACCCTTATTACCTGATGCATCAGATCTAAACTGCAACAAATACCACTGCCAGCAATTTTCTCCTACAACTTTCTTGCTTGAAGAGGCATTATCTTAGAAATCTTTCTTCTAGATTCAGTTATCGGGGAGAATATTCACAAATAATTTCTGGTTTTCTCAAAAGTGGAATCATGAAAGGAAACATAAAGGACCAAAGTTCTGGTTCAGAATGCTTCACCTATTATTTCTCAGATTGTTTTCAAATGGAATAAAACCCAAGGCTCACAGTAATTGCAACATTATTAGCATTCTTTTAAGAGCAGGGATCAGATCAGTTTCTCCAAAGCCAAAAATCGTCTGAACTGCAACTTCAACAAAATCACAACATGGTAACAGTGTCTCTAGTCTGCTACATAAACATGAAAATATATCTAGTGTAAAAACACTGGATGCACCATTTATGTAATTGTTACAAATTTATGTTGTATAATCGACTCTCACAGAGTTCCACTGCAGTTATTCAAACACTTGTGGAAGAATATCATAAAACCTTTATACTATACACCTTAAAGTTAATGGAAATACTATCAACCAACATGCTAAGAACTTTATCAAGAATTTTGCTGTCGCTCAGAACAGAGAAATAACATTAGTTGCTTCCTCTAGTGAGAAATTTAGTTCAAGAATCATCATATTGACTCCAAAAATATATTTTTTGAAGACAGGAAGTTTTCCTGTATTTTTTTAATAACAGAGTTATGAAGTTTTGACCAATTCCTTTTATAAAACTTTGTAAGAACATAGGAGAAAGCCATAGGTGATTTCCTTATCATTCACACTAGTGAAAATTTTATTTTTATTTAAGCGATGTGGAAATTAGCTTCAAGGTGGACATGATGCATCTAAAATCGAGACTGAATTGGTGTGTCAGAGAATTCCGCCATTCAGTGACACAGGCTCTGTTTAACAGAATCATCTCGTGTTTAAAAAAATAAATAAATAAAACCAATTCCACTGAAACCAGGAAACTATAGAAGTGGAATCGCTGGGTCATAAGGCAGTTCCATTTTTAATATTTTGAGGTGACTCCATACTGCCTTCCACAGTGGCTGCACCAGTCTGCATTCCCACCAACAGTGCGCAAGGGCTCCCTTTTCTCCACACCCTCGCCAGCACGTGTCATTTGTTGATTTACTGATGGTGGCCATTCTGACAGGTGTGAGGTGACATCTCATTGTGGTTTTAATTTGCATCTCTCTGATGATTAGTGACACTGAGCATCTTTTCATATGTCTCTTGGCCATCTGCATGTCCTCTTTGGAAAAGTGCCTATTCAGGTCCTTTGCCCATTTTTTAATTGGATTGTTTGTTTTTGGTGTTGAATTGTATGAGTTCTTTATAAATTTTAGACATTAACCCCCTTATTAGATGTATCATTGGGGTCGTGATTCCACTTGAGGGAATGTATCCAAAGAAATGCAAAACACTAATTCAAAAGAATCTATGCACCTCTATGTTCGCTGCAGCATTATTTATAATAGCCAAGATCTGGAAGCAGCCAAGTGCCCATCAGTAGATGAGAGGGTAAAAAAGCTGTGGGACATTTACACCATGGAATACTATTTGGCCGTAAAAAAGAAGGAAATCTTACCTTTTGAGACAGCATTGATGGACCTGGAGAACATTATGCTAAATGAAATAAGCCAATCAGGGAAAGACAAGTACCATATGATTTCACTTATATGTGCAATCTAATGAACAAAATAAACTAACAAACAAAATATAAACAGACTCATAGATACAGAAATCAGCTGTCAGAGGGGAGGGGGGTTGGGGGCTGGGTGAAAAAGGTAAAGGGATTAAGCAAAGAAAAAAACCTCCTAGACACAGACAACACTATGGTGATTACCAGAGGGAAAGGGGGTGGGGGAGCTAAAAGAGGGTGAAGGGGAAATAAGTGGTGATGGAAGGAAAATTGACTTGGGGTGGTGAACACACAATATAATATACAGATGATGTGTTATAGAATTGTACACCTGAAACCCATGTAATTTTATTAACCAATGTCACCCCAATAAATTCAAGTAAAAAAGAAAGAAAGAAACCAGGAAACGACAGAAATGACAGCTAAGTGGTGTTCCTTTGAATGAATATATACTATGATGTCAGACTTCTCACTGTGACTAACATTTACCTCACTACTCTGTTAGGTACAGATATTATATGTGGTTGACATGTCCCTATAAAGGAGACATACATTTGGCAAACCTCCTTAAATCCTCCTTGCTCATTTCTGCCTTTTATATGAATGGACTTGCTATTAGTCAGGGTAAAGCTAAGCTCTGCTGTGGTAACAAATAAGCCCCCGAGCCTCAGCAGGTTGATACATCATATCCATGCAAAGTCGGATATGATCTAGGCAGCGGGTGACTATGAAGCTAAGTCATCTGGATTCTGGCCTCTGATGCTACTGTGTCAGAGAAAGGGAGATGGAAAAGGCACCTGGCTTTTATCTGTTTCAGCCCAGAAGGGATACATGTCACTTGCTCTCTCCCAATCCACTGAGGAGAACTAGTCACCTGGCTCTAACTCAACTGTCTGAAAAATGCAAGCGAGCACGTGAATGGTTGTTGAGTACCAACTGTCTTTGACACAGACACTAAAATAAAATTGTATCATTGAGTGATTCTGAACATATCTCAAAAGATTTCAAACTATAAACAAGTGACGGGTGCCAAAGCATTTGGAAATCTTTAGCATCCTTAGCATTTCCTATCAGAATATTTTTCATTTTTCGTTGTGTGTGCTATTATCAAGGTAGCCTGGATCTGTGTTTCATTATCGTCTGCTACTGTCACTATTACGTCACTTTCAAAGTGACCTTTAAACATTAAACTATTTCAATTCGTAAGGACTAAGCTTTCAACGCCAGCACCTTACCTTCGATAATCTGCTCCTAGACAACTGTGGTGAGACTATAAACTCTACTTGGTTAGCAACCATGTCTGTGTTATTTCTCACTATAACCACAATGCTTTGACTGCACAGTAGGTGGTCCACACGTATACATTAAATAAAATGAACAATAAAATAAACATGTTAAATATACATCTAATAATATAAATATATGATAAGTATTTTTATCTGTGTTGAAACCAAGATTTTCCTTTCAATTTTTAAGGGCTTCCTACTCTAATACGACCCCCTTGCAATCTACCCATATCCACCTCTCTCCCTGCAACTAATCACGCCTCTGTTCTGCTCTAACTTCCAGCCTGTCTTGAGTTACCCGCTGCTTTGCAGCTCTTAGCCTGGTCTACTTCTAACAGACTATACATTGCCTCCACCCTACACACACACATATATACAGACAGATTTGTACATATCAGTTGAACTGATAGATTTATTTTCTCATTTATTTTTTCCACAAACTTCCATGGCTACATGCCCAACAAATGCCTCCACTTGCACACCCAGCCTTCTAAGTTTTGTTATATAATTTTCCAAGGGAAAGCTTGGTGTCATAGAAAAGCAGCCTTCCTGTTCTCAAGGGGGTTAGAGAAAAGCAAAAACTTATACCCAAAGGAGTGAGAAGCAGCTGATGCGACAGTGGCCAGATTGGGTCAGAAATGAGTGACCACTTCGGGCTTGGGCAGTGACTTAATCAGGGCTCGGCCGGACCGCTGTGCATGGGAAGAGCTGGCTCACGTGGTCCTCAGCCCTGGCCACAGCAGCAGCAGCTCTGACCTCTCCCGGGGGCCTTTGCCCAGTTCTACCCAGGTAATTTCCTGTCTACTGAGAAGACAATTAATTCAAAAGCCATTGTTCCCGGGTGCCTGGCAGCCTGACCCTTGGCCAGCTGAGAGTTCTCTCATCTGAGTTCAGTCGTTCCCCATGTCATCTGACACTCAGTCTCCCAGCCCTCGGAGCCGCTGGAAGGAAGGGTAAAAAGCCAAATTAATGAAAGTTGTATCAAGGGCTCCCCGGACTGAAGTGCCCATGTGGCTTTTGAAACTGCCTCGCCTCCTGCCCGGAATGCCTTCTTTCTTCCCACCTCGGGCCGCTCTCCTGGAAGCCTTCAGGCTTGCTGCCTCGCCCCAGGTCCGCGCCTTCCTCCCGGGCTCCCTTGGGGCCTCGGGAAGCTGGCAGCCGCCGAGCCACTTCCCGGTAGGTGCAGTTGGCACGCCTGCAAGTGTACTTAAACTTTGTGTCTGATCAAGTTATGTGTATTGGATCTGAAACCAGTTAGTCAATTCGTTCAGGTCCCTAAGTGGCGATTTGTGGTAATGTCTACATCAATAGGAACGGAGCGGTTTGCTAGCTGGTTTACGTAAAGCAAATGGCTACAGGAAAGAGGGGCTGCCTCCAGCCTTCTCTCTGCTAATGAAGATATGGCTGGAAAAGAAGGGGGACAGAAACAAAAGCGGGAGACCCGTATTTGCAAAGCACTAAGGTGAGGTCTGGTCCTGGGTTGAATCAGCTTGTCTCTTCCACCCACCCCTCGTTTTTGTTAATGCTTACATGTAATCATTCGTATTATAACAAAAATGCATTAAACCCCCAAATTCAGGGCCAATCTGTACTTTTTATTTTTCAATCCTCACATTGATGTGAGAGAGGAAGATCAATGTGAGAGAGAAATATCAATTAGTTGCCTCTCGTAAGTCCCCTGACCGGGGATCAAACCTGAAACCTCGGTATGTGTCCTGACCAGAAATCGAACCCACAACCTTTTGGTGTACAGGACAGTATTTCAACCCACGTAGCCACACTGGCCAGGGCCCAATCTGTATTTTTAAGAGAGAAAAACGGCGGTGCTGATATCAATTCTATTAGGGGACTTACAGGAATGACTGAACCCAGAGGAAAAAAAATCCCACAAGCCCTGTGTGGTGTTGAGTTCCATCTCTCAACGTTTCTCTTTCGTATAAACAGCCTCTGCTTTGCCTAGCAGGGGAGGAAACAGCCAGTCTAAGAGGGAATTTATTTAGTGTGTGTCTGCATATTGGCTGTATCTCTTTACTACTGCAGAGTACATTGTTTCTAATAATTGTGATGGATTGATACTTATGACTGGCTGGCAGAATTCCTTTAGCATTTTAAAATATTACCTTTTATTCCTTGATCTAATGCATAACCTGATGTTTCAGTCGGCCTTCAAAGGTAATAAACAAACTTTTAAAGCAAATACTCCTAAAGAAAAGGAAGATGCTCTGTATCCAAGTGGCTTGCCTTTGAAATCACTGCCCTCTACCAGCCGAGGGGACCACTTAGCAGGCTTATTCTTTACCTCCAGTGCATTTCATGCCTTCTAAGAGTTTGATACAAAGGGAAGAAATCTATATGCATAAAAAAAAAACACTAAAACCTGTATCACAAAACTGCTTCAGCTAAGATGGAAGAGCTGAAATCCACCCTGCTCTGGTCTGCTAAGCTAGGCAGGAAAAAGCAGAACTTATGAACCGAGCCCGAGAAGCGCTTCCTGGAGGTCCCACTTCTGTCTCCATCAGCTGGTGGGGAATCTGGTCTCCGAAAGTGTTCTCTTACAATCCCATCGCGTTGCACTGGCCCCTAAGATCCCTCTAGAAATTTTGCCCCCGAAAAGGCAGTAAGGCTCAGAAGCTTACCACTGTCGCCCCTGATCCCGCAACAATCCTCAGGGCCTTGACAAAGGGCACATTGGACAAGGGCGGGTTGAATGGCTTAGCTGCCAATCGGCTAAACGCAGACCGAATACGTGATTTCCTTCCCCTGGCCATTAATGCACATTTCTGAAACGGGCGGCTTTAAATCGCGGGTCGCATGAATTTTTATTTCATTTTGTTTTTTTGCATTTTAATTTCCATTCTTTCTTATCGTTGGTTACATCACTTTTCATCACGGCCGTGCCGCAGGAACGCAGAGCACGATTTATGGGGCCTTAACATAAATATGATGCTAGACAGAAAGAGAGCGACATATTAGTTTAGAATTTGCAGACTCCCCCACGCGGAGCGCGCCTGGCTGATTTATGAAGCTGAGATCGCCTGTAAATCCTAAAGTGAGGCGCCGCATCTACGAGCTCCTACACAGCAAGATACAGAGCCCCTCGGCACAGTCTCCAGCTGGGAGTCCCCAGGTCCTGAAAACAAAGGCTCGCTAAACATTTGGCCTTTCACTTGCCCAGAAACACATCTTTTGAAAAATTAGCCCTACACCAGAGTGGCGGGAAGGTTCTCGGGGCATTGGTTAAGGGGGGATGGGGAAGGGGGTGGGCTGGTTGGTCACTGGCCTCCTCCTTCACTCTGCTCCGTGTCCGGAGGGCTGCCCTGTGCAAACGCCCCGGAGCCCACTTGCCAGGCGGCTCCTGCTTGGCACCAGCCAGTGGGAGGCCCTGGCAGGAGCCTGGAGGACGGGAGGGAGGGAGAAGCCGGGAATCTCTCCCCTTCCCCTCTCCTGTTACCTCTGCCCTGGGTGCCCCACTGGAAGCTGAAGCCTCTCCTCTGTGCTCCAGCTCTCCTGTGATTCCAGCTTTTCCCAGGCGGCCGTGGCTCCCGGGCTCCGTATGGCCGCCGCCTCCCTGTGTTCCTCTAGGCCGGGCCAGTAGCAGCTCCCGGCCCTGCGGATCCCCGAGCTGCCGCCCAGGCACCTCTGAAGTGAGACCTCGCGTTACCTTCCCTGTGTGCGGTGCACGGGCTCCCTTTTTTTCTGCTTCAGACCTGACGGGTTCAGGGGGGAAGCTTGGAGACGGACCACACCGCCATCTCCAACTGACCGGCCAGCTGACGCGGAGCCGAACCCAGGTCTGCGTCCAGCCTCCCCCGGCCCGCAGCCACCTGAGGACCCGCAGCCGCGTTTATTACGCGAGGATACCTTTCTTTCCTCTTGCCCCGGGAGAAAGAGAGTCTCGGCCGTGGATCTCCGTACATGCAGCCCGAGGGGCACTGGGAGGGGTGGGCGGAGGCTGGAGCACCCAGAGGGTACGGCGGGAGAAAGGCAGGGAGCTTGGCGGCGCCAGGGAAAGGGCCGGAGGGTCACGGGGGAAGTCACCTGACCCCTTGGTTGTGCAGCGTCTGCAGCCCGTTTCTCCCCAAACTGCAAACGCCTGTTCGATTATGCGTGTACAACATTAACCGTGCCGTTGCTTCCGCCTTTGGGTGCTTCGTATAGATAGAGAGCCGTGAGTCCCTCCCTTGGGGGCTGCTTCCTCAAGGGTTTTTCACGCCTTTTGAAAGCGGAACAGAAATGGCGACGCCCCCACCAGCACTCGCCAAGTTAGTTACGAAGACCGTAAACGAAGGGTAGAAACTCAAGGGGCACACAATAGGCACTTTGAAGGTAACGAGTGCGGGCACAGGCTGGGACAGCACTGGCTTTGGGCAGGGGGCGCTGGCTGGCGTGGGGGAGCTCCCGGGGCGCCGGGGGCTTGCGTCCGGGGCCGGGCTTGGCTGCATGCTGACCTACACAAAGATCAGCCTGCGAGCCCTTCGCTGCGGGCATGGGCACGTCGACGAGTACCGTGAACATAATCATTTTCCAAAAGACCTGCAGCCTCCCCCCCTGAACAGCTGAAGGAGGGACCCCTTAACGGGAGTGGTGGCTGCACCCCCTTTTTAAATGATGGGCGTTCTCGTGAAATGTGGCGGTTGCTGTAGACACACGAGTTAGCTCCTGGAATAACTCCTGGGGGGCAGGGGCCGGGCCGGGCACATGAGGCCACGCTCTGGGTCCCCGGGTTGTCTGGGACCGTGCGGAGCTGCCTCCAGGGCACCACGCGGAGGTCGTGATGGGAACGGGCCTCGGGGACGGAGGCTGTGTGAGGGATAGTTCCCTGCACGAAGTTTACTGAGGAGTGTGGCTTGGGATCAACCCGCCCTGGCTGGGTGAAGGAGGCAGAGCTGGGCGGGGGAAGCGGTTGATCCGTGATGCAGACAAAACTCAGCTGAAGGGGGAAGCTCCAGAGCTGGGGTGCAGCTGCCCCCAGGAAAGGAGGTTTATTAACCTGGGACAGCTGCTGGGGAGGACACTCTGTCTCTGTCGGGAGCTGTCGGGGCACGAATGGAACGAATGCTTCTGTTCTGAAGTGGGGGGTGCGTCTGGACGGTGCCAGAAGATCCCATCACAGGGTGGAAGCAAGAAGTAAGGGAGCAGGCATCACTTTTACCCTGAACAGTATCCTACCTCCCCCCCCAAATGTGCGAGCTTTGTGCTCATGAGACCTGGAGTCGGGGTCCACAGTCGTGGGTGAAACTACAGAACTAGCTCATTTACACAAGGACTCCCTTTGGCTTTCTAGTAGCAGGATATTGAGCCTGCAAACACTCTATAGCTGAAGAGCGCTGGGTGGCCTACAGGATGAACTCGGAGGCTATGTCCCAGTCCCTCATGCCCGTGACCGCCTTTGCTGGGTCACAGCCAAGAGAGACAACCAGAGCTGCAGGCTTGTCCCGCCCCGGCTGCGTTCCCGAGTGTTGCCACGCTGGAGAGAAAGGCATCTTTGTGCAGGTGGCACATGAGTTTGCGTGAGGTGGCTTGAGCTAATGAGTGCACTGGGGTTTGGGAAGCTGGTGACAAGCTGCCACTTTGCATTGGGCGACACCGTTTCTGAGCAGGCGGCAACTGGCGGACAGGCGCTCTGGGAAGAGGACACCTGCGCAGCTTCCCAAGTCCCACAGCTGGGAAAACAGCTGAGCTGCCTTCCAAGGGCCTTGTGTTACGACACAAATATCCACCTGATGCGCAGGCACGAGAGAGTCACAGCGTTACGCTGCGACCGACCGAGCGAGCCGTGTCTGCGGAAAATCAGACGGGAACTTGGCCAGTGAAGACTACAGCTGCTGTAAGAGGACATCTTGGCAATTAAGAGAGAAAATACGAAAACAGAAAAATACATACACCACGGTCTAAAAAAACCTACACTAGACATTTTCAATGTTTTGTCTCTCCTGGAACACCCCCCCCACACACACACACCACTCACAGTTTGAGACTCCAGGACGGGTCTGTGTTCAGCATGAGATACGCCAGCGGCTTAGGAGGAAAGTTCTCCTGGCAACTCCCAGGAAGGGACTGTGTCACCTACGAGCGAGCCCCTTCGCTCCAGGGCATTTCAACAGAGGGTCTCTCTCCTCCCTCTCTGAACTCCGCTGGGCGTGTCTATGACTTATAGGTCACTGTCGTCAATAATCAAAACCATCTCTGGGTGGGAACTGACAATCAGATCAGGCATCTAAATTAAACAGGAATGAGAGACTCTTTCGAAGGATCCATTACACTGAACAAATTCTGCTAAAGACGTGTATTGAGAACGTCTCAGAGTGCGACTCAGACTGTGGACAACATGGAAAATGTCTCAGGGAGCTGTCAGGGTTAATTACAAAAATTAAGAAGAAACCTGGAAGAACTGCTGCTGTGTGAGGAAGGTGGAAGTTCCGAGAGTCCGCCCGCATGGGTCCGAGTAAATGACGGACGGGGCCCAACATCCCTGCCTTAAGGGCATGAAGAACCGCAGACAGGCCTTCCTCACGTCACACACAGGGAGAGACTCTATGGAGAAAGAGGTTTGGTTGCTGTTATACAGGACCTTGAAAAACAACAACAAAGGGCCATTTGTTTACTTTGATAAACTGCCTCCCACAGCAGCAGGTTATCTCTTTTCTGTTTCTTTCCACCAGGAGGTAAAACCAATGAAAAGGGGTGGAAGATACAGCACTAAAAGTCACCGATCGGGCAAAAAAGGGCCATAGATCAAGAAACGTGTGATTTGTCCATTTTGAATATAAATGGGGACTTCTAAAAGGCCATTAAGGAAAGCGGCCTGGACGGTGCATTTATTTTTCTTGGTTTTCTTTGTTAAAACCTTGTGTCTAGTGTCCACGAGACCTTGCCGGGCGGAGCTATGTTGAGGAACCTGGGACATTTAATGATTAAAGGTATTGGCTGAGAAACCCAAGGGGGCTCACCATGCCCCGTGTTCCCTCTTTGGAAGGTGTCATCATGAATCCTTTATAACTCGTGGCCCCAACAACCGACCGACCACAACTAAAAGGGTCAGGGATGGGCCCTGATGCTAAGACAATCCCTGGTATTGGGACAGTGGCCTGCGACGTGGCTGGCCTGAGAAGCTGCTCTATGCTGCCTGGGGACTAGCCACTCAGGCGATTGATCACAGGGAATATAGAGACTATAGGCGGTGCAGAAGCTGAGAACCCACAGAAGGCAGGTAGAAGCCACAGGGGAGGAGAGTATAGAGAACTGGTGCCAGTGGGAGAAACAGAAGAAGAGAAAGAGGCTAGTGGATCTCTCGGACCCTCCAGTCCAAGACTCGATTGATTTGCTAGAGCTGGAGCAACGGGTGTCAGCTGCTGAAGGAGAGAGGCGATGGCCTGGTCACCCCACGAGATGAAGATGGGCCGCTGACCCACTACAACTTCTGAATGTCCCTGAGTGATGATGGTCCAGTTCTCTCTGATCCTTAGCTGTGCGCTCATGAGATGTTTTCCTTTTCTCACCTTTCCCTGGACATTATGAGAACAGACTACTGCTTGAGGTAAACTCAGGTCATCTTGGCTCCTTATAACCCCAAAGCACATTAACACGATAATATTAAACACAATGGCAAACACTGTTCGTGGTTCATTCACTGGTGTGTCCCTTGGCTGATGGGCCCGGATGATTATGGCCACTGTGTCACCTTCCCTTGGAACTACTGGTCCCCTTTCCTGCTTTCTCAAGGGCTGTTCTAATCAGAGCTGGGAGAGGCAGACCTGAAATGGGAGTCGGCGCACGCAGCACAGGGCCTGTGGCCTGTGGATACCCACAGTCTCATCAGGGAGGCATTTGTAGCCATGGTGATGAGGCACTTGTCTCTATATCTATACTTGGCTGTTTGCAAGCCTCTCCCCTTGCAGGGCCTATATGTCATGGTCCCTTAGGTAAACAGCATTAGCGGCCCAGGGTAAATCTACATACGGGTACTTCTGTCTGTGAGGACGTCTGGGATGTTGGGCGCCTTGACCACACCTTTTGCTTCAAGCCACAGCTGTTCCCACGTACAGGACCTGCCTGAGAAGTGTCACCTGGCTCAACATGAGTCCTGCGTGCAAAAGGCACTGACTGCAAGGTCTCTTGGTGGTGGCGGCTCCGAGGTGGCACCTACTTCGTGAGATTGACAGGCGCACATCCATTCTCCTCCGGTTCCCAGCCCGACTCCTGCAGCTTTCAATTACCCGCGTGTCAATTACAGACCGTGTTATGATGTGACTGGAGGCGCCACTTCCTGAGCAGGAGAAGGGACAGAAAGGATCGGGGAGCTGCCCTTGAAGAGCAAAGCTACTGTACCAAATCCACACGAAAAGCAGTATCAAAGGGAGATGGGGGATGCTTCCTTCATTTGGGGAAAATGTAATCAACTCAATTGGCTCAATTTCAGACTAACACCAATGGGCACACAACCGGCATTTTTTTCATAATACGTTTTACCTGTATCTTCAAAACAAAAAACATCCTGAAGGAATAAAGTGGGGTTTCTGCTCCTCGGAGGAGGGCGTGAGGGTGACAGCTGTTCATCTCCTCATTTTTAAAAAATTAGTTTTGCTCTGGAAATTGCTCTTTATTTCAAAGCCACAACGAAAGGTGGAAGGAGGGCATGAACAGGAAAAGATGCTTATTGTTTGAGTCGACAGAATTAATAAAAGTCTGATTCATAAATAAGAAAAAATGGTAAAATGTTACCGTTTTTTTTTAATAATCCATATTCTAACCATTTCTCTCTCTCTTTTAAATATCCCCCCTCTCCACTCCGCCTTCCCCTACTACTCCCCAGCTTTGGGAAGAAGGTATTATTTTAATTTTAATGTTTTCTGTTCATTTCTGTGGAGCAAACAGCGGGCAGGACGATAAATGGAAGTAGGAAAGAAACAAGTGAACTCAAGTCAGAGAAGTCACACCAGCCTTTTTTGAAAGTGGGAGAAACGAAAATATCCATCTCGAATCTCAAGCCCCTCAGACTCTCCAACCTGTCTTTTACTTTACTTGCACTTACATAAAAGTCTACTAAGGTTTCAAAACCGATTTCTCCTTTTTCCTAGAACCAACCAAATATTGAGTGTGTGCAAAAACATGGTAGCTTAAAAAAAAAAAAGAAGATAATTATCCGAGGGAAGGAGGAAGGAAAGGAAAGAAAATAAAGAGCTATGACACAAGGGAACTGGGCCAAACGGAGACAAAGCAACGCGCTTAACCCACCTGGCGAGCCGACGGGACCAGCACGCTCGCGGCCAATCGCCTGGGTCTGCGGCGGGAGGAGAGTCCGCATGGGCTCATTTGGCCGGGGAGTGTGTTTCATAAACCGTACGGCGCAGCTATGAAAGCTATCAGGATCTTCCCACGTTTCCTGTCATTCCGTGGAGATTGGCTGCTGGAGTGTTGGGTGCAGGGGGGGAGCCGGGGGGAGTGAGCGGAGGTGGAGGGGGGGAGAAGGTGTTGGGGTGTCGCAGGGGGAACTGGTTCGGGTGGGAGCGGAATCACACAGGGATTTATTTTAAGTGCATATACAAAATGAAATGAGGGGGAAAAAAAACCCCAGTATATTCCTTTTGGGTCATGTGAGGGAGCCACTGGCAAAGATAATAACATACGAGAGGTGGGGGGGGTGGAGAGAGAGGGGTGGGGGGGAGGCAAAGGCTTTCTATTATTCGGGACACCGGTGAAGCACACTGAGGCAGCTGGAAGATTAAATTAAGTATTATATCTGCTGACCCTATTGCCATGGTTACCGGACAGTGGAAAATATTAATCAACCCAAGCCTTTTCAGATGAATGTGCTTGAAAAAAATACAATAAATATAAATATATGTATACATCCTCTGCTCTGCTGTCCAAATGCAGGAGGCAGCCAGCGCACTCACCACCTGATAGTGGAGATAAACAGATAAAAAAATTTTTTTAAAATCCTTGCCTTTCTGAGAAGGCTCACGTCACAGGAGGCAGGGCATGAACCCTGGGGCTGACCACGTGCTCGCTTTCTCCTAAACTGGCTTCTTTCCTTTTACCCCCTTCAATGATGAACTCTAATGTCTGGCTTCACTGCAGAGGCAAGGGGGCTATCTACCTCCTCACTCCGAGGAATCCCCTTCCCTAATTCCCTAGCCTGTCAGCCTAGTGCAAGGGGGAAAAAATAACATATAAATATACGTAATATAAAAATTACGTATAAATATTATATATAACATACGTATAATCAAAAGCCCCATAAGTCAAGATAAGAAAGAAGAGATTATAGTTCATTTGGCTAAGTCTAAAGGATCCTTAAAACTTGACTTCTTGTACAGGCTGGGCTGTAAGTCTCAGTAGCTGCACCTGGTCACCTCTAAAGCCTAGATTTTGCTTCTCACTTTACTCCCAGCCGCTGATATTGGGGGACTTTCCTGCTTGCCTTGAAATGTACCGTCACTGTTCCCAGGATGAAAACTTGAGAACTGCAGAGCACAACCGAGGAGCATGGCCACGTTAACGCTAATGGGCTCGTGGGAGCAGGACCTTTCCCGCTCGATGCCCAAGGACTGACTGGCACTCTGCCACGCTCAACATCTCCTGAGTTCCTACTATGTTCTGGACAGTGTGTGTGGGATACAGAGACAGCAAGGACCGTGGGGTGTGTATTACGACAGGTTGGGGGTCAGGGAGGCAGGGGCCTTGAAGCTCGTCTCGTCCACACGTCACCATTTTGCAGATGAAGACGCTAGAAGCCCTGATGGATAAGGGTCTGCGTCAGGTCCCCAGCTGCGTTGCTGTCAGCTGGATCTTGCAGAGAATCTCCTAAGCCCTGGGTATGATCTGATCTGAGATGCCAAGATTTTTAACAGCAGGTTTATCTCTCTTTTCATGAAATGCTACTGGTTCCAAAACCCCCATAGTGCCACTCTGCCTGGACCTGTTCCAGGCATTTACGGATGCCTAAGAAATCTAATGGACACGTTCTCTTATTTTCTCTGTCTCACCTCCTATGTCCCATGCCTATCGAACTCTGTTCCCCCTAAAATGAACAGCATATGCTGGACAAGGAGACTTGGTTTCCAGATTTCCCTCCCCTGTTGAAGTTACATTCTTACATTAACACAATGTCCCAAGGAAACGCTCTGAGGCTGAACGAAGGCCTGCTAACAGAATGTCCGTGTGTATTAGCCGGAAAGATCCTACGCTATGACACCAAGGCAGGTCTCCATGTCAGGCGTGGCTCGGCCACCCCCTCACGGGAGCCATGGGGGTTCAGATGGCTTTTCTCCTAGTTAAGCCTTCACCACATGTAGCCCTGACCGAGACCAATCAGCCTTCTCCTTCTGCTGAGGTGCAATTTTACACAGTAGGTGACATTAACTCGGTAGCTGAATCCCCATGTGCAGCCACAGCAACCACGGGGTCCCAGCCGATGACAGGAGGCAGCGGGTTGTATGATCCTGTAAATTATTTCCCCATAGTAACACCAAGATTACACACTTTAATATGCACGTGGCCTCAGAGAGCCCTCTTCTCGGCTGAACCAAGGCGATAATGCATATTTTGTGTCCAAAAATCCATTGTAAACTGTGCCGTGTGGAATAATCAGCGTTTCCTAAAGCATTCGAATGTGACCCTTCTCACCGGGCCCCCCCAGAACCTTGCCCGTGGAGTGGGTCTTCCTTCTCAGTCTCCCTTCGCCCCTAGGTTCCCTGGCTTTATATCCACACCCAGGATGGGCTCCGCACCCTTTCCAGTTTCAGCAAGCCTTTTTGTGCTAACGTCTGCCTTTGCTCTTCTGTTCCTTTCATAGGCACAGCCTGACTCGGGTGTTTGTCTTCCTTCTCAGGGAGAGGAGTGAAATTGTTTCAGTAAAGAGGGAAGGGGGATTAGACAGAGAAACAAGGTGCGGTACAGGATCCAGACTGGACTGCGCCTGCTTATACCGAGCGGGTCCTGGGTTTACAGGCTGAAGGCCGTACTCCTTTCCGTTCAGCACAAAATCCCTCTCGCCCCGCGGTGACTCCTGGAAGAACTACTTCAACGAGCAGGTCCAAGCACATCCTAGCATCTGACGTGGTAGGAAGAGTCGTGAATTTGGTAGCAGAGGGTGAGTGTGAGATTCAGCTCAGCCACGTTTTACTTCTGTGACGACTATAGACACGTTTTTAACATGACTAATCCTCAGGCGCGCCATCAATAAAATGGACTAATTACAATGAGTTTACAAAATCTTTGTGATTAAATTAGTACCTAGACATAATAGATGCTCAACAACCGTTAGCACCAAGGCCGGGGGGCAAGGATAATATATGCAGTCCTTTTGCAAATACTTAAAGATGGTAATTTGGTTTTGATATAAAGTGACTTTCTCCCAATGCCCATTGATCCTATTAGCTAACAAGACCCTTTACAATCCACATGGAGCTCTGGGAATATTTATCAAGGCTCCCAAAGGGGTTAGTGAATTCATTCTGTTGCTCCTCTTCAAACTCCTAAACAAAAAAAAGGAGGTGGGGGAAGGGAGTATGTTCCAGGGAAAAAGATGAGTATCTACCATGCGATGCTCCATGCAGGTAGAAGGGTATTATGCTCCAAGCACAGACACACAGTTCTCCAGGACTGTCATTACACATATGTGGGTTAGGCAGAGCGGAGCGTAAAAACAAAGCTTTCATTTTATCACATGGAACCGGTTAAGGGAAACAGCGTGAGCTGAACTTTGGACACCCCGAATCATACTCAATTTATTCTCCGTCATCCAACAAGTCATCATCAAAAACAGGCAAAACACAGCCCAGGGAGAACAGTATACATTGGAGATATACACAGATGCAATGGTACCTTATTGTCCAGACGTGAATGAAAACTGTGGCTTAGTGAGACGTAGGCCTTAAATGGCAAAAACAGAACAGTTTTCGTTAAAGGAGACTGCGTGTCTTTGACACGGCTACTACCAAAATAAGATCTGCGCTGAGGGTCTGTGATGTCCTTTGCATAAATCTTGGGAAAAGACAGTCCCGTCCCAATTGTACAAACGCTCAAATATGAACACCCAAGCACCTTGTGGACTCTTTAACAGAGAAACTCAGTACCCGTGGGTCACGTAAATTCCGTATTCTCCCTGCTACCCTCTGCTCCAGCAACGAATGTGCGGGCCTGTTATGCAGAAAAGCCTTTGACCTGATCTTTGCAGGTGCCAGACAGTGCTTTGCCTCGGGATGTGAATCATACTTTGGCTTTTGCCTTATGCTTCTCTGATGTTGTTGAAACGAGAGACCAGTAGGGCCTGCTGGACATTCGGGCGTGGCCACCTCAAAATCAACCAACTCTCTATCTGCCCTAGTTACCCAGATTTGAGACTACCTAAGTTCTTTAAAAATCAGAGGTGGAAGGTTGGTGATGCTGGGCAACGGGGTTTGATCAAATGGTTGTGAGTGAGTGAGGGAATGAGTGAGTGAGCAAGTGAGGCAATGAGTGAGGGACCCGCCAATGTTCCTGCTCTCCCTCAGAAGGGCTGCTGACCCTGCCTTCCTCTCCCCTCCTTTAATCTCTCTCTCCTACATGTGTGATGATGGGCAGAATATAATGACAGTTGAGCTGGCCTCAGTCATCTTGACATTCTTGACATTTTATTCCAATTAATTTTTCCCCCTCATAAATAAAAAAGGACTCATGTCTTGAGAAACAAGTCAATAAAAATAAAGAGAACTATAGTGTGGTGCTTTCATTGCAAGGCATGCATCCCAAATGTTTTTCGGAGGCTTTCCCACGTGACTTCCCAGAATACTTTGAACCTCACGCAGGCCAGGAGACCTGCCTTCTGAAGGCCCCCTTCCCACACCTTGATCTACATAACTTTCATGGGCCTAAATCGGATGTGCGTGTGCAGAAGGGCAGCGCGACTGAGGCTCGGCAAGTCTCGGCGTCTTTTTGTTAAGCCTCCCAGGCTGCCAATTACCTGTTCTGTGCACTCGGGGATGTGCAGGACACAGCACATTAAATTGGAACAGAATGTACCGGCTAACGACGACCAAGTCAGATATGTAAAGGGATTCCTGGGCAACGGAATGGAGTGGAGGCCTGGAGACAATGAGGTTGGGCTTAAACTAGGGTAGGGGAGCAACAGGAAGGGAGAAAAGAGGAGAGACAGAGACAGAGACAGAGAGAGGGCAGAGGGAGGGCGGGGTAAAAAGAGAGAGAGAGAGAGAGAGAAAGTAGAGCGGGGACAAAAATGAGAACCTGAGGATACAGTTTCTTTGGAAGTATGTAATGGAGAAGGGGCTGGAAAGCAATCCCTTGAAGTGATTTATGGCTAGAGGGAACCATTTAAAAATCTGTCATGGAGGAATCTGGGACTCTATTTGGGAGACATTTCTTTGAGCTCTATCTATGCCGAAGCATTTTGATCATCTGACCAGCTGTTTAAACGAAATAATTGTGTGGCTGGACTGATGGGCTACATCAGTCAAACAAGCCCATCTGGAAGATGATGTAGAGTCAGTCAAAGTATTACACCCTCTGTGCAAGCGCAAACACATTGCTCCCATTGGTCACTGGCCATTCGCGGGGTACAGCACGGAACGAAGCAGTCCCTGGGAAGTGAATTTACACTCAGAGACAGAAAGCAGGGGAAACCCTGTCAGCGCCTCGATCGCTCACGCCTGGCGGTCATCACTAAACACCAACCCACGGGCTCTGCTACGAACACAATGCCGCGACCTACGTGAGCACATCTTGAGAAGCTAAGCAAGTCGCGCGGAATCCTAACGCTCAGGACGACCACGGCTGGGAGAGGGAACAGCATCGGGGCGGCCTCGCGCATCGGTGGCTGTGCAGAGGGAGTCACAGCAGCACGCCGTCCTCCGTGACCAGAGGACAGAGGAGGCTTACGTCCCGCCGGGCTGATGCCCACAGGGCGCACGGTTGGAACGGAAAATGCCGGGGGGGGGGGGGGGGGTATGTATGCGCACATGTATATGTACCTGTACGCAGGGGATACACATCTTCCCATCCATGCAGAAATATATTTAAGTACCCAAAGTCTATCGTCTTTACACAGTATGCGAATTTAATTGTTTGGATGTTCTAACACATGTCACGTAGCTGTGACAGGGTTGTGATGAGAAGTTTCAAATACCACCTCTTCGCAGGTAATTTTCAGACATACCTCCGGCTCGGCACTTTCTCTGGAAGTGACAGTTCAAAGTGCCTGTAGACCATTAGGAATTTTCATTTGAAAAATTGTACCTTGGAGCCAATATATCTAAAAATAAAATCATCACCTTCTCCCCAAAACAATATTCCCTTTGTTCCCCATTGTTTTGATTATGGGAGCTCCACTGGGGCAGGGAGCTTTGTCCAGATGCTCACAACTATATTCCCAAGGCCCAGAGCGGTGTTTGGCACATAGTAGGTGCTCAGTAATCACGTGGCGAATGATTTGGGCGGGTGGATGGAGGGAACACTGACATCGCGATCCCCCCACTGAGGGGCTCGTCTCTGACGCTCCCCTTTCTGGGTACAGGCCAGGCCCTGTCAGGTCTTTCCTCAAACGCTCCTGTGCATTTGTTTCCTCCTTGACTTGATGGTGGACAGCAAGAGGTTGAAGATGCCTGATGAACTATCCAACGCCGCACACATTTAGGGCAATTATTCCTTTCAACTTCTGCTTGCTCGCCCCCAGGGAGATCATTATGCTCTCACACTGAACAGGCTGAACTCGCCTGCTTTTTCCACATCACCCCTTCGTGCCATCCCCATATTCCCATTAAAGTGACGCCTCCTCAAGCTCTCTCATGATCATGTTGTTCCGCCTTCCAACACCTTCCACGAGAAGCTCCCCATGGCCTATTAGATTCCAAAATGATTGCACTCATCCCTGTTTGGGGATCTGCATGTCTGTCTACCTGAGTCTCCTCCTGCTCCTCTAAGAGGCATGGTCAGCTCTGAGTTCACAATGTCTTTCTCTGTATTTACCAATAAAATTCATGGGTGAGCAAATTACAGGTGAATATTCCTTCCCATCTACCTTTCAAATGCTATGTCCAACCCTACACAGCCCTCCCTGACTGCCTGAGTATGGGTTAGTGCTCTCAGGATGTGAGGCAAGAAATCTGAGGGCATACGGTTTATTTGAGGAGAGGGAAGTGGGACCACAGTGGGCTACTGTGGGGAAAATATTGGAAATGGTGCAACACATACGCCTTAGAACCATCTCACCTGTGAGGTGAGGGAGCTGCGGTATTGGTTATAAGTTATGGGAAGAATGTTAATTCCCAATTATTCCCATCTGCCACTACTCCAGAAAAGGCCCTCAGGTGCAGAGATGTGAATCCTGAGTAGTTCAGGTATAAGCAGTGCCGCTCAATAAAAAGATAACGTGAGTCCCAAATGCAACCTCCATATGTAATTTTAAGTTTTCTACTAGCCATGTTTAAAAAGGTGAAAAGAAACAGGTAAAATTAACTTCAGTAGTACATTTTATCATTGTTCAACATTGCATATTTTATTCAACTCAATCTATTTATTACCCAAAATATTACCATTACGACATGTAATTAATATAAACAAATTACTGAGATTATTACGTTTTGGAAACAAATCTTTGAAATTTGGTATGTGCTTCATACTTAAAGCACATCTCAGTTAGGACTAGCCGCATTTCACGTGCTTAACGCCACATGCGGCCAGTGGCTGCCGTTATTGGCTAGCACGGGTTTAAGGGGACGGGCAGGCCGCTTAGAGCGCTTGCTAGACATAGTTTCTGGTCGCGGAGATCATCTTCTTTTCACTGGCTATTTAGAGCACTGACCTGAGAGTCAGCATACATTGTTTAGAAATGCTATTTACTTTTTTATGTGGTTAGGCCTTATTTCCCTGAATAAAGAAGTATACTTCTAGGATTTACTTGTGATGCCCGGTCATTAGTTTGATGGTCTTGTTCAATTAGCTTTTGCCAAATGATTGGTTCTCAGAAGTCACCTCATTCGCAGGTCCCTCACCTTTTGCAAGGACAAAGGACTGTTAGTTCCCCGACATGGGAGCAAGAGGAGATCTGCCAGGCCAGGTCTCAGCAGAGGGAGACAGCTTTGGGGCTGGCAGCTAGGAGGCCCTGTTCTGTGCAAGACATTATCAACCGTTTCGCACATACAAGATTTTTAAAGACCTCCGTGGACGGATATGCAGTAAACTCCTCTAATAACAAATGTGAATGTTTAAATAGATTTTTGCTATATGAAAAAGTTTCATGTATCTAACCTAGATTATCCTTAAGCAGGTGGTGGTGTTTTTTTTCCCCGTTGTGCTCTATTGCTTGCCTGAGTCCAAAGAGGTCTTTGAAAAGCATAGGATGGGTACTTGGTGACCAGTTTGCCATTAAAAGGTTACCATGTCTTCCTAGCTAAACAAAACAAGGGCCATTATGCCACAGAGCAAACGGCACTGAGATTTGTGGCATGAGAGAAGCAAAGCAGCGAAAGCAGGGAGATTCTGCTAAGTCCGGGGAAATCATAAAGACACTAAGTGGTGTTCATTGTCTTCTAATGGAAAATGTGACTTTCCCAAGTCTCACTTGAGCAGATAGATATAAACATTTCCAAACCCATCAACTTCTTAAGGAAAAAGGGGGCAATCCGCTGAATTCCAGAAGAGTCAAAGTGACCCATGCTTTTTGACCTCAAGCCTAAAAAAATGTTCCAGTATCTCTGGGTTATTTGTGATAATCAAACCATCAGTAAATAAGAGGACCGAAGTTTTCCATTGGAAAGAATACATGCTCTCCTTTATTGGTTATAATTATCAGGACTACAGACCCATTTCTTTCCCTTTTCATTTATCTAAGGTTTTATGTTCAACATTTAATCGGTCTCCTTTTAAGATTTCCTACAAATTTTCTCTTTTTAAAGTCCCTTTTGTCTACATTTCTCTAAGATCTTATTTACTTAGAAATTATCACTTGCCTTCCTTTTTAGTGATTTTCCCTTCCTTCTTAGCTTCTTCCTGTGCCTCTCTGCCTTAGGCCTGTTTGTCATTCCCATTTGTAAACTGTCCTACTTTCGGAATCGGGTACATTTGGGCTTTGACCCTGGTCACTTGGAATTTCTTTCCTTTTCCTTCTCAGCCTTGCAAAGGAGACCTGCTCGCAGCTCATCCTGATCATGTGTCACCTGCCCAGTCCTTCTGGTTCTCACTCCACCAAAGTCTCTCTTCCCAGGGAGCTCAGTGGTTGAGGGGCTCAGTGCTTCCTCTGGGACAAGATGAGGTGGTTGCACCACTACACCCGTTCTGCTTCTTTTACCAGCAATTACTTGCCACCAACAAATGATTTGAGTACTAAAAAGCACTCAGATATTTAAATGGTATCACTCACAAAATACTAGAGACTAAGGCTATTTCATTTTCAAAATAAAGATTTCTAGGGAAAGAAGTAGGTTTATTAGTACTTTAGAAACTAAAATTATGGTATTTTAGGAACAAGGCAAATTACATTATTTAAAGATAAAAGAAATCATGGGAACTGCTGCCATTTGGGGTTGGTTTACATAGACTCATTGTATACTTGATTTAATTTCATGCTGAGTACTTCTGCACAAAACTCAAGTCTTGGATGGAATAGTGAAGTTTTCTTTTAGGTAATGAACCCTTTTTAAAAGTGTTGCTTTATAGAAGACAAGACACAGATTGGGAGAAAATACTGACAAAAGATGCATTTGATAAAGGACTGTTATACAAATTATACACAGAACGTTTAAAACTCAACAGTAAGAAAACAAACAACCCAATTAAAAAGTGGGCCAAAGACCTTCACAGATACCTCACCAAAGGAGATACACAGACGGTAAATAAGCACATGAAAAGATGCTCCACATCATGTGTTGTCAGGGAAATACAAATTAAAACTACAATGAGACACCACCATACAACCATTAGAATGGCCAAAAATTCAGAAGTCTGACAACAAAAAATGCTGTCAAGGATGTGAAGCAACAGGAACTCTCAGACATTGCTGGTGGGAATGCAAAATGGTACAGCCACTCTGGAAGACAGTTTGGCAGTTCCTTAGAAAACTAAACATTTTTACCATACTACCCAGCAATTTTGATCTTTGGTATTTACCCAAAGGAGTAGAAAACTTATCTTCACACAAAAACTTGCACACAAAGCTTGCAGCAGCTTTATTCATAATTGCCAAAACTTGGCAGCAACCAAGATGTCTTCAGTAGCTAAATAGATAGAAAAACTGTAGTACATCCAGACAATGGAATATTACTCAGTGCCAAAAAGAAATGAGCAGCTATCAAGCCATGAAAAGATGTGGAGAAGCCCCAGATGCATATTACTAAGTGAAAGAAGTCCATCTGAAAAGACGACATGGTGGATGGTTCTAGCTATGGGACATTCTGGGAAGGGCAAAACTGTGGAGACAGTGTAACTATATACCAGAGTGATACTGACAATACAAGGTTAGAGGGGCCAGAAAAACTACCATAAAGTACAATATACAAGATAATATTGGGCCCTTAACAACTTCAGATGACCAGACACAGCACTTCAGAATATCACAGTGTAAAAGACGAAACAAAAACAAACATGTGAACAAATCCCAGAGCTCTGTGCTTCTCGAAGCAGTGACGGACTCCTAGCCTTCCATCGCCAGTCCTAAACCAGGCTCCTTGTGGACGGGCTGCTTGGATACCATGTAGTGGATGAGAGAGCAGATGTTAAAACGGCTCTGCCACTTTCTGGTGAGGAATCTCATCAGTAAAATACAGAAAGTAATATCTACCTTAAAAGGTTGTAAACAGTTTAGAATGAGGTTTGGTGTGTAACTGACCTCCACGACTTTTACTTACATTAACAGACAGACCCTACAGGCAGGTTGGTGAGGGGTGATATCTCTGGCTCACACTGAACCCCATACTTGTTGTGTCCCCAATACCTACATCACCCCCTTCTCCCTGGTGACTCTTGTGGAAGCCATGATTAGAAAACACGGTGAAAGTAGAGAAAGGTGGAAATCTGTGAAAACTGGCGAAACCGTAAAAACAGGTCTCCCTATGAGCTGGGACCCGGCTCAAAATTGTGGCCTCTCAAATGGACTGATTTTTTCCCCCACTTATTATAGTGCCTAAAATTCCACCAGGAAAAGCAGTGGCTCCCAGCCCTGGGTCCTTAGAATCCTGAGTGTGCGAAGGGAGTATTTTCCCATCATGAAAAAGATTTCACAGGCCTTGATGAAAATGCCAAGTTCCTTTCCCTTTGCCTAAAATTGTAGCAAGTTTGTGTGAAAGCATTGGTTATCTAATAATTCACAGAAGTTCCTACCGTCAGTTTCTATATGTTTGTGCTTAATAAATATAGGAAGAAGAACTCATTGTTATTCAATCAATGAAGACTGGCAGGAGAGCATAACAAGTAGACATGCCTTCCTATGAAATGATTTGAGATGATTTACAATCTGAAAAAAAAAAAATAAGGCTGAAAAAGCAAAAACACATGAAAGCTATTTAGCAAAAAACTTTTAGACACAGTAGGTGCCTGGTAAAATGAGAGCTCTTCCCACTCAGAGGGAGGCCCTAACACTGAGCAGTTTCGGAACGTGCCCTTCCTGGATGAGCGCGTTGCTAACAGTGCCCGAGGTGTCCCGTTATGGGGGTCTGTGCCGTCTCCCCCGTGATGTGGCCGCCCCTGTCCCACGGGCAGAGTTCACTGACATCCTTGGGAGCATGCTCTACGCCCGTGGCATTTTCTCATGCCCAGATGGCACAGTTGGCCTTGCCGATGGCCACTCGCCCTGGATGCTTGGCACATTTCACTGCAGTGTGCGTGTCGCTGGGGGAAAGAAAGCTCATTTGTTTCCATGGGTCTATCCTGAAGGAACGGATGCCAGAAAAATAAGAAAGGACATGGATGAAGCTTCCTCTCCTGGCGTTTTACCGTGCCTCTTGCGCGGCCCTCGCAGAGAAGACATCACTGTCTGGAAAAAAATTCTGTCCTTTATCAAAAGAAACCACTAACCGAACCCATAATATTTAGATGTAGCAATTAATGCCTCTGTCACTGAAAATACGGAAGAGTGGACGGTTAAGCAGAAGTCCAGCCAGCTCACTGACTGTACGGAGGAGGTGATCAATTGATTTTGAGAACGTGGGTGAAAAAAACTTTCAAAACTCCATCATTTCCATTTGTAAACTCTTCAGGTAAACAGCAGCTTCACCGCTACAATTACAGACTGGAGAGCGACCTCCTGGCACTGTGGGGGAGCCATGGCACGCAGCCGATGTGCACGTGTGAGGGAGGGGGAGGGCAGAAGACTGGGCACGGACACGGATTTCCACTCAGTGATTTCTGGTCTGTCACCCAGCTCCTTCCACAAACCGATCCCAGCCACCTTTATGCGCACCTACTATGCACCAGGCACACAGGCAATCCTGACCGTTTTTTAACACATACACACATTTCTTCCTACCATTTGGCTAACCCTCCCAGAAAGCGACAGGCGGTCCTCTAGAATTACAAAAATGTGCTGGGGAGAACCAGAGGACTCAGCAAGTCCAGCCCCTTCATTTAAGACCGAGACTCTGACGCTCCCAGAGAAGGGATGACTTGGAAAGTTGACCCTCAGATGAGTGGTCAGGGCTGGAAGTGAGGCCTCTGAATTTCAGTCGTGGGCCCTTCCCGTTAGAACACAACCGTGCAGTGGAAACAGAAACACAAAGGAGGAAGAGTAACTTTCATGGCAACTAGTTTTCTCCCATTTCCCAAAGAGCTGAAGAACCAGCTCGACTCAGGTGTTCGGATCATGGAAAGAATGAATTCCTCCCATCACTCAACAAATATTTTTTTCCCCTTCAGTGCCTACTGTATCTAAGCCACTATACTTGGCGTGGTGAAGAATCCAAAAATAAAACAATGTGGCCCTCGCCTTCCATGAGATCCCCCCTTAAAGGGCAAACACCTTGATGTGAATCTTACTAGGATCAGCACACATTCTATTCATCTGCCTTCATTTGTACTTGTGTGGGCAGAAGTCTTGGTTTTCCACATTTGTACACAGTCTTCCTCCCGATGGGCTGAGGGCAGAATAAATATTTGCCCTATTTTCATGGAAGGCCAAGATGCTTGCGCAATTAGGGGGAAGCTCTTATTTCCCCCTCCCTTCCACCAACCATTCTGCCCAATGTGGTCACATAAAAACGGTCCCCAAGACAGAGAGGGAGCTGTGACCTGCAGAAGCTCACATGCCCTGTAGACCTCAAGAGAAAGAGTTTTCCCTGTGTATGGAAGGCGCCGTCCAATAACAATAAACAGACCAGGTGCCAAACCTGGAGCCGGCAAGATGAAGGAATAGCAACTTGGGTTATAAACACTTATCTCTCTCCCTACCTCTGGAGGTTCTTGTTGGCGATTTCTCTTCTTCGAAGTTTTAGCACATATATTTAGTAATAACTAGTGAATGTCTCTATAGCAAGGAAGGCCCAGGACAAATCAAAGCTATGCCATTGTATTTCTAAAACCTCTCACACAAAATCCAGTAATTGTAGCTTGAGCTGTGCAAAGGTATGCTATTTATTTGCTCGATTTTAGCTAATGGGAAGAATCTCTCTCTTAATTCTTCTGCAAGCCCTACTGTGGTACGGTAAAACAATGAAAAAGACTTTCCCACAGGCAAAGGGCTCTTAAAATTCACTTACTTAGCTTCAAGAAGAGCAAACAGAAAAAGAGAAGGGGGTGCCCAGGTTCTGAGTGGAGATACGGTGCTTAATTTCAGGGACAGATAACATTTATCTTGGTACAAGGGTACAATTTTAGCTACACGGCAGCGTACCCCGAGATACCACTAGGTCTAAATATACCACCGTGAAAAGGTAAAAGCCACTCCCCTGGCCTATTCCCCTCAGGACCAACAGCCAATATCTCCCTGACCTCTTAGAAAGACCCAGAAAGGGTTCAGGCTTAATCACTTGTACACAATACACCCTTTGCAGCCTTTTAATATTTCTGGTAATTTTTTCTTATGAGTTTTGGGCTAACCTAATTCTCAGGACACTTCCCTTTTAAGCCTTGTATCAGCAGAGACGAAAGCACTGTGCTCGGAGACAAAGCAGGGCATAGCCAGACACACGATTTACCCCAAGCTTTTGGCTCTTGGTGGCCTTAATGACAAAGCTTTTAACTTTGTACAATCCCTGCCTCTCAAACAAAGACGTGATTAAAAGAAGGTGGGGGGGGAGGGGAGATAACATAAAGATGGAGATGTACAGGAGGCCAGCTTGGTCCCTGTCCGGCACACAATCCATTCCCGGCCAGGAAAATGATCGCCGCACAATGGCCAGTATGGCCAGCCCAGGGCAGCTGTGAGATATAAATTGTCAGCAATGACCATAAGCACTCAGAGAAACAATTTAATTCCTCACTTCCGCCATCATGGGCTGATATATTCTTTCAAGGTCATTACCCAAGGCTAGAAGGGTCACTTGATTAACGAGTGACAGGCCCAATGAGGGCCAGTGTGCTCAAGCAAGGCCTTATATTAATTAGACAGAAGCTCGGGAAAATAAATGTTACAGAGGAAGGAGGGGCCAAGTCTTTGGCATAAGCTGTGACCTCGCCACCCCCACCCCGGTCACCCCACAAAAGATAACACCCTGACCTTGATCCTTAATGCTATACGTTAGCTTTGTTTTAAAACCTATAAAATATAAAACATAAACCATGCTTCGTTTCATATTCTAAATGACCCGGGCCCTGGCCTCCGGTTTTGACACTGCCTTTGTCTAACCCTTTCTCACTTAGTTATTCTAATTTATCGGTTAATTCTGAGTGGGGATGGAGAGACCTGTGTGCCACGAACTTCACATCTCAGAGGCAGCTTAAACCATGTGGATCTGAGCTAAGGGAGGCAGGAGAAGGGCGACACTTCAGTGTTTTAAGCCCAGTGGCTAATAATCTAGCAACTGCTCTTTAATAAAATGTCATTGTCTTGCTTAAGGAGTTAAGGAGATCTGGAGATAACGGTGGACTTTTAGGGCAGATGACCATTCGAAGCCAAAGGGGGAGTAAGCACACCCTCTGCTCCCCTTCCAGGATACTGTATCTTTTTTACTATATCTACACTGAAAGCTTCGCTTGAAAAGACACAAAGGAATACATTCCTATGGGATTTTAGTCAATTCGAACCATTCAGTTCCAATGTTAAGAGACAACTGGCTTCACAACAGAGTTTCATCTCCACCAGCCATCAGGGAAGATGTTTTCTTCCTCCACCCACACACTCACCGTTTCGATCACTGGCCCCGTCATTGGGAAAGCAGTCCCGACGCCTCAGAGGGTCCCAGCCTCAGGTGTCCGCTGTGGACGCAGAGCGAAGCTACACGTCTATTTGAATTTTCCAGAAATCCATCACCATCCAAGAAAGTGAGCTCAGGTGGTGAAGGCAAGAGGCTTAGATGCCACTGGGGATGTGAGTGGCTGTTGGTAGAACTTCCCAGCAAGAAGCCACATCTACCTATGTGTTCTGTCAAAAAGGAGAAAAGAGATATTTCACTGTTGAGGCAGGCTGCTTCTGTGACCTCCGATTTGGCACCACCTTCTGACCCGACACTGAATGTATGGACAGGCAAGAGGCAGCTCGCAGATGGTCCTTTTGTGAGCTGTGGGCGCCCACTGTGGTCGACGGTGTCTGAGATAGCCCCCAGTGATCCCTGCGTCTCCTGGAATTTGGTCCCTATGTCATCCCCTTACCTCTGAGTGTAGGTAAGACCTAGCGACTCCCTTCTACCAAACAGCATAAGCAAATGTGATGGGGTGTCACGTCAGAAGCTAGATTGCAAAAGGACTATGTGACTTCTTGCTTGCTTGGTTTCACTGGTCCCCTGGAGCCTAAAGTCTGGAGGAAACAAGCTGCCATGTACGAGCTGCCCAATGGAGCCCAATGCCAGGAGTTGATGACTCCAGCCAACAGCCATAAATGGCTTGGAACAGGTTTCCCCAGTCCAGCCTCGAGATGACAGCAGCCCTTGATTGCAGCCTTATGACAGACTTCGAGCCAGAGCTATCCAGCTAAATTGCACCCAATTTCCTGACCCAGGGAAACTGAGATAATAAATGTTCGTTGCCTTAAGCTGCTAAATGTTGGGACATTTGTCCTATATGAATGGATAACGAATATGCCCGTGAATTCCACTGATCCTTCCAGTTGCTGTGTGACGTTATGCAGAACTATTCAACTGCTCTGTGTTTTAGTTTCCTTTTCTCTAAAATGGCATCAGCCTCCCAGGGAGGCTTCAGATGGGAATTAAACACCTACAAGGATCTGATTCAGTTGGTGGGAAGGGAAATTCTATGCATTGCCAGCATATTACGAGTAATCAGTGTACACGACCTTACCAGATTTATCAGTTTTGTGGAAGACGCGGTATCATTACCAGGCACCATTATTCCGCTGTATTTTACATCTCCAAGCTACCTGCCCTTGACGAATATCAACAGAGCTACCAGCCAACAGATTTGCAAAAACAACTTAAGCACTTATTCATCCATCCATTTCTCCAACTATCCATCCTTCGATCCATTCTTTCAACAGATGTTTACTGAGCATGAGAGGACATTGTAGGAGATATAAAAATGTATTCAATGTGGTTTATGTCTTCAAGGAGTTTACAATCCAGCAGGGAAGATAGTACGTGGACACTAATCACTAGAATCTAAAGCAGGTGATACGTTTCATGAAAGCAGAAGCCGGGGGGGGGGGGGGGTTCTGAGGGGGGAGAATTCAGCTCTGGCTGGAGGTGGCTCAGAGACGGAAACTGACATACGGACCAGCACTGAGGGGTGGGCTGTGAGTTCTCGCTCCGGAAGCTTCGATGGTGTGTTGGTCACGGCCTCTCCTTCAGCCTCGCTTTGACCGACACCATACATCTGAGGTGCGGTATCGGAATAGAGTTATGGTCCGCAGCCAGAGAGCCGAGGTAACTGGCACCCTGGGAATCACACCCAGGACCTGGGCTTCATTACACCAGCTACATTAGAATGATGCATTACTGCACATCAACCTCCTGGATATAGGACAGGCATCTGGCTCTCCAACCTTCTGAATTGGGAACGGCACGTAATGAATCCCCAGTTCCTTAACATGTTTAACAATTAATAAGCTAGGGTTTCCTTGAGGACAGCGAAGAATAAAATATGAGCATACCGAGGAAGAGGTCACACAATGTGTTGTACGAAAACAATACGTGCGATGAGGCTGCAGAATGAGTGGCTTTTCCTCTACTTGAAAATAGAGTAAAATATGCTGGGGGTCTATACTATCTGGACATTGGTGGGGTCCATATTTCATTCTGCTGTTTAGACCCCCTGCATGGAGATGATAATTGTGCCCATTGGACAGTGTTGCTACTAAGAAAAAAGCTGCCCTGGTCAAAAGATCTGCTATTAATTTCAGGTAAATGCATTTAAAAAAAAAAAAAAAAAGCCTATGTGAAAAAGAAAAAAAAAATCAGGGAGTTTGGTGCCAAGGAACAGGGTAAATAAAAAATATTTTTTGCCTCTCTAGAGAAGCCAGTTCAGCAGGTTTCACTCACATGATGTGTTCAACCAGCCTCCCGCTGAGGGAAACAGCATGGCGCCCACCAGATCCATCAAAGGTAATAGCCTTAATTAAAAAGACAAAACAAGTCCTGTATAAAAATTGTCAGATAAGAAAGGCAGCGAAGTAAGTTCTGGATTATTGTTTCTTGAAGGGAGTGTCATTATTGAAAGGTTTTCAAAAGCATTTAAATAGTGGAGATGCTGGCCTGGAAGGTGGGAAGAGAGCAATATAAGACATATAGGCCCATTTGGCCCCCCTGCCTCCTCAGAGCCTGCTGAGGTCAGCTGACAGTCTTGATGAACCTGTTCTCTGTCCCCTGCCCAGTCTACAGGTGACAAAAAAGAAAGCACCCACCAGAATCTGCAGTAAAAGTCCAGGAAGAGGCATACTTCTGAGGATGAAGTGGCACCGCAACTCTATATGTTGGCCTACATTGTAATTCAGTGGAATATACTTTTCACATTCTAAAGTTCTGATTTCAAGTGCTGGAAATAATTGCGTCCTTGGCAATTGTCACTGTTACATCCCAACTGGTGCACCTGCTTCTTAGTGGCTTAATTAGGGGATCTTAGGCCACATGATGACACGCAACAACTGGGTAACAGAAACTCCATGGAAAATAATTCCCTTCCTATCCAATGTTCAGGTTTAGGAGGAAGTTTTTAGGGAGGGTGGAACGACTATCTCGTATTTGGAGGTTGAAATGTATCCCTTGTGTCTCAGATTAGTTACCCTCCCTAAGCAGTTCGGCTCGGATGTGACCAGAACTTCCAAAGATGCATTTCCAAGGCTGGAAATCTGCTTCCCTTTACCCATAAGTTAGGGCAGGCTTTTACGTTTTCTAAACAAGAGCTTCTGAAATTGTAACAGGCACACAAAACTGCCAAGATGATGTCAAGGCTACTGGCGTGTGAATCGAGTTTTGAAGAAGTTTCTTAACTGTGGTTTTTAACCCTGTCAACATTTCTCTCTGTTCCTGGGAGCTTCCACTGATTAAGATAAGCTCATTTTGTGTGAGGTCTGAGGCGGCACCTTTTCTAAATTTTGCTGTCCGTGCGCTTTCAAACCACACGATGACTGTTCACTTATCTCTGTTATTCCTTTATTATGATCTTCTTGAGGTCAGGCCTGCGTTTTACTCATCTCCACAGCCCCAGTGTCTGGCACAGAGATTGCTTGACAACCGGGTGTGGATTTGAACTGGATCCTGTCCCTTGGTGAGGGCTACACACCCAGTCACCAGCCGGGATGGTTCGAATGGCAGAGACACACCAACAAGCTCAGCTGCTAAGAGCTGTTTCAAAGCTGCCCATTAACAGAAGAGAGGAATTAGAATTGTTTTGGGGCAGATATGCCAAGTTGCTTTTCTTCCAACCACGATTATTTGTTTGGAAACTTACAAATCCCGTGGCTTTTACAACACTCAAGATACCTTTGCCTTTTCTAACGGGAATCTTTCTTTCGGGTATCACTGGTGTGGGCTCAAGCCTGGCATGGCCCAGGCCATCCTTCTCTGCCTTCTGTTCTGCTTAACAGATCTCTGCTGCCTAATAGGTCTACACTGGTCCCTTCCTACCTTCCAGGTCAGCATCTCCTACTATTTAAATGTTTTTGAAAAACCTTTCAATAATAACACTCCCTTCAAGAAACACTAATCTGGAATTACTTGGCTGCCTTTCTTATCTGACAATATTTATACAGGGCTTGTTTTGTCTTTTTAATTAAGGCTGTTGCCTTTGATGGACCTGAATTGTGGATCTGTTATGTTCTATATAAAGGACGCCGTTATCTCCGTAGTCATTCTGAGAAGCAGAATCACAGTCGTTCATTAGTTAACTCATGGCCCTTAAGAGGATGGATTCCAGAGCCAGACTGCCCGAACCCAAATCTTGACTCTGCCACATGCTGGCTGTGCAACTTTAGGCAAATAATTTAACCTCTCTGAGCCTAGGTTTCCTCACTGTCATAGAAAAATAATCATTGTATCCGTATCATAACCATGAATTTCAAAGAAACCTTTCATGCAGCCGGGCAACCGTACTGTATCTATGTAGTTCATTTACCACCTCATTCTCTAAGATGGCTATGGCATCGCCCCTTCCCTCTCAAACCATCGGGGCCTTTTCCCCATTCTCACTCTTAGCTGAGGGCCTTGATTCAAGCTTTCAAAGAGGTATCAGGAACTAGAGTTGAGAAGTGCAGTGGCACACCATTACATAGCAGTGCTCTACCACATAGATAAAACAGACACGAATCACAGCAAAATGCAGCGAAGTGATTCGTTTTGAGGAATTACTACACTTTAAAATGTAATTTACTTAACTGTAAATGTAAATAATTTACTTTTTAATAATGGTTGTATTGAACAATCTGCTCACCAAAAATCCTGAAAATCTGACCATTTGGCCCTCAGGAACTGGTATGAGCAGCTTCAGCTTAGGGTGAGGTCAGTGTGGACATCTGATCAAGTAGGGCAATCAGAGTCTCTCCCCCAGAGATGGGGAATCAGAGCTGAAAGGACCAGCCCTTCGCGTTGCTGCAATACAAACTTGTGAACTGTGGACAACCGTCTTCCATACCCATGAGTCAAGAGCGGCAGGAAAAGCCAGTCTACTGAGACCGAATAAAGATCTGCAAAGAGAACTACAGTAAGCGACCAAGAGAAAATTCTCCCAGGGGTACTGGCCACCTCCCAATTTCTGGACCAAGCTATTCCTGATGTTGGCCCTTGGATTCTATGACATGTACCTATGTATTTAAAATAAATTCCCCATCATTGAATAAGCTTGAGGTGGCTTCCATTACTTGCAAACAACAGTCCTAGGACATACTATGCTTAGTTGTTTGGGGTTTGCTGGAGTTACACCAATTCAGTCAGTAGCGCTGACTACTTTACGCCTATCAACAGGTGTAAATATCTCTAAATAGAAAAGTGAATTATCTCATAATGGGTGCATTGTGTAAGCTAAAAGAATCTTTCAAAATATAAAATTTATATCAGGGGAAAAAATTACACATGTTCTTGGAGGTAAAAAATTGGGGAACTGCAGCCTCAGTGAATACTGGCGAAAAGGTTGTCATTTGCCAACTTCAGGCATTCTTGGACCACTTTTAAAATTCTTCCCATAACTGTGCATCATCAAATTCAATGCACCACAGGGGAAAAAAATGCAATTCATTCAATAAGCATAAAGTATAACCTCATTTAATTGCAACCTAAGCTAAAATATCTATAAAATTGTGGGTATAATGTTTTGATTATATTCTAATATACTTCAGAATAAATAATTAAGAAATGCTTGTTGGGGCGGGGACACTCCTCAGACAAGATTCTCTGAATCTGTCCCTGTTCTCACATGGTCTTCTCTTAATCACTTCTGCACAGCCCACAGGATTCTGGATTTGTCAGAGGACTACGCTCTGAGGCTCCATGATGAGAGGAATTAATCTGCTGTTGCTAAAATGAAAGCAATACATGGGAACACTTAACTAAGGGATCAGTGTTCATTATGTGGGAAGATGTATTTTCATAGGTTAATTCAATGACATCCTTTATTAGAGAAAGAAAGAAACTTGCAAGGTGAGCATTGGCCAATCCCACCTTTCAAGTTCATGTTAGTCTGTCTTAGTGTTTATCTGACTGAGAGACACCTGTGATACGTCACCTATCTCATCACGTGCTGGGTGAATGAGAGAGGCCTGACTCAGTTATGACCAACTTGAGTTTACTAAACACAGAGTAGCCAAGCCCTGAGTAGATATGATGTTTCTGGCTGATGTTAATCTTCAAAATTTCAGCAGCCCATGGCTCAGAGCTCAGCATCACCAATGCTACGTTCAGCCCTAAGAGAACACATCTCTTAGGGAGTGTTTTCTTCTGCTTTGATTCCTGCTCTAAAGTCACTCCTTAATGACATAAGGGGGTAGCCTCTGAGACTTGTCAATACAGAGGCCACAAATGTGCTCCACGGGAAAGCAATATCTGCAGGCTCCGAGACCAGCCAGCCCAAGTCTCTCTCCACACCTGGAGCAGCTCAGCCACTCTTCAGAAGCCCCGTGAAATGATGTGGGTGTATAATCCGCTTTCTCTCACATGTTACGAGGGAAAACTGACATGTGGTAAAGGGACCGAGCTGACCAGGAAGGGTCTTGGCTTTATTGCAATCCTATGGGTTTTCAACCCACAAAGTAGTATATTCAGTGTGCGCACAGTTTGGGACTTGCTGACGCAGTACCGAAGAGGCCACTGTTCAGAGTAGTTCCCCTCCCTGCCTTCATTTTTCTTTATTGGCCTCATTGCTTTAGAAGTTTTCTGAAATGATACTGACTAGTCGTTTCTGCATTCTGATTAATTAATTTATTTTTTTGGTCTGAGTAAACTGTGAGAATAAAAGAGGGGGAGTAGCAAAGTGACCGCATGAGAGCATTCTGAGGGTGGGGCGTGAGTAGTGTGTTATCGCCTGGCATTAGGCACATGTCACCTCAATTACGTCTACTACTGCTCCTTTTTTTTTTTTTTTTTTTTACACTAACCAGACTAAACTAAAAAACGGAAAAACCTTCATGTGACTGCCTCCAGCTTTTCGTCTTATGCCCTCCTTTTCCCTCCGCTGTAAAGGGTTTGGAAAAAATTTCACCAAGGAATAAAATTTAATTAAAGGTCCAGGAAACAGGAAAAAGTCACCGTCCCCTCGAACTCCAGGCGGGATCCTTGATCCTGTACGGACAAGCAGCACAGGCCGCCTGCGTTCCAGAAACAGAATCCTCAGCATTTGCTTCTAAAATCACACCTCTCTGACAGAATCACATACATTTCTCTCCTTTCCAAGGAAATAGTCCAATTTCCCACCAAAGCAAGGATCAGAGGAGACGTCTGGACAACAGACGACACACACAAGCGTCACCGTGTCCTACACAGGTGTCCTTGTCCTCACACAGCCCCTAGCTGCCCCTCCCTGGCACAGGCCCCTCTGCCAGCGCAGCGGAGATGGGACAGTTTAGGATCCCTATGTAGGTCAGCAGCCAGAAAAAAAAAAATAAACAGGTAGGTCTGCTCTTCTTGGTCATCCATCAAACTCCCAACAACACCAGCACCTCCCCCTGCCATTTTTTCCCCCCCCAAGATCACTGTCTGGGATAGATGCGCACTGCAAGCCACAGGGAGTGGACAATGGTTACCTCAATACACCAACAACATCCACTGGATCCAAAGGCACCGAGACCTCTTACTCAAAGAAACACCGCTGGTAAGCAGACGAGGCAGGGGCATATGCGAGGCCGTCTGCCCGAGGAGGTGTCATCTGCCAGGGAGGATTAGGTGCAGATGTTGGGGGGGGGGTTGACAGCGTCTAATTTCAATTCTCACTAAAAACAGAAACCAGTAACCTATGCTATTAAACAGGCTTTTTCTCTTGCCTCTGAAAACCGGTGGAGTCGAACAAGTGTACCTGTGGCTTTCCAAACGTTTCTTATGTGATCGTATGTCCCTCCAGACACGTAGGTCATACACCTGTCTGCCTTCAAGCCGGGGAGTAAATGAGTCTGAATGTCCAGAATTCTATTTTACACTTTTATCGGGTGAAACAGAATCGACATCCTCGCTTATGTGACCCCACCTCTTCCCGCAAGGCCCCCAAGCCCCTGGACATTTCCAAACTCCCTCGTTGCTATGGCTGTTTCTCTCTCGCTCGCTCGTTTTTTTTTGTTTTTTTTTTTTCCTAAGGCCTCTGGCCTTCCACTGCTGTTTATCACCTAAGGCAAACTCTCTCTCTCACTACTTTTCCCTCTCTGTTTCTTTAAATCTCTAAACCACAAAGCAGCATGCGAGCACCACTGTGGGTCAAGATATCAAAAGAGGGGACTTTTATAGGCTTCCTCGATAACATGGACAATAAAAGACGCAGGAGCACAAGCAGCATTACTGACCTTATTTGATGCTGTGCAGCAAAGAGAGACGGCTCTTCCGCCGGCTGCCCATGTGAGTCTGGGCCTTTGGGGTGTGAAGAGAGGAGCTGGGATCAACACTGGGGCTGGGCTTTCCTACCCTCTTACGCCAGCGCTTTCCGAGTGTTTTCAGCAAATAACGCCCAGATAAACAGAAGGTTACCGAATACATTAAACTCACTGCAGCAAGAAATTGCTTTTTGACGCCCAGTACATACAGACACTGTTTTTCTCTGCACACTCGCTTATGTGAACGGAAGGAGGGATTCGCAGACTGTGCGATGGATATCCACGCCGTGAAAGCAGGAGCCTATATTCCAAATATTACAGATGTTAATCACCTCTGCCTCTGCAGCTACAAGCCGTGCATTTCAGTGACGCATATTAGGGTGAGGTTTTCGGAGCTCATAGTCATAAATTATAATGTAGACACATTGCATTTAAACACAGTGCATTTTTCTTTGGTGTGACACTCGACTGGCTTTCATGTGACATGGGCCCAAGAGGACAAAGGCTTCAGCAGCCCCCAGGAATAGCCGCTTCCAAGGCCGTTCGGCCTAGTTAAACTCCTACTTGAGAAAAAAACGAAACAAAACATATCTGTTTTGCAGGTTTGACCTTTTTTTTTTTTTTTTTTAATAGTTAAGGTCACTTTTATAATCTACGTTCAGGGAAGATATGTTTTTCTCTCACAATGAGAAACTCCATGCAGGAGATAAGCCCTTCAGGACCTCAAAGATCTCAAACCCTACCTTATGGTCTCACCAAAATGTCTAAGAAGATCGTCCTACGCTCCTACCTTCCTGTCTTAACAGAGAAAAATGATAAATCCCTTCACCACCGGTCAAGGGGGGAAAATAAGAATCGTTATTTTCTCTTCTGGAGAAAATTCCGCTCGCCAGCTCCCAAGGAGGCACACTGCGCCCTCCCTTTCCTTTCGTCGTTTGTTTTGTGTCGTATTCCTGATGTCACTTGTTTACTGGTCAGCTTTCCAGAGTACCTGCTAGATGTTACTTAGTGATATTTTTAAAAATTTGTATTGAGTTTTTGGGGTGACATGGGTTAATTAGTAGATCATATAGGTTTCAGGTGTGCAAGTCTATAATCTGTCACCTGTATATCGTGCTGTGCTCGCCACCCCAAGTCAGTCTCCTCTCATCACCATTTAGCCCCCTTCGCCCTCTCCTGCCTCCCCCCAGCCCCCTTTCCCTCTGGCAGTCACCATACTGTTATCTGTGTCTATGAGGGTTTTTTTTTTTTTTTTGGTATGTCTTCTGCTTAATCCCTTCACCTTTTCCACTCAACACCCCCAATATCCCTCCTCTCTAACAGCTGTAAGTCTGTTTTCTGTATCGATGAGTCTGTTTCTATTTTGTTTGTTTTCTTTTGCAATTATCCGCTGGCCAGTTGCTCTTTTCCCTCCTTAAGAAATATCATTTCGGAAATCTATTCAACATCACCTTCACTGTTTCCTAGATCAAACACTACGCTTGTTGATGAACATTCACCTTAATTGCAAACAAGACTAGGAGCACCTCTTTGCACATTTCCTGAATCAGCCTCCCGCAGAACCCATCAGCGTGCTCACTGTCTGAGGTCACTGTGGACGCCGGTGTGAGCGGCGGGGCCGGCACTCACGGGAGGGCGTGGGCATGCCCTGCTTTGCCTCAGCCTCATAAATGCAGCAGATCTGGATCCAGGCAAAGGAGATGCAATTTCGGAATAGATGGGGACAGTCAAAGAACACATTTCCTCTGCTTTCCCCAGAAATAACAGCGCTGCCTCCTGCCCACCAGGCACGAGTTATCCAAACACATCAGGTGAGTCCGACCCTCACTCTCTACCCACCATCTGCATCGTGAAACACAGTCTCATCTTCATGAATATTTATCTGGGGCCCAGCAAACTTATGCAAAATTGGACTTTGCCCTCCACCCCCAGCCCTGTACAAAAGTGTTAAAAACATATAGTCAAACACATAAATAGAAATATAATTCTCCTATTTACTTGGCAGGCTAAATAAAGGCAACGAACATGCCCTCGGACCTCCCAGCCGAGAGCAAGGGTAAGGACCCTGCACCCTGAGAGTGAGGCCTGGGTGCTTCCACCCTCCCTTTCCCCACACGGGACACTGAGCACAAAGACCGCTCACAGCACGGCTGGCAACACACACGTAGAAGTGTCTCCCCCTCTCCCTCTGCCGCCTCTCCCAGCCCTAGGCTCCTGCTCTCATGTTGGGTTATTATTTTAGCTTCGACATCACAGGGTCCTGAGTGAGGTGAAATGCTGAGCATGGATGCAGGATACTCTCCCCCCCCCGTCCCCGTGAAGGCTGGCTGCTGGTCCCTGGACAGGAAGATGCGGGCCTTCCTGAGGGCTGCGTGGGGGGGTGCGCACACACCTCAGACGCAGCCTTGCAGGGCTGCACCGATACACAGGAACTGCAAGGTGGTGACGACAGCGTGGCTCGAGTGTGTGTAAACGGGGGTTAGAGATGATTTCACCCAGAGCCCTCATTTCGATACAACTGAGCCAAATGACCAGGAACCTGCCCATTGTAACCGCTCAAACCGGTGGAGACTAAATGAGATGAGATTTGACAGAGCAGGGCATTTGTAACACAGTATAGCAGCTTGAGTTTCTGTGTCACAGCTCGACTCAAAAATATTAAAATAAATCCTTTTATACTTATATATTTTTTAAAGTGACTTAAAAAATCATTGTTACCGTCATTTGTTTGCAGGAAATATCTGGATTTGAGAAGAGGCTACAAAAGGGTTACCAGGCTTAGCAAGGAAAAAAAACATGCCCAGTTCAATTTGACTTTTGATTAACAATGAATAATTTTTGGTACAAGTACGTCCCATGCAATATTTGAGACATACTTATACTAAAAAATGATTTCTCATTTATCTGAAGTTCAAATTGGACTGGCATCCTGTATTTTATCTGGAAGCCCTAAACCTGCAGAATGTGTGTGTGTGTGTGTGTGTGTGTGTGTGTGCGCGCGCACGTGCATGCAGGAGGTAGCCGTGGGGGACTGGAAGGGGGTAGTGCAGTGTACAGTAATCGCACTCTGTTGTGTAAACTTGGGGGGAAATGCATTCTTGACCCCTGACTCCTTGCTTGGATGGAAATATGGTCACTGGGGAGAAGATGAGATGAGCTTTGTAGTCTTTAGCCATATATATCCGGGGGCCTGGGGAGCTCTGATGGGAAAAAGGGCCCCAAATGCAATGCTAAGTTACCATGTTAGGAGGAAGCTCAGCTTGGGCAGGTATGTTTTCCAACATGGCGCTAACAGGGCACGCACAGGTGATTAACATTCCTCTGCTGAGGTTTACGACTTTATTAGAATACTTCTCATCATAATTGAATAGGTAAAAATTCCTGTCTTTTAAATACAAGCCTGTCCCTCAGGAGAACCAGATTATCACTTGAATTTGAAATCTTTCTGAATTTTTTAATAGTGCATAACAAATATGATTATCTATGCACTTTCTTCCAGGACTCAAACTTGCCGGGCCTACAATTATTTGGAACGCCTTTGGTTTCGATGGGAGGGTTTATATCAAGCTGTTGCTGCTCCTTGCGTCTCTCTCTCCCCAGTCCCTCTAAAATATTTATCCAACAGGTCCCCCTATTTCTCGTGACCTGGATGAAGCCCATCCGGGATCCTTTGGGATCCCCAGCAGTGCCTGGCTCTGCCTTATTTAGAAACCCCTGGTAATTAGCTGCGGGGAGATGCGAGGCGCAGAGGTGGTGTAAAGGGAACAGCTGGGAATCCATAGAGCTGGCTGATGAGAGAGTCAAGTGGAGGCCTGCCTGGCTGAAAGCTCTTCAATAGATCTGTAGTCTGGACTTGAACCCTGCCCTCTCACCTCAGGGTCTGATATTTCTTTCCTTTCTCTCTCTCTCCCCCCCCACCCCACCTGCTCTTCTCCTCCCAGCTTCTCTATCAAGGAGGGATGTGCTGACTGGGAATGTGGTGAGTGACCCCCACCTCTCCACCCCCTCTTCCCTGAGCCTTCTGCTGGAGAAAGGAGGGGAGGGAAAGAGGGAGAGAGAGGGGAAAAAAGAGGGCCCCCGACTTCCTCACAGGTAATTAAAGGGACTGTTTTCAAGGTTGCATGGGCAAAAGACAATTCGGCCCTAATGAAGCATCGATCGACTGGCACTAAGGTAGAAAGGAGCTGACATTCATTCAAAGGTACCTGTAACTGATGTGAGACACTGCACCGGGAATTATTCCTTCACTGCTGTCACTGCCCAGGGCCTGGGATGGAAACAAAAAAGGGGGGGGGGGGGAGTTGGCTTTAAATTTATTTTATTTCCGCATTGCCAAAATTACATGTTTCAGGCTTTGTTTGTTTTTTTGTTTTTTTCCTTGTAAAAAATATAATGCATCGGGACACATTCTGTTTGGCTGCAGGGAGGGGGGCGCTCCCTGCACCGAGGGTACAGTTTCTTCATTAGTCACGTTCAGAAGCCCACCAATCAGGCCCACGGGTCCAGGATTCATGAGGTTGGTGATGGCAAAGCAAGGGCTCCTGGGGTGGGCAGCGACGCCACTGTCTGGGAGCCCAAACCCGTCTCACTCAGCGGGTCTGACCGCTGTCTACTTTGTGCTGGTGTTTGCTATTTCGTGGCACAAACAGAAACCTCAGGGGGAAGGCGGGCCGGGGAGGGGGGACAGGCCACCACGCAGGGGGCTGCTGAGGATGCCTGATGGGGATGGAGTGAGAAAGGCGCTGGGATGAGGTCTTTGGCAACACAGGCATCCAGATGGGGTTTTCCTGTTAGGAATGGAAGCCGGGCAGAATGCCAGGTAATGGTGCGGGAGAGAAGCGAGCCCGGCGTCGCCTGCCAGCCCACCTGGGGGAGGCTTTCTGGGCGCTTCCTCGGGGCTGGACATGCCATGGACGTGGCTTCTGGTTTTGCTCACTACGCCCTAAAAATGTTTGCATTTAAAGAACAGCTGAATGATGACACGGGGATGTGAAAATGCTAGTCATGCCGAGTGAACCGGCGTGGACGGTGGGGGAGGAGAGGCGGGATCGATTCCCAAACAAGTTGAGTGTTATCTGAAGAGGCTTCGCCCAGAGCCCACAGCTCGGCTGGATCTTACAGGAGGCCCCGCGTCCAACAATAGCAGGTCCCTTCAGAGCAAGAAACACAAAGGGAATTTGCTCTGGTTCAGTCCCCACGGCGAGGCCCTTCGGGGGCTGACGAGAGTCACTCTTTTTTTGCCCCCTGCTAAAAGTAAGGGGAGGGGGGCGGAGAATTCTCTTGTACACACTCCCGTACAGACACGCGGGGCACAATGAACTGAAGACAAGGGGCCCTTTGACGGGACGTTTCAAATCACCGCCTCTTTTTCTCTCTCACATTTTCTTTCTTTCTTTTTTCTTCACAGAATTTATCGTTGTTTCTAGGTTTTGCTCTTAATTTTGGTTTGGTTTTGGAGGGAGGGGGTGGCAGGATATATTATTTAACTTGACAAATAGCATGAGCACACTGCCTCCCTGCCTCCCGCCCTCCCTCTGCCTCTCTCCCCTATTTATTCATTTGTGTTTACATTTCTAAGACATCCCTTTAGCTGAAGGAGGACACTTCCCACATATTACAGTATCGGCCATTAATGCAAATGGATAATTTATTGGCTGCACAGCCTCTGAAGTTTAATTTTTTAAAAGAAAAATTGGAGCCCAGTTTTCTTGGGTTTGCTGCATTTCATGTGTGTTTGGTTTTGTACCTTTTTCTCTCTTTTCTCTTGGAAACAGTTCGTAACATTCTATTTATCCACTTAATGCTATTTCATCGTGGTTTTTATTTTATTTTATGTTGTTTCAGCCAAAGAACGGGTCAGGAAACAGCAGCAGAAAAATTGCATGGAACACCTGCTGAAATAATCGTAATTAAAAAAAAAAAAAAAAAGTTTTCCCCTAAAAGCGGCTAAACTGTAGCCCGGCAGATCCTATCTGCATTCATTTGGCCGAACAACAAGATGTTGCAGGGGACAAACTCTGAATAAAGCAGTTCCGAGTTCCCAGAATTGGCACAGCTCAGCCTAAACAATGGCCGCTTCCTATGCACCTTAACCCAGCTTTTCAAAAGAACATCCCCAGAAACACAAAGCAGCAGCGGGAAATGGCAATTTTATGAATCCTAATCAATCAAAGGGCTTATTAACTCAATGTGAAGCCAGATTAAAATCTTTAATTATAAATCGTGCTAAAAGGAAAAACAAAATGTACTTATGGTATATTGAAAATTCCGGATATTAACATAGTTGCTATTATCTCTTGCAATATTAAATTCCCCCCTCTCCCTCTCCCCGTCCCCCCACCCCAACAACCTCACCTTTTTCTATTACTAAAGAACAGGGCTGCAGGACCCAAATCATTTTTCCCCTCGATTTATTAAAATGTATTCTCCTTCTCCCCCTGTGCATTCAATAGGCTGCTGGGAAGCTGCGTTGGTGGCTGGAGGAAGGGGTATGAGAAATCCCATTACTGAGCCCCGGGCGCCGAGCGTTCCGGTGCGAGGCTGGGGGTGGCTTGGGAAGCTGTTTATTAAGGGGGCAGAGTTGGTGTTATAGGGCCGGTAGTTTTTGTTTTTGTTTTTTTTCTCTTTCTTTTTTCGGGGGCCAGGGGAGGACAGCAATCAGCTGGGGAGCCTTTTGCTAATGAAAGCGCCGGCGAGCATGGGCTGGCAGAGTGACTGGCAGCCGTGGGGACTGCCCGCTCCAGCTCCAGCTCCAGCTCCAGCTCCAGGAAGGGCCCTTGCTTGCTCTAAGTCACCATGTGAGAAGAGGCTCTGGGTGCTGCTGCTGCTGCTTTTTTTTTATTTTTTTATTATCAGGCAGACATTTGGGAAATGACCACAGCAAATTTAATCACAGATGGGGGGTGAGGGGGGAGGGAGGGAGAGCAGGGACTGTGATTCACATGTTTTATTTATTTGTTCAGAGTCACGGCCATCCTATTGTGTGTCCCTCATTCTGTCATTTCAGGCCCCTCGGACCCACCCCCTACCCCTGCCCCCATTGTTAATGTAAGAGGCAGAGAATATAACCACGTTTTATAATAATAACATACCCAACACTGCAAAAGCAGAAACCTCATCTTGAGATGGGGCCTTTTCTTATATTGAAATGATTTCTTTTAAAAAAGAAAGAAAGAAAGAAAATCTTTCTGTTCTAATGACAACTTAGGATGGAGAGATTTGTTCTTTGTGTAAAAAATTCAGTGATCTTCGTAGCTAGGGTGCAGGCCCCCATGCCCCCCTTCTGCACATAGGCTATTGTACTGTTCTATTTTTATATTTACAGCGCAAGCCCCATGTTACCAAGTTGGCTTGAAATTAAAAATAGAAAGAAGAGAGGAAAAAAAGAATAATACTGGGCAACGTCTCATGTATAATCAAAGCTAATAAAAAAGAAAAAGTAATGTCCCAGTTTAAATTAAATCCTACTTCATTCCTTCTGTTCAAAGTTCAGACTTCCTTCCTCTCAGCCCCTCTCCTGAAACAGTGCCTTTCTTTGGCTTTATTCCTTTAGGTCCAAGGACAAGAAGCCCTCACTCCCAAATTAGGTCTCTTAAGGTCCCTGCCACTTTCCTTCCTAACCCCAGAACCAGGTTTTATCCATGGACAGAAGAAGGGAGCAGAGGGTGGGTTCCAAAGGGGAGAAACAGCTCTGGCTGATGGTCCTGATGGTGACTAGGGCTTGATTTTCATAATACAAGGTTGACTTTATGCTCCTTCCATCTAACACTAGGTCTAAACCGCCAAATTCAAGGAAGGGACTTGCCGTGGACGGATACTAACCAGGCGCAGCCCTGTGCCATGTCCTGGCTCCATACTCTCCTCAGGCCCTCATATTCATTCCTCACCATATTCCTGTAGCTACTACTCTTTCTAATGTTCAATAAAAATACAAGTACTTGATTCGTTCCTTCGTAACTTCTGAACACAGACAATGCCCAATGTTACTTTAAAACTTTTCACAAATAAGCATCTTTATATGCATTGAGCAAATAAAGATACACCTGAGAAGTTACAGGCTCCTGGCTCGGTGGCCTGCTCGGTAACCACAGCCCAGTGTCCCTTGCCGTAAACAGAGGGCTCTGATTTTTCTTTTGCTAAGATGTATACTTTTTGTATAGCTCTGTGCCTCCTTGACTTTTCTACCTTTGCTGACTGATAATTTTGTAGTTATCTAACTGTACAGATATAGCTGGGCGACAGCGTGAGTAAAAGATCCCAAATCAGTTTTCATGGCTAAAGTGCACACGGAATCCATTTTGGCAAAAAGAGCTGAAATTCTCAGAATTCCTCTCAATCCTCAAACGCCGCATGGCTGTGATACTCCTTTGAAGACGGGCATTGGACCTAATAAACCGAGTACTGGAGGCACAGATCTCGTCGTCTTTAGTTCTTGCAACAGCTTTTCACTAAATTCAAAAAAGACCTTTTGTGCTTAACTGAGTTTTCATTTCATTGCTTTTAAATTTGTTAAGCTTGACTTTTGACACTTTGGGTATTTCGCTTTTATATTTTTTTAAAGTGCAATTATATAATAAATATTTGTGCTTCTAAAAAGGAAACATTAATCTGTTGTTAATGCCAGTGTACAAACAATATAAAGTACTTCAATCTTTTGTTATAAATGGCCCACATAAATATGTACATTTTCTAAACATCATCTTTAAGCAATAGCATAAACTATTTTTGAAATAACACACTGTAATGTGTATACACATTGTATACACTATGTATTTACTATCTACTTCATGAGAAGGTGTAAACAAAACTGGAAAAAAAAAATTAACAGAACCAAAAAGGAAAGATAACTTATATAAATAATTTTGTTAATAAAATGTGCTTTTGAATTGGTATTTAAACAAATTAGACATTGTGATAAAAAGCACTTCAAAATTATAATTCTCTACCAAAAATAAAACTATCTGACTCTTTTCCCTTTGACTTACATTCCCAGTTCACTTTAGCAAATGAAAAATAGGAGAGGAGACAGCTCTCATCAGCCAAAAAATGAAAATAGGTATTTGTTTTAAAATAATGAATATGAAATTTTAGTTACTTCTCAGAAATTACAAGAGGGACATTTAGAAATTGTTTAAAAGGTAATGCTTAGAAATGAAATTTTCTTCTGATATACTTTTTTTGAAAATTTTAAATATTCAGAAGTAAACATATTCTTAGATATAAGTCTGGATCAAATAGAAATGTGTTTTCCTTTTCTGCCTAGAGGAAAATGATTTTAAAATTATTTCACACAGAAATATTATATTAAAATCAATATAAAAATGACATTATCATTAGTAAATGGAACATAATTCTCTAAACATTTTAATCCACTTATTTCAAGTATTCCAAATACATTTAAAATGTTTTTCGTGTGTATTTTTATACACATCACAGTTCTTGGGCATTATTACAGGTTTGTATTATTTTATGTCACGAAGAAAATGACAATCATGATAGCAAGAGAATATGTACATTTTTTTCTATCTTCTTTAGTTTTGTTTCAAATCCAAATAAATAGAAATGTAAAAAATGGTTTAAATGGTTATTTTAGAACTCTGCAGGGAATCTTCTTTTTAAAAGTATTTCAAGCCTTTTCTAAGGATTCCTCACATCAGTATTATGTTGTTGCTTTCCTTTCAAAAAATACTCTGCTTTTAAAAGAACCTTATAATTTAAATTTATTTCCTATGCATATGGTTTTATCAAAATCCCAATCCAAACACAGAAAATGCCTGGTGTCTCCTTAACACCTACAAAGCTAATGTTTATAGGCCAGCTTAAATCTGGGGAGAAAATATTCACCACAACTCCAAGCTTTTTATTTTTTTTCTTTTCTGGATCAGTCAAGCTCTACATTTGATATACAGACTGAATTTTTATTTTCCATCAAAATTACATGAGAAGCAAAAGGCTGGAATCTAAGACTCAGGCTCTCGACAAACTGGGCGGTTCTCCCCACTCCTCCTGTCTCTTCCCAGTGTCAGACCCTATGTTTAGATAAAACAATTTATCTTTATCATTTTCAAGCTGGTCAGACGGGCAAGGGGATGGGAGGTGCAAAGAGGTGGAGGGGTGAGGGAAAAGGTGATTGTTTCACTTGTTGTCAGAGGGCATTGATCAGCCCTGCTGTCTGCTGGTCTCGGAGGTGAGGCCATGTCCCCCAGGAGCACTTCGGGGCTGGGCTGTGTCAGTGCAAAGCTGTATTGAGTCATGACCCAAATGACGGCTTATTGAGGGAAACGGGTATTGGCGTCCAAATCATTCTGAGACACCCTCAGTAACACTTAAACCAGTCCACTCCGTTAATGTCAGGTCACGGGGGACACATTTAGCCCCCTCTGCTGACCATTAGGCCCTTTGATGGAGTGGACGATAAACTTGACGGGACAAGCCGGACCCCTGCTCTCGAGCCTGCCTCCGTTGACAGCAGGTCCAGGACAGCGCTGCCTTTCGGAGAATGCGAGGGGTCCCCGAGGTCAGGTCCTCTAGGGGTTCTGTCCCTTTTACACCAAACAGGAAAAAAAAAGGTATACCTCACACTGGTTTTAATGTTACAGCGTCAAAGGGGGAAAAACTAGCCACCATGATGCTTCACAAAATTTTTCAACCTTGAGGTCAGACACAAATTGTAGATAAAGTGGTCAGGCTCTACCATTTTGTAATTTTTATTCCTTGCTTTGATTTTTCTCTTTCTTCTAAGCACTGCTGATAGAGTGCAGGTATTTCGAAATCCATTTGTTATACCTTGTGTGGCAAAGAACAAAAAGAATTCCTTATTGTTTCCCAAGGAAGTAGAGAAGCATTGGACACAAATCCACTCCGTTGTGATCGCAGCGTCTGCAAGGCGGTGTTCTGGAGGGGAATTATTTTATTTTGCATTACCAAACATCAAATATATTTGGGGGCGGGGGTGGAGGGGACAGTGGGAAGCTAAAAGTTAATTGCATTTCCCCATCAATGGCAGTGTTCGCCTAAAACAAACTTCAGCCTGAAAATAATGGAAAGCACAAACTAACAAAAACCAGGTCTTTGTTAACATTCAAAGGGCGAATTAATAATCATTATTGCTACTATTTAAACAAATTATACCTAACCCTTCTGTTCCAGGAGAGACCGCTACTGTTTTCTTTTTCCACTTTCCCGCCAGCAATTCGGCCTCTGGTTTGACAGAGCAGATTTCCTGGTGTGACGGCCCTTTATCCTACTTTTAACCCCTTGTCTGGATTCCTCTTGAGGATTAACTGATACTGCATTAGAAGGGAAAATGAGAGGGAATTTTTAAGTGGCCCCCCACAATCGAAAATCGAATTCACCAGCAACAGCTTTCCCTTCTTTGAACACTAGTTGGTAATACATAATTAGTAAAAAAAAAAAAAAAAAAAAAAGTTGTACAAATGGACTAATAATTTGACCTAATTATACATCTGTTTTTTCTTAAAAGTAGAAATCTAATTAAAAAGATAATCTATTTATTGAACTATTAACTCCCCTTCTGAGACATAAGGAAGCAGCTGGGGGACATGTTTAACCAAGAGCGAGGGAGGTGGAGCCTGCGTCTGGCTCTCATTGTCTGCGGCACATTAGCCAAACCTGGGGGACTTCTCCAGAGTTCATACGCTTTGTCTCCTGACGCGGTCGGGAATCCTGAGAGCCCGCTAAAATTCATAAATTCATAACTATTTCTTCTCCAAGGAGTCAGTTTATCAAACCACACTGGTCACATCTCATTTTCATATAGATTTCAGGACCATTTCAACCCACAGAGACTGGATAAATTAAAACACACACCCGCACCCTGAGTTATCACGTCCTGTTCCTAAAGCTCAAAAGCAAGATTCTTGTGGATTCAGAGATTTCAAGTGATTTAAGGGGGTTCATACTTTGGTAGGCTTTTTGGGAGAGGAATTACAGTAACTCATTTTCTTCCACTGTACATTTTATATCGTGTGTACCATGTGTATCTTTGCACAGCAATCCCCAACAATCGCTAACTCCATCTTGATGTTTTAGGTTGAGAGGGTATAAATAATCCCAGCACAGATATGTCCGTGAACATGTCTGTGACTGAGTGCGTGCGTGCATGCGTGCGGGGGGCGTATGTATGTGAGTGTGGGGGTGGGGAGCGCACGCACATGGGCATGCGTCTCTCACTCATCTCATCCAAATAGACTTCTAACTGGAGCCCTAACTCAAGAAATAAATTGCATTGATCTGGCATTTATAATGGGGCAATCTTGAGTTTTTAGTGGGACGAGATACCAAAGGGAAATTACATCATTGCCAGTAACCTTCTCTCTCCACCCTGCTTTCGGTAAATTTTCCCACCTCTTCCTTTCAATTTGCAAAGCCAAGAAAGTGTGCAATTAAGAGAGGTATATCTATCTATCATGCCTTATGCATCTTTTGAGCACCTAATAAGTATACTATTAGCAACTGAAAAATTAGTTACGAAATCCATATTGACTAACATTCTGCCATTTCATCCAGAAACCATTCTATCCTGACCCCAACGTAAATTCCTGAGGCAGAAGCTGACTGCCTAAGACATGGAATGCACCAAATTAACAAAATTAGCTTGACTTTGAAAACAGTTGGAAACTGTAATTCCACATTTAAATTTTCATTTCATTACTGCAGTTAGAATTCCAAATGAAAAATCAGGAGAGATGGGATGGGTTCCGCATGACTCCAAAGTCTTAGCTATTTTTCTGAGAACTAGAAGACTAGATTTTCTCTGTACTCTGTTCTCTAGGACCTGAGTGTAAGTGGAAGAAAGGCATTTTGTCCGATAGCGGAAGAACATTAGATACCTGTCTGTCGTGCTGTGTTTATGTCCCTTTGTATGTATTGAAAAAAAACACACAGAACCTTACCTTACATTTTCCTGCCCCAGTATGAACTTTCTATCTGTAAGATTCTCAAAAAATAACACACCAGTCAACATACATATATAAAGATGGCTAATTCTGATTTTCACTCTCTTTTCTTGTGATTTAAGTCTCCTCACGATCCCCATTTGTGTCCCCAAGCCTGAGTGTTCCAGGAAAACTTTATTTGTCAAGCACCCTTTGTCACATGTCCCTATGCTCTGCTACCTGCCCTAATCACATCACCTGTGAACCTGTCCCAAGGGGTGACAAGTGGAATATATTCCACCCATTTATTGGCCCTTTGAAGAATCAGACATGGAAGTTTTACCCCAACAGAAAAATGCTTCTAAGTGTTTTAAATTGATACCTGGAAAAGAAATCTTACAGTTTCTTCTTTCTCAAAGATGGCTGATAAAAAGTATTCCTAATTTTTAATTTAAGTTTTGGATTTTACTTAAATCTCAACACATTTTGAAATAGCTCACTGAGCGTCATTCTCTGTGCTGTATGTCACTAGAGGTCACGACAAGGTCACTAGGCTATTATCCGAAAACATCACCCAATATAAAAATATAACAATTCCATAGTTTCAACACTGTCATCAGGAACTCTAACCCCCATGACTTGAATGCGTAACAGCAAACAAGCCCCCTTCCCCATCTGAAGGTGACCAAGGAGTTCAGTCTAAGGCTCCGGCCTGTCCTTTGAAGCAGCCCTTGGTCCCTGAGATGAAAGTAATAGAACTCTGGGATACCAGAGCCATTTCCCAACATAGCCCAAACCAAGGGGCCATCTCCAGTGTCACTGGCAATAACTTCTTTCTATTTATGTGGCAGTTATTAGTCTGTAGTTGATCCTGCGCAGACTGGTCATGTTAATCGGCGTGTGATGACTGGATGGCAAACCACCGCGCAATGCAAACTCGAGGGCAACGTGGCAACAGGGTGTCCAGCAGAACTGAGGATCCGCCTGGCTAGATGGCAGAGCAGAACCCAGGTTCATCACCAAGTGCAGGGTGGGGAAGGTGGAGCCCTCGCTGCTGCTAGGAGTAGGCCTGGGGCTTCTTCCACATACAAAGTCAGGAGAGCGGGGAGTGGGGACTAGATTTTCTCTTTGCATACACTGTGCTTCCTCATCTGGTCACTGAAATGTTTAATGTGGGTTTTTCAGAAAAATTGGGGCAGGTGAGCAGAAAACATGATAAATGGGGGCCTGCATTTCACACAGCTGTTGATAACAAACTAAGTCTGAACTACTGCACTGGGAGTCAGAGTACAAGGGTTGGGGGGGGGGACGTATGCAGGCAACAGGGAGTTAAGTAAATAAATTTTTTCTCTTCTTTGTCGATGTGTTTAGTTTTCTTCCTGCCAAGATTCATCTCACTCTGCTATCTTGTGAGAGACACATATGGTGCAGTGAAATTGCCATCCAAGTAAGCATGTCCCGGCCTGTTGAGACAGCATCAAATAAGATTAAAGCAAAGTAAAAATAAAAAGATAGAATGATTTTTTTTTTTCTTTCCTTGTACAGAGACCGTCTGATGAAAGCCACTGAGGTACTTGAATTGCTTCTAAAGCTTCCGCAGCTATTTCTTTACTTTGGGTGGTTAAGGAAAAGCCAGGAAAAACACAACAATATCTTCTTTTCTTTTTCCAAGTTGGTGGGGGGGAAAAAAACACAAAAAACACGTGCTTTATAATAAACCAGATGTATATGAATAGAATACAATATTGCCTCTGGCGCTTCTGTTGCAAACAGCACTTAAACATGTTGTAGACAGACTTCAGTCTTCACTTTCACCCCTTCTCTCTGGATCCCACGGATTAAAACTTTTCAACACGGCATTGAATAAAACTTCTACTTTTTTTTATAGTAATATATCTAGAGTTTTTTGTTTTGTTTGTTTTTAATGGCAAACTATTGATAATTTCTTTATTTTTCAGACCTCAATATAGGAAGAACTGCGTTTCATCTTCACCCAACTGGTGGCCAGATTTCCCTCCTGCTGCTAACACCTCAGGAGACCGGCAATAGACAGGTAACTAACTCCACCCCCTCCCAGCACCCCCTGTGAAAGCGTGGGCTCCCCCATTCTCATCAGCTGTGCATACAACGCTTCAAGTCCAATATGCCGGGAAATTATAAATGCATCCGCCCTCCACCAGAGTGTCACTGGTACCTGGCAATATCCAGATGGTGACGTTTTGAGTTGGCTAGGTTAACGCCGTAGCCGCCTCCAGAAGGCTGCACCCAGAGTCCCCCTTAGTGGAGATGGACAATAATAGCAAACTTCTTTCCCTGCTCACTTTTATGTTGAGAGCCTGCTGGCTTTGGGTAAATTTACGATGGGGGTAAGAAGAGGGGAAAATCCACATGCCACTCTTTTAATTCTCCTTTCCCCTGAACATGGCAAAGCATTTCTTATTTTCCAGGGGCTTTCTTCCCCTTCCCTCCCCGAGGGGGATTTTAGGAAGTTCTGTGAGTTCTCTGAAAGGGTGCAGTTAGGGGGTAAACAATAGCACGCCCCACACCAGAGCTGGGGCCCAAAGCCAGGCTTTGAAATTAAAATAAATGTTTTAAGTGATTGGAGAGGAAGCGCAGTGGGCTGTGCAAGACAGGCACGTCCCGTCCTCAATTCCCACGCACTGCTCTCTGCGGTACGAAGTCAGTTTGCGTTCAGAGGCAGAGCTGAGGAAGCGGTCTGTGCGTCTGTTTGCAAACTGTCCTAGGTGAGGAGCCTTGGGTTTACAAGATCTTGTTTCCGACGTGCGGCCTTAATTGGACCTCTGGAAAGCACCAGTGCATCAGTGGAGGAGATTATCGTGGCCTTAATAAGCTGTTGTTGGCTTTCATAACAGCCACAGCCTAAAAACGAGGCACATCGAGCCCAGAAATGATCTCACTGGTTGCCTGGAGCAAGGATTAAAAAAACAAGGATCCTAAGGACAGAAAGAAAGGAGTGGGGGGGAGAGGGGGCAGTGCAAGAAACAGGGGCTAATGTAAAATCGTTTCCATATTAACCTTCTTCCCTTCTGACAATGGTCAAGTTCTGATTCAAAATACAAATTATCTCCAATTACTTCAAAAGAGGCAGTCAGAGAGCTGTCATTTAACCTTCACCATCTGTCTGCCTCACAAGAAAGCCGTACAGCCTGCCACGCTGACCTCAACTTTCCCTCCGAGCCCCAGGCCTGCACTGAGGACGGGGGCACATTGTTCTCTGGAGAGAGACCTATTGGGGTTTTATTGGGGAGAAAGGAGGAGATGGTTAGGGCCGGGACTAGAAAGGGAGGGTGATCTCTAGGGACCGGAGGGAGGCGTTCTGAGGGGTGACTGAATTCACCAGGGCTTGATGTCTCGTGTCAAGTGAGCGCTTGCTGAACACCCTCCACGAGAGGGTCTGTTTTATAAGAAGACTGGCTGTGAGAAGGTCTGGCTGCGCTGAGACAGCCGATGACTCGAGGGCGGGCAGGACGAACGAGGGTCCATGGCACAGCCGACCCTCTGGCCAGGTCAGCTGTAGCGGGAGGCCAACCATTAGGAACACGAATGAGACGTCGCTGTCCAGAAGGCAGAGGACACCCATGAGCAGAGGTTTCCTGACACACTCTAAGGAGCAGGACTGTGAGGCAGAGAGAAATGGGGCTTTGGGAAAATAAACAACCTGTTAGTACTGTCCTATCGGATAGACAATTTGTAGGCTGAAAGAAATAAAACCAACCCACAACTTACCTGCTGCATGAAAAGCCCCAAAATCGCACCATTCAGGATGGCCAGGTGAAGACCAAAGCCATTCTGGAGTCTCTCAGTGGAGACAACGTGTGGGTCCGTACCAAGTAACATTGATCAGAAAAACCACATTAATCATTCCCTGCTTTGGGAAGCTGAGAGTTAAAGGAATAGGGAACGTCGATTTATGGAGATGTCCCAGGACAAGGCCAGAAGGACCAGTAGGGAGAACGGCTTCCCAACAGGCCACGGTGCAATAACAGGGTGAAAATTTCTAAGTGCCTCACATTTTATGGGAGGGTTCTAATGTTTCTACCCAGATACATTATATTATTTCCACTACCTCTGATCTTTATTTTCCATTTTACAGCCCAGTGAATAGCAGGTTTCTTCAAGGGGGAGAGAGAAAAAACAGACCCCCTATAAACGAGGACAACATTGCCTCGTAAACAGGTTGTGTGTTCAGAGAGCAAAGGCACCTGGAACTTTCTAAAGGAAAGCGCCTCCAAACGCCAGCGCCATGTGGTGAGGGGGCAATTCTTTCCCTCGTCAAATAATACTGAAGGCTCGAGACTTTTTACCACCATGCCTGGAGTAGCTGCCGGGGCCTCTAATTTCTCGTTGGAAAAGCGGGTGGCGGCAAGTCGGTTAAATGCAGAAAGCCGCAGTGCCTCTGACACCAAGTGTCAGGGTGGCGGTGGTGGGCGTGGGGATGAGCTGGCGGCTGGAGAGACCACTGACCACTGTGCCAGGGGAGAAACCAAAACCTCTGAGAGTGGGCTCTCCTTTCACCACCCCATCCCTACACACAAGAGAACACCCCTGTTTCTGTTTCCCTCGTCTTCCTTCTCTGTCCCTGCCCTCCTGCAAAACCATTTCCAAATATAAGCAGGGGTTTTGTTGGCCGGTCACTGATGGAAACAGCTGTGTGACCCTGAGCTTGAGTAAAATGATCCTCTTTTGGGTAAAATGACTGCTCATAGGGCAATGCTCAACTGCTGAGCCACACTGGCCAGGCAATGCTGCATCTAATTTAAGCAGCTGTGTCTGACAGGCATCTTCCCTTTTCCCACCTATGCCTCCTTGCAGGATGGTACGCGGGCTCCGTGTTTGAGACAAATAGAATTATAAAGAAAACATGGCCAAACTGCTGGGAATAAAACGGCCTTTGGTGGACTCCAGCTTTGCCCAGTCCCTGGTTCCGGCTTGGCCACCATCCCCTCCATGCTCCGGGATGCAGGGACAGTGAAAAATTGTTTGGAAGGAGCATCTGGATCTCGTTAATTGACAAGCTGGAGCATCTGCAAACTTGTCAGGCCTGAGCCCAAGACCAAGTCCTGTGAGCAGGTCTGCGTTCAGGAAGGGAACCGGCTGTTACACTTCGTAAGACAAGTATCTGTTCCTCCTCCAGGATGCTTGTTGTTAAAAGCTGGATTTAATAGAAGAATTAAAGGGACTTGTTTCATTTGATATTTCACCCACTGAAGATTTTGGAGGGTGACAAACCCAGTGCCATGAGGATCGGAGCTTGTCTGTCAAGTTTTCCCCTTTTGGTTTCACTTGTTTTCTATTGACTGGTTTTAGCACCAAGTGTTAAATAAGCCATAAGATACTGACCATTTTCCGACTACGAAAATCTTTTTGCCGCCCATTTCAGGGGCCACAGATATGCAAACGATTCTCAGTTTAATCTCGATAAATATCACACACAAAAAAACGAGATCCCTTTCCTTCCCCTCCTACATACAGAGGAAACAAAAGCAGAACCTATTATTAAACCCATCAGTGCCCTTACTGGCTGCAAAGTCCTTTCAAAAGCCAGTGTTGTTTTATCATGAAGATACTGACCAGGCTGATTTCTTAAATGCTTTTTGGATGCCAAGATCCCCACTGATTTCATGCTTGCTCTTTACTTTCACAACTATGTAGTTCTATTCTTATGTGACCCCATCAAATCAGGACTTCATAAAGCCTGAATTATCATCATCGCCATCATCTTAATTGCCAGGCACAGGTTTGAAGTAGGTCCAGGTCAGAATGACAAACTCCCTGCAGAATTCCAAGGTGCTAAGGAGTGGCACTGGGTGGGGATCCAGTAGTAGTCTCTGAACTCTACTTGGACCCACAGCACGTGGTGCATACAGATGCTATCTGGAATTTAAAAATAAGGTCCCATAAAGAGGAGATGGAAAGGTGATATGTCTGTGATCTGTGTGATATGGCCTCTGAAATTTCACTTGGGTGAGTTGTTTCTACTTCGTGGTTCATTAGGTCAGAGACAGGTCAAGTTAAAATGCTACACAAAACCAGGAGGTGCTTCATCATTTTTTTGGTCATAGCTTATGTTTAAAGACTTAGCGCGAAGGTAACAAAAACCTGAATTTTCTTCTAACCGGGTCAAGTTATTTGGGGCTTTATTATTCTTGTAGTTTACTCAAGACAACTAATTTTCCACCAGGGAATCACTTTTCCCTTCCGAGCACCACAAAATCTCACTACCTAAAATAGGCTGGCTTGTTCCTGAAAAGGAAACAAAAATACCAAATTCTAAGTCATGAATCCTAATCAGAAGTTGAATTTAATCGTTCCAGGCCCTCCCAGCGCATCTATTTGATCCATCTCCGTGGGCTCTGGGATGACTGAGCTGGGCTGTCGGGGCCTCCTCTGTACCACCAGGCAGGCTTGCACTTCAACTTTGAGAAATGGAGAACAGGCCTCCTAATGTACCTGAGTCCCCCCGCCCACTTCCTTGGGTTTGGAGTGAGCGCGTCCAGGTCACCTGGAAGGTGGGAGAAAAGTGCCGACATGAATGAATGAATACACATTGGGAAAGTAAAAGAGCAAGATAGATAAGTAAAAGAGCAAGATAGATAGATAGATAGATGATAGATAGATAGATAGATAGATAGATAGATAGATAGATAGATAGATAGATAGATAGATAGATAAATAAATGCAAGATATATTTAAGCAAGATATTTATATATATATATATATATATCTTTTGGTAAGAGTGGACATATTCGTAAACATCCAAATGAGATATGTCATTAATGTCCTCTTTCAAAGATAGTTCTGCAAATTTAATCTATTGAAGCAGAATATTCCAGAACTGGAGAATCTATTTTGAATTTAAATATTCCCTAGGATTTACCAGGTTAAAACCTGCCTTAGGAATTTCTCTGTCAAAGTAGTCACTAAAATACTGTAAAGGCATGCCCAGAAGTTCTGAACTGCAAGGTGTAGGGATGGGATGCGTCTCTGAAGCTGCCACGGGAAGTACATTTGTCCACGTGTCTCACCAAAGACAGTGAAGATGTCTCTCTTTCAAAGACATTTTTCAAATGACAATGAGAGGGTCAAACACACACATGTGAAATGACATATACTTTTTAAAAGTATAGGCAAATCCAATGCTTCTGTGTTTTTAAAAGCCTTTCCATGAAACAGGTCCTATTTATTAGCGGTGAAATACAAACCATGTTATCAAGAATCTTAAGGAAACAGATTGCTGTTAAAGTGATACTTCAGAATCCACCCCCCGGCAAAGCTACTGCACATTACAGGAAGATAAGCAGAAAATCCTCGCCTCCATTAAAGGGGACCTTTCCCGAAATACTCCGAACCAGCGATTTTCAACCTTTTTCATCTCATGGCACACGTAAGCTAATTGCTGCAATTCTGCGGCACATCAAAAAATATTTTTTTTGCCAATCTGACCAACAACTACAACAACAACAAAAAGGTATAATTTTGATTCATTCACACGGGACGGCTATTGTTGTGTTGGCTGTTGTCATTATTTTATTTGACAATCTAAGGGTAAAGAGGTCAGTGCCCCTAACTAGTTGGGTATTCCACGTTCTAAAAATTCTAGCAGCACACGGGTTGAAAAATCACTGCTCTAAACCACTCAGTTGCAGTTCTAATGCCAGCGATTCAAAATATTGCTCTGGAAATTTTTAGTTAGCCAGGGTCTTTACGGATGAATGCGAAGGCCAAGGCTTGGTCAATGGTGGGAATGTTAAAGAGGGTGATTAGCCTCTGAATGTGCAGTCTTAAAGGTCCCGTTTTCACGTGCATCAGCGTTGCAGGTGCTGATCTACAGTGTTAGGGGTTGTGAGTGGCTGCCGCGTGGCTCCGCGCTGAGTGAAACAGCAACAACCTGGGTGTGGCGCCACACCTACCCGCTCCCACCCTCCTTCCTGCTCCTCCAATCCCTGGCTGCAGAAAGCAATGAATTGCCCCTTGGAATAGGTCATGTATCCAGGCTTCAATTCTTAGTCGGTTTTGTTTTTGAGTCCTAGCATTGCTTTTTCAACAGTGAAAAAAAAATTTTTTTAAAGGTATAGACACTATCCTCAAAGAGCTTTACAGTCTAGGTGGGACAGTGAGGGATAATGGCATTGACACTGCATCAGATGAAAAACCCCTAAATTAAATCCTCAAGTGACTCAAAGCATTTCTCTTTATAGTAATAATTTTTTAAAAAAAGATAGTAGATGAGGTTTTCCTAAGACAGCTTCAATTACGATCCAAAACAGGACACATACGAGGAGTAGGCCAAGGACGAAATCTAGCAGATCATGTTCCTAAGTCAAAGCATGGTCACTTGGTCATGGCCAGGACCAGGGTAAGCCAAACAGGTACATCCTACCTGGTCACACTCCCTGTCTAGAAATTTAGAAGACCTTTAACCTCCAGGTTCAAACTGCCCCCATCCTGAGTCCATGGGATATAAACCTGGTAATGTGTCACTGCCTCTGTCCTTACCCTCCACAGCTCAGCAGTAAGCCCGGAGGCCTCCTCCCATCTGATGGCAACACTGCACTCCATCCCTGCGCCTTGGTTCACATCCAAGTTCCCTTCCAAGATGATAGCCCTGTCTCATCTCCACTATCACCAACCCTTAGCTTCATCCCTTAAAGATGGGACTCACTCCCTCTACCCTCAAATTATATTGAGTATCCCGCCACTTGAAAATGTGAGTTCCAACAACATAACACTAAATTACAGTTATTGCCACTCTCCCAAGACTCTGGCTCCTATACTCCCTCCTTTCTACCCGTCTACCCCGCTAGTTCAAACTCAGTACAAACAAGGGCACTGAGCAGACCCAACACATCACAGTACTCTGACCAGTGCCTGGCATTAGACCTTCAACTGGGTATTTTTTCCTAGCCTCGCCCTGTCTTAACCCCCATACTTCGGAAGTGTACTGCTGAGGTCTCTCTATGCCTGGTGGTCAGCCTGCTCGGGTTATAAGAATTAGACAGTAGTTTCTTCAAAATTCTGTTATAGCCACCTCGTGGTACTAAATACTGGTAGCTAAGCAATGTATTTAACTTTGGAGTTCTTTTTTGTTTTTTTTAGGAATAAAATACTGGGATTGATGGGTTTGGGGATGTCTTAGTTACCATGCCTTCCGAGTGGTAGGAAAACATCTACTGACAAACATTTGTATCTGGCGCTAATTCTAAGGAGCAGTGAGGGTCGTAGGTAAGTTATTCAATTTTATTTTTGTTTTCACATTGATGGCATGAGGGGGAAAAAACTCCAATGAATTCTTCAGTGACCCCAGTCCATTTTGTAATGTAGAACTCTAAAATTCAAGAACAGTAGCTTGAACACAAGGTGGTGCTAAGGGGTAAAAAATTAACCATAGGTCTGTTTCCCCAAAGGTTACCTCAAATACTTAAGGTTTGCAGGACACCTAATAGTTTCCATATTATTTCACACATATTATGTTGTTTATTACCCAGAACTCAGGGAAGAATAAGCTAGTCTCACATTTCATAGATGACAAAAACAAGGTTTCTATGGGTTAAACTGACTTGTCCAAGATCATCCACACCAGTCTTGGTCTTCGTCATCTTCTTTACTACTAGGTTAGTCACTTTTTCATGTAAACGTAGTCTCCAGGTTTGCCATCAAAATCTGCCAAAATCTGGAGAGTTCTGTGTGCCTGACTTGCATTACCAGACTGGGAAAATACAGGTACATGGTGAACCTCTCTGTGTGTTCAGGATTCCTTGGCCAAATTCTAGGGTATAGCGTTAATAACAAAATCAGTTCTTGGATACCTGGATTTGTATCCACTTGGGTAGAAGACCCTTTGTGGAAGCATCCTGCTCAATCCAGAGCCATGGTAATTCTGGACCAGGGCTAGCCTGAGACTCCCAGAGCACCCTCTCTTGGAGCAATCTTTTTTACTCCCTACTGATACCAGCTGAAGATCTGTTTTGGCACGCCAGCAGGCCGTGGGCCCTGTTAATGCCCCAATAGCCTTGTGCCACGTAAGCCAGACCAAAAGACCTCTCCAGATGGCATATGAAAATCAGATTTATCTCCTGTTAGTTTATCTCCCGTTAGCCTTAAAATACCCCAAATGGATGCTCTGTTCCTGGGTGTGTTAGTTTCTGAGGGCTGCCATAACAAATTGCCATAAATGTGGTGGCTTAACCCAATAGAGATTTATTATCTCAGAGTTTTGGAAGCCAGAGGTCCAAAGTCAAGGCGTCCGCAGGTTTAGTTCCTTCTGGAGGCTCTGCAGGAGAATCTGCTCCATGCCTCTCTCCCGGCTTCCAGTGGCTCCAGCAATCCTTGGCATGTCTAGGCTCACAGACTGGACTCTTCACTCCCCTACTACCTCTGTCTTCACATGGCTCCCTGGGTCTCTGTGTATCACATCTCCCCCTCATTTTTTCTTATAAGAACACTAATCATTGCTTTTAGTGCCCACCCTAAACTCAGAGTAATTTTACCTCGAGATCCTTCACTGATTACCTCTACAAAGACCCCGTTTCCAAATAAGGCCACATTCTGAGGTTCTGAGTAGACATCAATTTAGGGGGGACACTATTCAACCCACTATACTGTGAGTGAGGCACTCACAATTTTTCTTCGTTTGAACGAATTCTCCATGTTAAGCTGAAGCCCAATTTCTCTTGCCCTGCACTTAAAGAAGGTAGAGGATAGTGAGCCACTGTCATCCCTGGAGGAGCCCCTCATTTACCTCCCTTGGAACTCCCTGCAGGAGTTTCCTCTACCAGGATAAAATTAAGTGTCTTCATCTGCATTTTCTCCAAGCAAAACATTCCCCTTAACCAAGGTCATTCCCCTGAATCAGGGTCCACTGTCTTCTCTTTCCTCAGATTCCACAGCACAATTCAACCGGCATGGGAAGATGGAAAATACCTTTAAAAGTTGGAGAGGACTTTTACAGGCCTTGTCCATTTGTTTCGTTTCCATCCAAGTCAGGATTTACTCGCCTATCTTCTGGCCTAAGCATCCCCTTAATTAAGACATGACTCACAAATCACTTTCATGGCAACCGGCCGCAATGTTATATGCCTCAGAATATTTCAGCAATGAGCCTTGAACAGAACAAACTCTTTGTTTCAGTGAGAAATGCTAATTGAAGGAATTTTTCCCCCCCAAAAGGACATTGAATAAAAACCAATGTACTAAGCAAAATGTAGATGATGCCTCCCCTTTTATCTGCTTTTCCTTCAAACAGAAAACAAAACACAACCCCAAACAAACCAACTGTTCTGGCAAGGAAAAGAAATAGCCTTGATATTTATATTCTCTGACAAAGTCAGCGAGGAAGGAAGAAAGGTGCGTGCTGCAAATACCATTCAAAGCCCCACAGAAAATAGCCAGTTCTGTTTCTCTCAGCAGCTGGGAGGAAATGTCTCAGCAGCCCCCTCCCTTTTTTTTTTAGTTACCAAATTCCTTTATGTTTCTTTTCTTAGAAAAGTAACTTTATAGGTCATTAAACAACTATTAAAAACACAAGTGAGCAAAACCCAATGCGTGGGCCTTTTCCCTTTGATTTTTTTTTTTCTAGTTTTCAGAAAAGGGTTTCGAGAGTTTGAATATTTTTGTTAATGTCTTTGCGGGCATTTAAATAGTATTTCTATTTGTACCATCCCCTAAATAAGGCAGCTAGAGGAAACCTGCCTTGCATTAGCACACCTGCTGGGCCAAGCCATGAACGTGTATTACCCCCAAATGGGACACCTCGTTTGCAAAACAGACCTGAACTTAGAATTACCTGCATCTTTGGATTGCTACACCCGGTTTTCATCAACCTGCATGGAACTTGATTTTTTGCATCCCCTCTTCCTCCCCAAGTTGGACAGGAAAGTAAAAAGCAAAGAAAGAGAGAATGAAGGGGAATTCCTCTTTAAACCCAGGTAAGTACAGGTGAGTCCTATTTAACAAGGTCATCCCAGGGCTCAGGCTTGGTATCGCCTTTTCTCGTCCCAAGATGGAGCTGGTTTCAGAGTGCAAGGGTCCCCTTTCCCTTGCAAATGTCTTTGGTAGTGAAATCTATCAAAGCAATCTCAAAACAAATTACATGGTAAATTATTGTCTCTGTTCTGGCCTGCTCCCTCCGCCCCCACTGTTCAGCCCCAGCAGCGGTGGGTGAGCTGCTGGTGAAAGCTTGCAAGATAAGCAGATTACAGAATGTCATGGGCCTCAGGCAACTCAACTTCACAGCCAAACTTCTCCAGCCCAGGCAGTTCATCTGATGCATGCGGGTCACAGGCTGTTTCAATTAATGCCCCTCTCATGACTAAGGTTTGTTCCCTCATGGGAAAGGGAAAATAGGTATGAGTCAGGCCAGGGACCTAACACCTGTCCTCTCTCACCCTCTATCTGGCGATGCTTGGCCCCAAGTTGACCTAGGAGAAAGGAGGAAGCTGGCTTGGACAGACTACAGAATTCCTTTCAGCCAGAAACCTTGTATGTCCCTTTCCTATGGCAACTAGTGCGATTTGGGGAGTCCTCAGCGGCCTGTGGGTCCTAGGGTGGTGAATGACGAGCCCTGATATGAAAACAGAATGCGGAAAACAAATTAGCATTTTGAAAATGAAAGCCTGGCTTTTAATCCTATTAAGATCATGGATGTGGGTTTTGTTTTGTTGTTTTTTTGCCTCCCCCTGCCCTGAAAACTCTGTAAGAGATGCTGATGTCCCATTAACATACATGCTGAAGTCAGCGTTTCCTCTGAAAGGAGCTGTTACTGTTTGGAAATGGTCGGGTTTCCAACCCAAGTATGATCGTTATTCTATACTAGCCAGCAAGTGCCAAGGTCACCGGAGATGCACCTGCCGGGGAGCTGAAGGAGTCCACTCGGCCGCAGTGCATGTATAATTTAACATTCTCCTCTCGAGTACTCCCATGCATTCCTAAAAAATATTTTATTACAATAACAAATTGGTTTCAAAATCATGCATTATGTATTCTGAAATTAGGTCTGCCAGTGAAACCTGGATGTACAAACTTGTACACTCGCAGGCAAGGCAGAGAGAGCGCGCAGATGCTGCGATTGATGCCTGGGTGGAGCTTGAGGACAGTGCCTTCCAGCGCCTTCCACAAGGAATCCACTGTCACTCCTTTTATTATCTTAATCTGCGCATTTGGAAAGAAAAATAACAAACTGATGGTTTGCTGTAAGTAGCAGTTAGAAGCCTAATCACCCACCTTCCTTATATTATTGTCTCTTCTCTGAAAAGGAAGACTGTGCTATTGGGCATAGGTACCTGGTATCCCAAACACAGGCCTGCCAGGCAGTTTTTATAAGCTTTACTTAAAAAACAAATATGCCTGGAATGTTTAAAAGTCTTCTTTTCCTGTGAACTGACACTTTCCAAGTACACATTTTACACAAACTGGACTTTAACAAAGCTTCTTTGAAACATTAAAGGTAAAAATATCAAAACCATCCTTACAAATTTGTGTTAAAAAGTACACTTGCACCGCTGTACACTTTCATCACTGAGTTATCCGAAAAAGTTAATATATTCAGAAACATCCTTAGGATTCCCATCACAAATGCAACCCCACATAATGTTTCCCTAATAGATGCTTGTTTCTGCTCTGCAACTTTCATCAGAAGTTAAATACACATTGATTTAGCATCTTTTACAACATAGATATGGTTTTCTAATGCACAGTACGTGCGTTTCCTAAGATGCCTATATATAAATCATTCAGATTAAAATGCTTTTCTGGTTCCTTTGATTTTTTTTCTGTTTTAGACATTTATATCACCCCAAAAAAAGTTCAGTCTCAACAAATGGCATTAATGAATTCTAAGACGGCAAGATATCCCCCCCAAAATGGTGAGTTCCATAATGGAGAAGGTATTTGATCTTAAAAATGTAAGAAAGAAATCTGGTAGAGCTTTCTCTCTGAAAGTTTCTTAGGCGTGAACTTGAGCTATCTGTATTAAAAGAAAAAAATCTAGTTTATTTCAATAGGGGATTTGTTTTTCATTAACTTGCAAGCTAAACGTGATTGGTATATTTCTATTGGTCTTCTAACTTGGTGAATCAAACAACAAAATTCCTAAGAGAACTACTTATAAATCTCTTTAAATTAAAATGAGACTAATTTTTATTATAAGACCAACATCATGATAGGCTTTGTGTTTTTAAGGCAATGCCCAGACCTAAAAAGTCTATTCCCTGACAAGAGCTTTTAATAAAGACAAATCATGGGTAAAATTAGATCCTGCAACCTCTCCTTCTCAAGTTAAAAAAAATAAAAATCTGCAAACAGGGTTAAGAATTGTTTCTCCTTAATTTTGTTTCAATATAGTGATATGACTAGACATATAACTTTTCTATGGTGAAATTATAAGGAATAATTTTCTCTAATCTAATCAGTAATATCTGAGAATGAGAAGTGTTAACAGCGCAATTTCTGATTTCTTTTGTATTATAATTTAGGCTGACACATGAAAGCTTTGCTTTACAGAAGAACAATTAAGAAATTGTTGATAGAAATTAAATATTACTGACAATTGAAAATACACACTTTTCTCATTTGCTGCATCTAGAAATACCACTCCCACCTCCCATCAAAGATAATCTAAGCTGAGGTAGTATAAAAGAAAAATGAACTAAACACCTTGGTTCTTTTGTGCTAAACAAAAAGGTGGTTTATATAAGTAAGCAAATTCCAGTGTGTGTGTATTATGTGTGTGTGTATAAACACGTATGTACATATATACTTGAAAATCCTCTAAGAATGCCTTAAGTTGTCATCTGCAGGCTGAATGACTAAATTCCCTCTGGGTTCACTGGCTGTAGAGCTCTATCCTTCATTTTAGCTGTGGGCTGTTTTAAACTGAATACAAACTGCTTTTTTATTTGTTATTAAAGGCAGTTCACATCTTACACCACCTTGTGTGTATAGTAGACAGGCCAACATACACAATTTAGGAAAGTTTTAACATAGAATTAAAAATGGGAAAAATGAAAAACCTTTAGTAATAATTAAATTTCTTTCCCATAACATTACAAAAAACAGTTACACAGCCAGCTTTTCTAATACTGATGTGAAAATCCTAAGTGATCATTCATGGCACAAATAAAAATGTGTTACAAACCTCTTTTTCAAATTGGGTATTCCCATAACCATGATATGTTTTTATGTGAGTCGTAAATACATAAGCTCCTATATGATAAACTGTATGAGCTCATATATGTTCAAAATTAAATCAGCGGAAGGACTAAATAAAATCACAAGTAAGAGGCCCCGAAGTTCTGAGGGAGAGGGCCAGAAGTCAATGCCTTCTGATTCATCTTAAGCAGAACAGGAGCTTAAACACAAGCCTCTCTTAACAGCTACCAAGGCAGGATTTGAACAGAATAATTCCCTGATGCCACTTAAAAAAAAGAAAAGTCAATGGAAAGCACCAAATAGGTTTTGAATCTAAATATTCTTAAAGAAACTTTTCCCTGCGTTGGCAGCTCAGAGAGTCAAACAGAGAATGACAACAAGGTAGGCATAGCCCAACATTCTTGAGTTGGTTTGTTAAAAGTGTGCCAGGAATTTCAGTTCTTCAAGGGCCTGAATTCAGCTGTCTCTAGTCCTGTCCCCAACCTGGCCATCTGCCAGAAAATGACACACTTTCAAGGACAAAGTGAGAACAGTTTGCCCATGCTCCTCAGACCCAAGCTCCTGGCTTCGGAGTGAAAGCTCGCAGGAGCCTTAAGCTTGGCCCCGTTTAGGTCAAAAACGGAAAGGGGGAAGGAGAAGGCGGCGTACAGCTGTCCTGAGCCTTCCCTCTTGCCGTGGGTCTAATGTTGCTTGGCCCACAGACCAGTCACAACAATAAAATGCAGTGTGGCCCGGGGGCCCCCCTGAAAGAATAAAACTGGAAGCCTGTCTGTCATACTGAAGACTGAGCCAGAAGCGTACACCGCAGGGTTCGGTGCCTCGAGCCTGGCTGCGTTCTCAGACAAGGCAGACGGATGCACGGCCTTTGACAAAGCCAAGAGATGGGCACTGCAAAAATAAAATCATCTCCCAATTACAGGGAACCCTTCCTCCCTGGGACCCCACGGCACTCTATCAACCTAAATTGGAATCCTGTCTACCGAGCTGCCTTCAATGCAGCCACTCCAGTATAAATTGGATCAAATGCTCTCAGATTAATTCCTGGAAACCTATATTCATCTTTGTATATCTTTATTACAAAAGTAGCCACAAGACTGCTCCACAATTTTCATTACCAGAACGGCTTTCGGAGCTGGATTACGCCATGGTTTATCCCTCCGTGACCTCAAACCATCTTGTTAGCCCCATTATTGTATATTCATGCAACACACCTGAGCCCAAGATAATAACAGTTCCAGTGAGTGAGGGGAGAGGGTGCAATTTATTGCATTCTATGCACTGCTCCTCGGCAAGAATATTGAACCTGCTGCAGGAGACCCCAGAAGTCCGGGCCTCACTCCCGTGCTCCCCCTTGTGCCCCAACACTGAGGCCCTCGCAACTCCCCTGATTTGCAGGGAAGTGAAGGTCACCTGAGGAGTGCCTAGACTTCTCAGTGATGACCAAACCTCATTTCTAAAATAGGAGTCAAAGTCGGTCGTGTTCTTCTTGGGCTGGTCTGGGCCATGGAATGGAGGCCTCAGACCACCTGAAGGCACAGCATGGAGCACCCCTGGCCCTTTAGGGCAAAAGAGCAGGATTTCTGTCTGCAAAGGAAGGACAGGCCTTTCGTACACATAAAATAAATGGTGGGAATGAGGGTGGTCAACAGTTTGGGCTGTAGCTGTGCTTGATTAAAAATGTCTGTTTCAGTGAAGTGTCATTCTCACAAACGTGGTTGTCAGAACGCTGTCTGCCACTGGCAGGTATCAAATAAGTTTAACTTTTTGATGATATTATAATCTATTAGATTACATTAATATATATTGACATATTGATATATTGGTATTATAGATAAATAAATGTCTAATTATTATAATTAAATGGTTTCTTTTCCACCAGCTTAGTTGTTTCTCCCTTTCTCTCTCTCTCTATATATATATCTGTGTGTGTATATGTATATGTATATGTGTATATATACACACACATATATATACACAGACACATGTATATATATACACATAATATAATATATGATTATATATACAGACACACATGTGTATATAGACACATTATAATGTAATTACATTATATATCATTTTATGTTTATATATATATATATGCCCATGCACACACGTACTCACACATATAATTTAGGAGTAGTTCTCTGTCTCCTCTCTCACACCACTATAGTCTTCTCTTATCAAGCAATGCCTACAGTGACTCTCCAGCCTGCTCCCTCCCTCCTTCCCCCCTTTTTCCCTTCCCCGCTTCTTTCCTCCCTTTCTTTTCAAATAATGCCAGCTGGGTTCTGAAGACAGGAATGAGAACCTAAAAGAATAATACATGCTTTATATATTCCTGGGAAACTTGAAGACTTTCACATATAGGTAATGCAAAAATGAAATTGTCTCATTTGTTTTATGGTCATGTTTTGGTTTCTCTTTTTTGAAAATCACCTCTTTATTTCTCACTGCTTAAAGAAATGATGTAAAATTTCACCCTGATAGGCTGCTGCACATACATTGTTCTTTGGACCTTAGACCATCTCAGGAAACAGGGCCTACCTGGTTATCAGATCAACCAGGTCTTGCTTCTCAAAGTGGAGCCAGCAGACTGTGCGCCTGGCGCTTGCTAGACTCACAGAATCTCGGGTCTCACCTGGACCTGCTGCATCAGAGTCTGCTTTTCAACAAGATCCTCAAGTCATCTTCATGCACCTTAAAGTTTGGACGCCCTAGTCTAGGGACCTTTTAAAATATATCTTTATTGATTTCAGAGAGAGGAAAGGAGAGGGAGAGAGAGATAGAAACATCAATGATGAGAGAGTCACTGATAGAGCCCGCAACCCGGGCATGTGCCCTGACCAGGAACTGAACCCTGATCGCCTGGATCCTAGGTCGACGCTCAACTGCTGAGCCACGCCCGGCCGGGCTAGGGACCTTTTAATGACCTCTCTCTGGACCCTACTTTTTTGAGATTAAAGACCATAAATTTACATATTTTAAAACTGCCCAGATGATTCTGATAACCAGCCAGGTTGATGACCCACTAAGTTAAGGTTTGACTGTATGGCTTCTCACAGCTGCATGAACAAAGGGCAAGTCCTCATACAGGGGTTTTCCCTCCTGTCATCCCTCTGCTCAGATTTCCACAGTGGGTCTCTACTGCCTCGGCTTTGGGCATCTCAATTTGAGATTTGGGGTCCTCCACCCAGAGGCCACTTCCCTACACTGTCAGCTCCTTCAACCACATCTTTTTCTCCTGCCTCAACCAAGCTAAGTCATCACCAACTTCCCCGATTCCTTATGGCTTCTCCTTTGTCCCGTAGGGGAGTGGCCTCTGCTCTCAGTGCTCACATGTGGCCACCTCCCTCGGGTGCCTCTGCAGATCCCTCGATGCCTGGTGGTCTCTCCACTGACCACACCCTGCTTAGCACTCTCCTTTGTTCTACTCACCTTCCACCTTCATGCATTTACTTTCAAAACTACTGCTCTATACTCGGTATAGACTGAAAGTGTGTGTCCCTTTTATCCTGCCCCGACCCCAGTCTCTCAGTGTGATGTATTAGGAGGTGGGGCCTTTGGGAGATCATTAGGATTGGATGAAGTTATGGAGTAGAGCTGTGTGAATGGGATTAGTGCCCTTATAAGAATCACAAGGGAGCTTGCTGTCACCAGAACCCAAGCATGCTGACACTCTGATTTTGGATGTCCAGCCTCCAAAGTGAGAAATACATTTCTGTTGTTTATGAGCCACCTAGTCTATGGTACTTGGCTGTAGCAGCCCGAATGGACTAAGACAGCACTTCCTCACATGCTCTTTTAAACTCCTTACAGAGTCCCCCTTTTCACGCTCCAAGTCACTGTTACCTATGACTGTGTTCTGCCCACCACGTAACACATTACAGGTCAAATAATTTTCAGGATGACCTTCATGGTACAAGTGAAAGGAGAATAAAACTTTGAAAAGCATCCAGGATTCTAGCTGATTTGTCCCAAAAGGAACCTATGGGAAGCAGCATGCTCCCAGAAGCATTTGAAAACCAGACGTTCATTTTCAGAAGCTGCATAGGGGGTTGTCGGCTTACACCTTCAGCAATCTCTCTGCTCTGGGCCCATGATGATTTGTGCTCCATTTTATTGTTTCTTCTGTATGCTGATTGGTTTTGATTCATTACACAACACGGCGTCCATGAGAAAAGTCATTTTTCAAGTTAACAGGTGCACAGTGAAATTAGATTAAAGTTTTGTAAATTTGCAGGTGGAAAAAACATCAACATGGGACCGATATAAGAGATCTTGAGTAAGAGAAATATAAGAGCATAACATGTTGAGACTTGGCTTGTTTGGGGCTGTGGGTATTTCCCATTAACATGGGAGGGTTTGCAGGGATCAAATCTGTGCTCTTCTCCCTTCCATCTCTATTCCTGCCAGTTTCCCCCTGGAGCCTTCCCGTCTTGCCCCATCTCTGGACGAGGGCCTGACTCTGGGCTGTGTCATATCTCACTCATGTGGGTGAGGTTTGGGGGCTCTCAGGTTCAGTAGGCAGAGGGCGAGGTGACCCGGGGCCCTGTGAGTGTGTCTCACAGGAGACGCTGTGTGCCATCCAATTCCCCTAAGCCCTGACCAGCTCAGACCCCGATGATGGTGCTGCTGTCCTGTACCCAGGGTAAAACACAGCAGACGCTGCCATGGGAGATGTGCGCACAAAACATATTTTCAGGATGAATGGAAGCCAAGGCTCCTTCTTCCTACTATATCCATTTTTTTGGTCTTTTTCTCTCTGCCACTTTATTTCTAAATGATATTTTTCTTGACCATTTCCCTCAATTTTTCTAATTCTCTATTATACTTAAACATATACATGCCCACTGAAATGATTGCAGCATCCACTGGGAGGAAGCACGCCATAGCAGTATTTTTTTTAAAAAGCTTTGTTAAAAAACAATCCCCTTTTAAGCAGTGGCAGCTAGGACTCTGTAATCTGTACATACAATTTAATCCTTTAAAGAATCAGCAAGGGCCACATCAATCAAGAGCCTTCATCAACTTGTAAAAACAATATTTTGATTCAATCAGATCCAAAGCCCTGAAATTCTCAGCTAATTAATGCAGGGTCACTCGGGGGCTGTGCAATGGTGGCTGGAACAGCGGTCAAATATTTACCCTTGGCACACACATGTTTGCGCCACCCAAGGACCTGAGCAATGGACAAGAATAGATGGTGCGCCTATGGCTGCAGCAGGTCTCATCTGACGCCAATGTTTGGATAAATAATTATTAGAGAAGGAGGAAAGAAGAAAAACGATTCTCCCATCACCACAGGTGCACACATGGAAGAAGGTTGGTTAAAGGTAAATGACAGAGACCAGGCAACCCTGACCATTCTGTTTTAACATTCCAGGATGTTATGGAAGGACTGGACCATTCGTACAGTCCTTCCTATAACACTCAAGGTAAATGACAGGTTTGAAATCATACGACAGCAAATTCAATCAGTGGGATCTTCCCGTTAGGTCTAGATTCCAATTAGTTTGCTTTGGTTTGCAACTTGAAAACGTTTGAGACCTTACGTATTTGGAGTGAGAGGGGGTGGGAGCATACACAAAATCATACTATATATGTTTATTTCTAAGTGTGACTGCTGAGCATATTAACACTTTATGTAGGCACAAAGTGGGATTTACTTATACATATGCAGGAACAGAATGCATCAGGATGCCTTGTTACTGATAATAAAGAGTAATTGGATTTCTCCTCATAATATGCGAGATAGGTAGGCAATCTGAGATAAAGTTCACACAGAAAGCCCCTTCCTTTCTTCTCTCTTTACTTTTGACATCTCCTCTACACTCCTCAAAAATTGCACATTGTGATCCTAGTTGTAATATTGTACTATATAGTTTCCAAGATATTATTGGTAGATACCGACTAAGTATATGCGATCTCTCTGTGCTATTTCTTACAACTACATGTGAATCTACAATTATCTCAAAATTAAAAGTTTGATTTTTTAAAATTTATTTCAATTTTAATTTTTAAAATTTATCTTTATTGTTGAAAGTATTACAGGTGTCCTCTTTTTCCCCCATTAACCCCTTCAACGCCCCCTCCCAGGCCTTCACCATAGTTTAATTTAAAAACTCATACACTGTATAGTTGTAGGACAAACACAGAATGGAAAAGCCTTTTTTCTTATGTTGTTAATTAATCAATTCCATTCATGTGCCTGTCCCCTTCACCCCATATCCCAACCTTCCAAAAAATTCTACTAAGAGCAAACATGAGAAAACTGTTGACAGCAGTTCTTTCTTAAGGTTGAGGCACTGGGGTCTTGTACTTCTATGTTAGAAGTTCTGAATTTGCCCCACCACCATAACTGCCACCAAGACGGTTCTCATGACTGCATGCTGGGCTGGGAAAGCCATCACTTACTATACTTTTTAAAACTTGAGTTAGACAACAGCAGCAACAAATTTTTGAATTCATCAAAAATTTAAATTATTAATGAAAAAAGTTGATCTAAAAGCAACCCACACTGGTTACCAGACATGTTCCCAAACTTTCACAAGCCAACATTCCATCATACTCGTCACTAATTGCTGTAGAAAAAGCAACTGAACTGGGCCATGAAATGTGAGCTGTGTCCAATGCTCTCACCAGACCCTTATCTGGTGTGCTCCCACCTCTATCAGGACTTGGAACGCTTCCCACCAGACAAAACATTCCCAATGGAGAAGCATTAATTGGAGGGTCTGAATAATTTACACAGTCTAAAAGTGCCAATTTAAATAAAAATGAAATATATCATTTAATATTGTATTCAGAGGAAAACTATCAATGCAAATTGTCTATATTTTAGTTAAACAAAGCACAAAGTCTCAAAAAATGCTGAATTTTCATTTTGACCTCCAACAATAGCAATGTCATATGGTATAACTTAAATACAGCGTGGGGCAAAAGTAGGCTTACAGTTGTCTGTATGGAAAATAATTCAATAATTAACCAATAATGCCCACCTGGCGTGGCTCAGCGGGTGAGCACTGACCTAGGATCCAGGAGATTGCGGTTTCGCTTCCTGGTCAGGGCACACACCCGGGTTTCGGGCTCGATCCCCAGCAGGGGGCTTGTGGGAGGCAGCCGATCAATGACTCTCTCATCATTGATGTTTCTCTCTCTCTCCCTCTCCCTTGCTCTCTCTGAAATCAATACAAATATATTTTTTTAAAAATAAATAAATAAAAATAAATGGAACTTGCAAATAAATAGGTAATAAAATGACTGAACAAAACCTCAGTTTTTTATTTTTTAAATGATCAACAAAATCGACAAATAGGTCAGATCATGCAAAAATAAAATAGATAAAAAAGCAATATAAGTGATGAAAATGAAGATTACTTATAGATGTTATAGATATAAAAATGAGTAACAAGAAAATACCATGAACAACCTTATATCAATAAATTTGAAATTTTAATACAACTGACAAATTCCTAGAAAGTACAACTTACTAAAAGTCGCCCCAAAAGAAAAAGAAAACTTAAATATCCTATAAACATTTTAAAAGACAATTGAAACAGTCATCAAATATCCTACCACAAAGAAAACTAAGTACTTCTAAGTCTTCACCAATGTGTTTTACCAATCAGGGAACAAATAATTTTACTATTGTACAAGCTATTCTTAAATACTGAAAAGAAGGAGCATTCCCCCAATTAAATTTATGAGGCTAGCAAAACCAGATGCCAAAACCTGAGAGGGACATTATGAGAAAGAAAATTACAGAAAATACCACTCAAAAGAATAGATTCTAACTACATTTGATATTAGCAAACCAAATCCAGCAATATATAAAATGATAATATGTCATGCCCAAGTAGGATTTATCCCAGAATTGAAAAGTTTATTTAACGTTAGAAAATTAATTACTATAAGTCACTACATTAACAGGTTAGAGGTAAAAATGGTATGATTTACTCAATAGATAACAAAAAAGAATTTGATGAAACTCAACATCTATTCAATATAAAAACTGTTAGCAAAATAGGAATAGAATCAAATAACTTTTGCCTGATAAAGGGTATTTGCCTCTGTCAAACATCTTATTAATGCTGAAATATTGAAAGCCTTCTATTTGAAATTAGGAATAAGAAAGAATGTTCACTCTCATACTCCTATTCAACATTATACTGAGGTCACAGCTAGTGCGAGAAGAAAAATAAAAGGTCTGATTTGAGAGGCTGAAACAAAATTATTCAAATAAAAGGAAATCTTAAGATAAGTCATTATGAGAGTTTAGCACTGTTATTCTGAATCAGCATACAATAAACAATTATCTTTCTATTTTATTCAATTAAGGGTTATAAAATTAAAATTTAAAAAGATACCATTTACAATAATATAAAAATACAATGTGCCCAGTAATACGTCTAAGCATTTACTGGAATAATTTAAAAGATCTAAATAAATAGAGGACCATGCCACATTCGTAGAAAGTCTCTAAATGAAAAAAATATCAATTACCTCCCAATGGATCTATAGGTTCCAGGCAACCTCAATGAAAAGCCCAAACAAAAACAATTGAGTGAGTAACCAAAAATCTTCCCACAGAGAAAACTAAGTGCTTCCCACAAACAAAACCAACAAGGGGTTTTATTAGTGGAAATTTATAGGAGTAATTAAGATAAAACTAAGATTGGGAAGAGATGGGACTTGTCCTACCAAAATATTTATAAATCCATATCAATTACAACAGTAAGATATTCGTGGATAGAAGACAAGTTGACCAAGGAAACGGAATAGAGTCTAGAAGCAGATCTGGAGATACGCAGCTCTACATATATGAACAGGGGATATTGCAGAATCAGTGCAGAAAGAAGCAACTTTCAATAAATCGTTCTGGGACCACTGGCTACACTTATGGCTAAAGATAACACTGAACTCTGTACTCAGACCATAAATAATTATTAATAACAAAAGGATACGACAACAATAACAAATAAAAGTCTTATTCTTGGAAATGAGCACATGTCTAAATATTTCATGACACAAAAGAGAAACCATAATGGAAATTAAAAAATACTTAGAACTAAGTGATAATAAAATATGACAAGCCAATATTTATAAAAACTATATACCAATATAATATACCGATAATATATATCAAATATACATATATATATATTACATATTTAGTATATTTTTGGTATATATTTGGTACATATACAGGGTGTTCCAAAAAAACTACAATGTCTGTAGATTCTATTATATTTTGAAAATGAAATATATTTTAATAAACACTGCCTTTATTATTATTCAAAGTATGTATACCTTTTTTGGTGACACCTTATATTTGGTGTATGTGTGTGTATGTGTATTTTGCAGAATGCAGGAAAAACTCCCTAAATTTATAACATTAAATGTGTATATTAGCAAAAAGAAGTCTAAAAATTGAGAACCTAAACATCTAGCTTAAGAAGATAGAACAGGAAATGTGATAGAAACAGAGAGTGGCGGGCCCTAGCCAGTTTGCCCCAGTGGTTAGAGAGTTGGCCCGCCAACCGAAGGGTCTCGGGTTCGATTCGATTCGATTCTAGTCAAGGACACGTATCTCGGTTGCAGGCTCAATCCCTGCCTGGGGCACATGCGGGAGGCAACCAATCTCTGTCTCTGTCTCTCTGTCTCTCTGTCTCTCTGTCTCTCTGTCTCTCTGTCTCTCTGTCTCTCTGTCTCTCTCTCTCTCTCTCTGGAAAGCAATGGAAAAAATATCCTTGGGTGAGTATTAAAAGAAAAAGAAACAGAGTGGCAGGAAAAGTTGTGGAATTTCCCTAACATTTCATTCAGGGGCAAGGAAGATTAAGCCCACAAGTGGGCATATTCGTTTCCTGAAACTAATTACCTATAACAAATTACCACAAACCTGGTAGATTAAAACAACAGACATTTAGTCTCCCACAGTTCCAGAGACCAGAAGTCTGAAATAAGGGTGTCATTAGTGTTAGTTCCTTCCAGAGGCTTTGAGGGAGAATCCATTCCACGTCTCTCTCCTAGCTTCTGTTGGCTAAGGCAGGCCTTGGTGTTTCCTGGCCTATAGATGAATCACTACCTTCACATGGCTTTTCTTCTGTGTCCCTGTGTGTCTCCAATCTGCCTCAACTTTCTCTAAGAATACCACCCTTTGAATTTAAGGTCTACCCTAAGTCCAGGACAGTATCATTTCAGGATACTTAACTATACCCGCAAGGTCCTATTTCCAAATAAGGTTACGTGCACTGATACCAGAGGTTAGAACTCAGACATATCTTGGGGCCACAATTCAATCCACTACAGTGGGTGTGAAAGGGCTATAAATACAAAGAATAAAACTACTTTCTTAAGAATAAAACTACTTATACTCCACTGAGTCCAGCTCATTCAAAAAACCAGTTATAAGAGCTGTAGGTATTGAAAAGGTAGAGACATACTGTCATTTGTTGCAGATGATATGATCATCTATAACAGAAAACTCAACAGAACAACATGATAAACTATTAAAACTAATAAAAATGTTCAGCACTTTTGCCAGATATAAGATCAACTAAAAAAAAAATCAATAGCATTTTTCTACCAACAATTACCAACTAGAAACTATATCAGAAAACAAGACGCCATTCACAATAACATCTAAGACTGAAAAAGCATCAAGTAATACACATACCACAAAGGGCACAAGACCAGAATAGAAACGGTATCTAAAATTTATTAAAGGGCACAAAGTAGATCTGAATAATAAAGAGATACATCCTATTTGTGCTGCAGTGATTTAATATTGCTAAGGTTTGAACTTCCCCAAGAGTAGTCGGAAAAATTCCCTCTAATTCAATCAAAACGACGCCAGAATTTTTAAAAGACAAGAACAAAATTATACTTAGATTTATATCAAAGTATAAATTGAACAAAAATGTGGGATTCGTTATATGTATGTCAGGATACAACACAAACACATATGTAGGGCGGGTGCAGATATGATGTACTGACAGAACAGACAAGTAACTCATGGAACCTGGTATGTTGTTTACTAAATGGTTTGGGAAAACTTACCAAAGGAAGAAAAGTTAGGTGAATCCCTATGTCACCCCATACTCAAGTGAGACTTTCAGGGGATTAAGAAGCACGGAGTGAAAGATAAAAGCTTAAGCTAAAAGAAGAAAGCAAGTGAGAAAATCTTTGGGATGCTGGAAGGCAGTAGGAGAAAGAAATTATAAAGCAGAAGTATTAACAGGTGTGACAATATCAAAATTATGGATTTCTAATAAATATGAGCTATTTGTAACATTCTAAAACCCATGTAGGTTTAACATAAAAAATTCACAATAAACAAATAAGAAAGTGATAGGAAGCCAGTCGGGGGGGGGGGGGGGGGAGACAAAAAAATATGACCAGGCAATTCAAGGAGGGAAAACGTCTGCATGTTTATAAATATATGAAGATATAATCCTACTAGAAATGTATTTGGAATCAACCATGAGATACCACAGTACACTTAGCAGGTTGGCAAACATTAGAAAGTGAAATTGCACCAAGAATTAGCAGATAGGAGCTCTCGAGCGCTGCTGGTGGGAATAGAAAATGGGAGAGCCTTTCTGAAGAGCTACCCAGGCATCCTTCTTGACACTAAATATCCTTGGCCCTTAAATATGACAGCAGTTCCCTTTCTCGTCGATACTCCAGAGCAGCTCTTGCACAGGTCTCCAAGGGAACACGTGTGAGACTTTCAGTCTTGTACAAGCAGGAGGCTTCCTCAGGATGCTTTCACTGCAAGTAACGGAGCTCACTGCGCCCCCGTCCCCACACATCAACGTCTGTGTCCCTCTGTCAATAACATCACCATCCTTCCTTTACCCAAGCTAGAGACTGCGTGCCTGGCTATCAGTCATCTCATTGATTTCGGCCTTCACTCTCCTCTTCCAGGTCGGCACACCTCACGAGCCAGGTGATGGCCTCCGATGTCCTCTCGCAAAGGGCACCGGGAGCGGCTTGGTTGCTAAATCCAATGTTCAGTCCATATCTTACTTGACCTCTCAGCTGCATTCAGAAGAATCAACAAGTCTCTTCTTGAAACAATATCCTCCCTCGGGTTCCATGAGTTCATTATTCTGTTTTTCATTCTACTTCGCTGACCACATCACTTGGTCCCTCTGCCTACCCATCCTTAACTGCTCATGCTCCGGTGGTTCTGGCCAGGTCATCTTTTAGTTTGACTCTCTTCACACTCCGTTACCATTACTTTGCTGACAGCTTTCACACTGCTATCTGAGCCCAGGTATTTTGACTGATACTCAGTTTGTATCTCTAATCTCTTTAGATTATCTCATTCTAAATATCTCCCAAGAGCACTAAATTCACTTAAACTGAACTCAACATCTTTTCACCCCACACCTACCCCTTCTTCTGGCCTCGAACTCATAGACCGTTTCATTCGGTCGCCTATGCCTGAGGGTCATCTGCCTCTCCTTCCTCTTCCTCAGCTCTACCTCCTAGCACTGTGGAGTCCAGGAGATTATATCTCTTCAATAGCTCTCAGATCACTCTTCTCCACTGCCACTGACCGGGGACAGGCCACTATTTTTTTCTCCCCCGGACCACTACTTTCTAATATCTTCTCACAAAACAGCCCTTGGAAGCCTTTCTAAAATGCAGGTCTAGCTGTCATTGACTTCAGGATGGAGTTTCAGCCTGCTCCTGTCTCCCCCTGTAGTTTCATTTCTGACCTTCTCCCTCACCTCTACCCACACTGTGTTGACCATCCGCAACTACCACCCTTCCTCCTGCAGGGAAATTCTTTCAGCTTCCCCATGATGGCCCAGCCTCTGGGTCTTCAAACACACTGCCCAAGGCACTTGTTACTTTGTTTGTTTTTTAAATCCTTATTTGAGGATATGTTTATTGATTTTACAGAGAGAGAGAGAGAGAGAGAGAAGAAACATTGATGTGAGAGAGAAACATTGATAGGTTGCCTACTGCTGGCACCCTGCCTGGGGGGTTGAACCTGCAACCTAGCTAGGTGCCCTGACCAGAAAGGAACACACCACCTTTTTTATTTTTGGTGTATGGGATGACACTCCAACTGAGCCACCCAGCCAGGGCACTCTATGCCACCTGTCCGCCCATCTCAGCTTGAATATCACTCTCTTTTAAACGCTTTCCACAGCTAGGATAAGTGCTTCTTCTATATGTGCTGATAGAACCCACTATAGTACATTTCATTCTAACACCCAATTTCTTTTTCTTTTAATTAAATTTGTTGGGGTAACACTGGTTAATAACATTATATAAATTTCAGGTGTACAACTTTATAATAACATCTGTATACTCCACTGTGTGCTCACCACCCAAAGTCTAGTCTCCTTCCATAGCCACATACTTGACCCCCTTTTCTCCCTCCTCCCACACCCTCCTTCCCTTCTGGTAACCATCATTCTGTTGTCTGTGTCTACGGTTTTGTTACTTTGTTTTGTTTGGTCATTCTTTGCTTCTTGTTTTATATCCCATATATGCATGAAATCGTGTGGTTCTTGCCCTTTTCCATCTGACTTATTTCAGTTAGCATGATACTCTCAAGATTCATCCATGTTGTGGCAAATGGCAGTATTTCATCTTTTTAATGGCTGAGTAGTATTCCATTGTATATACGTCCCACATCTTCTTTATCCAGTTGTAAGTGGGTGGACACTTAGGTTGTTTCCATGTCTTGGCTATTGTGAATAATGCTGCAATGAACATAGGGGTACCTGTATCTTTACAAAGAAGTGTTTTCAAATTTGGGGATAGATACCCAGAAGAGGGATTACTGGGTCATATGGTAGCTCTATTCTTAATTTTTTGAGGAACCGTCATACTATTTTCCATAGTGGCTACACCATCCTCTCCATTACTTGTTATTTCTTGTCATATTGGTCACAGCCATTCTAAAGGTGTGTGGTGGTATCTTGTTGAGGTTTTGATTTGCATTTCCCTTATAACTAGTGATGTTGAGCATCGTTTCATATATTTGTTGGCCATCTGTATGTCTTCCTTAGAAAGGTCTATTCAGGTCCTCTGTTCAATTTTTCATTGGCCTGTTTGGTTTCTGCTGTTGTTGAGTTATAGGAGTTCTTTCTATATTTTGAATAGTAGCCCCTTATTAGAGGTATTTTTCACAAATATATTTTCTCATTTGGTTGTTTGCCTTTTGTTTTGTTGATGGTTTCTTTGGCTGTGCAAAAGCCTTTTAGTTTGATACAGTCCCATTCACTTATTTTTGCTTTTAATTCCCAGCCAATGAGAAGCCACCAGAACTGGGCCAATGAGAAGCAGCCACAACCCCAAACGCTCCCTCCCCGCCAACAGACTTTGGCTCATAACCGCCCCCTCCCCACTTCCTCCCTTTTTCTCTACCAAATAACGTTCCCTTCCCTTGTCCTCTGCACTTGCCTGTGGTTTACCGACGTTTGCATGCCCTAGACTACAATTTATCTGCTGTTCCTGAATAAACTCATTTTGCTGATAAAACAACTACTATTTTATTTTTAGGGTTGACAAGAAGTAGGCATATAACCTAAATTGGTTCATGAAACACGGCTACCCTGGACCCGAGGTCGGAACCCAGTCTAACTCCAGACCTGCCAGCTACTTAGTGCCTTCCGTAACGCCCTACCCGGAGCTCGTGATCAGTAAATATTTGAGGAAAACCTCACCACCATGAGTGATAGCCTTTCTTTTTCCAGAAAACATTTAGTGTTTTACTAACAAATATGTTCCCATTATGGCTTTTAAGTGTTAGAAAACCCAAGCAAATCTCTTGGCTCTTAAGCATATGCTGCCTTGAAAAATTTTGAAAGTTTCCTGTACCGTTATTCAACAATTGTTTGGCACACTCTTTTAACTTGTCATGTGTTTCTTTTTACTTTCCTTTTTCTTCAATTAAAATAAAATTCGTTGAAGGCAGAAAACAGATTTGTGATTTTGTACACCTCACACAGCAACCCAACAGAACAGGCATTTAATAGATGTTTGCTTTGATTTCTGGTTCGGTGGCACCCCACTGCTCTTTGTTCAATTTTGTCACTTTCACCCCATTTAACTTTCCTCACCAGATATTCCTTCACATATATGGCAGTGAAAAAGTATACTTTAATATTTTAAAAAGTGATGCTATCTTGAAAGTGATGTTAAGGGAGTGGAAAGCAAGTTACTAAAATAGATACTTAATATAACATGTTAAAACACAGAATAAAAAATACTGGAACAAACACGTATGGGTAGTAAAAGCACAACATAATCAGGAGCAAAACACATCAACTTCGGGGGGTGGGAGTGGGAATGGGATTAGGGGCCAGTGACTTCTTGTTTTGTAATAAAGAAAAGAAACATAAACAAACAAAAAACCCCAACAAATGGTCTGAAGCAACTATGGCAAAATGTTAACATTTTAAACTCTGGCTGGTGGTGCAATGCCGGGGCTGCATTTTGCTTATACGTTCAAATATAACAAAAGGAGGAGCCTCTGATTTCAAATGAGAAGTGATGAGGTAGAGACAAAGTAGCAAACATCTCCCCATTATGAAAAGCAGTCACAGCCCTAGAGGGCAGGGCAGAGGGCTGAGGCCTTTCTCCGGCAGTGCGGGCTGCCCTCATCTTTCATAACATACCCCCCAAGCTTGTAAGAACCACTTGCTTTATTGAAATCTTTCATGTAAAACCACAACCTCCATGAATTCCTAATTCTGACTGCTTCCACTTGGTTCCTTTCACTTTCCTTGGCAAAATAATTTAAAAATATTACCATCTGGTGGCCTTCAGATTGCGATGCAAGTCAATGAGAAAGAGAGATGAGTAACTCCCCACACAAAACAGGCAGAAGCGTGAGCCTCAAAGGCAAATAATAACTCTCAAAGGTAAAACAACTGGTTAGTAAGACCATTAGAAAAATAAATTTAGTTAAACCACCAAGATGTTCCTTAAACAATTAGATTGGCAAAGATTAAAAATAAATGAGTATTGCCCTAGCCGGTGTGGCTCAGTTGGTTGAGTGTTAGTCCCATGCACCAGGAGGTTGCCGGTTTGATTCTCGGTCAGGGCACATGCCGGGGTTGTGGGCTCCATCCCCAATAGGGGGCGTGCTGGGGGTAGCCGAGCAATGTTTCACTCTCACATCAATATATCTTTCCCTCTCTCCCTCCCCCTCTCTGTACAAATCAATGAAAAATATTTTTTAAAAATAAATGAAATAAATGAATATCTGGAAGTTGGTACGAATGTGCTCTCACAGAGAGCTGAAAATAATATAAGCCAATACAATCTTCCTGATCTTGAAATTGGTTTTACCCCTTGACCTAATAATCCCCCTCTTCAGAAATGTCACCTAAAAAAATTCATCACATTATTATAAAAAATGAACAAACTGAAACAAATTACATGACCAGTACTAGGAGAATTAATACAAAAATCATCATATAATTTTGGATATAATATTATGCCATCAACATGCTCATTTAAAAGTACCCAGGGGGGAAAAAAATCATGCTATACCATTAATTAAAATAAGTATCAGAATAGAAACCAAATATAGTATAAGCTCAACATTGTTTAAAATTATAGATATTAACATAAAATAAAAACTAAAACTAAATGCACTGAAATAGTACCTCTGGGTAGAAGAATTATGGGTATTTTCAGACTTTTAAAGTATTTTCTATGTTTTCTACATTAGATTACATTTTATAATTCAGGAAAGGGAGTACCAAATAAAATGATCTGAAAATATTTTAGGCTTTGGGGGCCAAGAGGTAAAAATGTAGGCTATTACGTAAGTACTTCTAAAACTATTTAAAATATAATCACTTAAAAATGTACAAACCATTCTTCTCTCAAAGGGCCACTAATAAAACAGACTGGTCTTGGCCCTTGGGCCTTAGTTTGTGGGCCCCTAATTATGACAGTAGATAGAGTCCCTGGCTCAGTTCCACATGCCTCCATGTGATTTTAATGTAAGTCATTTTCTCTTCTATAAAATGAGGAAAATACCTGGTATCCCTAATTGTCCAACACAATTGTTTTCAAAGATCCAAGAGGAAACAAATGTGAAAGAACTATAAACAATTTAAGATGTCTATACCAACACAAGGTATCCTCCTTGTGAGCACTGCTCTTAGGGAAATTTACACCCATGTTCCATCTCGAGAAACCTGACATTGCTTATCTCAACTGGGGAAGGCCACAAAGGATTAATGTATAGGCTGGATACTCTGACCTAAGCCTAAGAGAAAGGTGGGTTTTATAAACCGTGCATTTCATAAAGATGACGCTGGGGAGTAGGCCTTGCATTCCCCACCTACACTGAGGAACAGAGATGGGGAAACTGGCTTGAGGCCTCTTTTGGTTCACGAACCCCACTTATTCCCCCTATTTTCCTGTGCCCCTTTTCTCAAAGCTGGCCCTGTATTCTAACTGTGAATCCAAAACCAAAGCTTCCCGCCGTGGCAGCTCAGTGTATACAGAATATTCAAAAGTGTGCTTGGCCTACTGACACTTGTACACGATGGCACTAAGTTCAAGTGTGTTCAATTTTGCTCAGCGCACTCTCTCTGCTTTGAAGAAACATTATAAATACAGGCTAGGTGCGATCTCTTATTTGTTCAGTTTCCGAGATTATTGAACAGTGGAAAATAACAACAATACAGCTTTTCATGTTGATGGAAGTAAAGAAATTTCTCCAGAGCTAAATATTTGTTAATGCTAATATTCCAACAACATTTTTCAGATGAAGTGTTTTCTTGTGGTTTTCCCTCAAGTTGAAATAACACGATATTAACTAACAGCTAAATACATGGCAATTACATCTCCAGTAGATTCACGCCCCCATCTTGGAAAGGATATAATACTTGGTGAGTATGTGAACTTCGGTCTATATGCAGAATTCTTGCTTTATGGCTTCTAGTTCCAGATTTAATAAGCATTAAAAAAGTATTTTGCCAAAAAAAAAAAAAAAAAAAAAGCAAAATAAAAAAGCACAACTTTAAGTGAACAAAATGGTGAGAGTTTGGCCAGGGCACCTGCCCATGGAATATCACACACAGACAACTGCACGTATTGTTAGTATTTCTTAATTACCCTTTCTTATTCCTTAGGCTTCATTTTCCACTTATTTTCTCCTTCGTACCTACAGATGCCCCAATTTTATAAGCTGCAGCAACAGCCGCCTTGTTTTCAGTTATCCGTACACTTGACACCAATCTGATGACTTCCTCCCCTCTAAACTGGTACAAATCCCGCTGCTTTTCCAGCCTTGATATGCGCAAGCTGTGACTTTCATTCTGGGAGAAGAGCGGACAGACGTGCGGAATCACTCTTGCAAAATCTCCGCCTCGATGCCATTGCAGCAGCGAGAGGGCACGTGAGGACCATGGCCCTGCTGGCCGTCATCTCTCCATCGCTGGGTCCCCACTCATCCCTCATGACCACCTACAGCGTGTGCAGGTAGCACTCGCACAGCGTTTACTGCCGCTTGTGGAAAAGAAATGATCAGGACAAATTTGAATATTTGACACGTCCCCCATTTCAAAAAATAAAAGGATCCGTTTTAAGCCCTTCATTGCTGCCCCTGTAAGGAGCAGAAGGGAAATTGAATGTGCTGCCAACAATGAAATGAAGTTTTCCTTTAGAATGCCCTGATTTAAACAGAGGGTGTAAGTAGACACAATTGGAAGCACCTACAGTTTTATTTTTTAATAAAAACTTTTAAGGATTCAGACTGTGGATTTCACCCTCTGACACTGAGGGAGTACGTAACAGGAAAAGCATAGGTACTGTGCTAGGAAAACAAGGAAGGAGGGGGGGGTAATTGTTTAAAGGCGCTGTTGCCTATATATCATATATATCAGGAATATAGAAAAGACAGAGATACATATACTAATTAAAGAAAACTTTCTAGACAATGCCAGATGAGAATGGCTACATCTAGAAAATTCAAACCTAATCAAGTCAAATCCTAATTTCACCCTAGGAAATTGTATAGAAAAAAAAGACAATATTATTAAATTACTTAGGCTGTGAAAACCCCAGAGTCATTACTTGGATCGATCAATCTGAAATGTGTACATATGTATTTAAAATCTATAAATATGTCTTTAGACCAGGTGCGTGTAGGGAGAAGGTCAGGCAAGGGGCTCCTGGCTGCTGCTGACACTCGAGCGGACAGGTCTCCAACTGGCAGGACCCCTCACCATGTCAGCCAGGCATGAAGAGACCCCACCCTACTGCAGGAGAGAAGACAAAAACAGGGTTTTAATTTTCTCAGGGAGCCCTGCCTTCTGGATTTTTCCTGGGGCTGAAGTGCCCACATTTAATAGTATTAACTTGGGGGGGGGGGGCTATTCAAGGATTAATGGGAAATGGTGGGGGGCTGGAAATGATGGATTCATTTTCACTCCAGAATGAAAATCCGACGCATTCACTCACAAAAGGAGATGGTTTCACACCTTCATCATGTTTTCTTTCTGGGTGCAGTGTGCCCCTTCTTCCCACACATGTGAATGCAGAAGAGAGAAAGGCATGTTTGTTTGGGAGATACCACTATATAGAAACATTGGGCACCCCCCACCCCCACCCGACTGCTACATTTCTTGCTCTGACAATGCTGCCCTTTGCTGGGGATAAAAGCACCTTTTCGTTGTTGCTGACCCACAGGAAAAACAGTCTGCTGAATGAAATACCACATTGAAGAATTAAGCCTGTTAGCAATGAATTTATAAAATTATTTTTCTCATTCCTCTAATGTTCCTGAATTTATCACACAATTCAATTAAATAATACTTTGTTTAAAAAGCAGTATGATAAATAGAATCTCCCAGTAAAAAAAAAAAAATATATATATATATATATATATATATATATATATATATATCAGACTGGGAGAGACAAGGAGGATTACTAAATACCTTAGCAGGGAACAAATACGGTTATGTTCTTAAGGCTTGAATTGTATTTATTTGGTTAGAAAAATTTGGGCTTAGATAAATATATTCTGAAATCAGAGGACTGTCAAAAGCCAGAAAGTTGGGGAGCCAAGCAACTAGTACGTCCTTCGGGGCTTAGGACGGCGATAGCAGCCTCTGAGGACAGGATTCTGAGACAACCCTTCCCTGGCACCTGCTGTAGCCTTTGTCAGCCGCCGCTGGAACCTCGACTCAAGCGAAAACGGCTGCATCTCAGGCTCAGGCTGTCACCCTCGAGCTAGGTCTCATAAATCCAGATTCAACCTTCCTATTTGTTTGCTGGTTTTGTTTTGTTTTAGGAAGTCGGGAGGCGGGAGAAAGGTTAGAAAAACAGTTTTGGGTTTTGAGCTTTTGATTGCTGGCCATAGCTCTTGGGTGGGGAGAACGGTCATTTCTTCATTCAGCAAACCTTTTGGAAGCACGGACTGGGCTGAGATGGATGAGATATAGAGGTGGGAGAAAAGGGAGTCCCTCACTCCTGGGGGATTATAGCCCACCCTGAAACTTCATGACCTGGCTGGGAAATGATTTTGTCTGGAGCACTGTATTTGTTTTAAGAAAGGGCTGCTTTCCATCAAATTGTACATGTCAGGATGTAATATTCATTAATAATCTTTTGCCTTTGATTTTATTTACCTTTTCCATACCAAATATATAAATTTACATGAAAATTGAATAAAAAAATATATTTTTTAAAATTAAAATTGAACAAAAATGAAAATGACTTCTGAAACAAGGTGATAATTTAGGCAGTCACAGACTTACTAGCCTGTGACTGAAAAGTAAAACACCTTCTGAAATTACCAAGTGAAGGCATGATTAGAAGTTTCTGATAATTGTGTCCAAACAAAGTCAGGATTCTCAATTATACTTCATTTAAAATGACATTCTGATATTATATTTTGTTTAATGATCATATACATTTTCACTCTTCAGTGTTTTAAAGAAATTTAATAATTTATGGTTGTTTCTGCATCCTCTAACGCCCACTTTTATTGTTTTGAAAAAGGCAAAATATGGTTCTAAAAATGTAAATGATTTTCTTTCTCGATATTTTAAACTCTCCTAGAGGACATGTACTCTCAGATGCATACAGATACAGGTATAACTCCTCATGAGCTATGACAGGTTCTCTATCTTCTCATGCCATCTTTGGGCTTTACCATGCACTGTAAAATAATTCTGTTAACAATGCTGAAAGACAGCAACTGTATACAACATGTTTTTTTAGTTTATAAACCGAGTTGGATTTAGATTTGTAAATATTTGAGGCAAACAACTTTAATCACAAACTGAGCATGGTGGAGAATTTTTGGAAACCAAAGGCAATTAAAAACTGCATATACATAAAAAAGTTATTTGGGGAGAAATTCCAAGTGAGGCTTTTTGACACTTGCAATGATTTTTTTAAAGGGCAATGTGGTGTTTTAAAATTTTAATTTAGTTAAAGAAACTCGACCCTAAAAAGCTGCTCTATTGCATGGAAACCTCATGAGGCAAGCTTCAGTCCTGAGCAAACAAAAGCAGCTGCATTTATAAACCCTTGAAAAAAGGGTTTATAATGCAAACGCTGCTGTGACCTTAACTCCAGAGGTGCAAACAGGCGGCTGTAATAGGAAAATTATGCATTAAAACAGAATGGGGTTCACAGAATGTTTTAAGATTTCTATTTGATCATGTTTTGTAGCTTTTCCAGTTTCAAATAATAAAGTTATGTAGTTGAATGAGAAGGAAGCTTCTGTTTCCTCAAAACACTTAAAATGGGTGAATTGTGTGATGTGTAAATTATATCTCAATAAAGCTGTTTAAAAACAAAACAATGTATTTCTACTGGGGACAAAAAGGAGTTTGAGAGGTGGTGAGGGGCATCTTGTCATTGATTAGTAAATAAGTCCTGTTTGGCTACTAGGGATTTTCAACCTCCAGGGTAACTCACAAAATAGTTCTAACATTTGCAAATGTTAAAATGATCGGAGCTGCATTCTGAAAGCAAAGAAACATGCACTTGAAACATGGGGGTAACAATCTGCATTTGATATAATTTAAAAATAGTGAGTTCATTCTGGAATAATTTTCTAAAGTGCTAAATGGAAATGTAAGAACAGTAAATATATCTGAAGCTTAGAAAAAGGAAAAGGAAGGTAAGAAGAAAAGAAAGGGGGGGCAGGAAAAAAGAGGTATTGCAAGAGAGAAAACGCAAAGAATGGCACTGTCTTAAAAAAGGAAGCAAAATTCAACACAATTTTTACAAAGTAGGTAAAGATTTAAGACAGTTAAAGACAAGAGAAGATGAGGGGATATGTCAATGCAGCTTCTAGTATTTTAATATTATAAGAGAAAAAATTTTAAGACAGAAAATTCTCTAAGATAAAAGAACCACCGAATATCAATTGAAGCGGAGGATTTCATTCTATTAGAATATGGAAAAGAGTTGAAATAGAGAGTGCGTTTTCATTTATATTAGTAAAAATTAAAATCCAGTTCGGAAGGTTAATACTGGTATGCTATTAAGTAGACAGCCAAATCCAAACTTTCAGAATTGCCTGTGGGTCAAAATATTTTCCCCAGAATTTCCTGAACTGCATCTTCATTCGAGGAAGATGAAGCTGGTATATAAGGAATCCCTTTCCCTAAACCCAGGGCTTTCGCTCAGGATTTTTCTTAATGTTCAAAAGAGGGGGAAGCATCCGGGAAGTTTGTACCAACTTTACTCCATGTAAATGAAAAGTCACCTTTGGCCCCCAAAAAAGCAAGTCACAACGATTCCCTTCTAGAAACTTCCACGCACTTTCCTAAAAGTCATTGCACTGTTTTGCACTGATCCTGCACCAGGATCATTGCAACAATGATCAGAGTCCTGCCTCACTTCCAAAGACGGAAAGCAAAAACTAAAAACACGTTTGATTTTCCCTACGTAGACGAAAACAGACAAGGAACCCGTCTCTTTATCATGGAGTAAAGTTGGTGCAAACTGCCCTGAAACAGGCACAGTGAGACTTTGGTCCCCTCCCCCGGGGAGGGGGCTCCTGAGTGGGGGGACGGCAGCTACTTTGAAAGGTTTCTGTAGAGCCAATGGATGGAGGTTCTGTGCTTGGTTTCCCTGGGTGTGGTATTAAGGGTTGCCTGCATTTGTGCATCTTGCGGGTGGTGGTGTGTAAATAACGCTGGGCCCATTAATCTTGCTGAAACCACGCAGGGCTCTGTCCTGTCCCTGTGTGTGGGGGGGTGCCATCACAGTAACTCCTAATGTCCTAAAAATCAGCCTCTGGGATCTGAGCCCTAACCTACTGGACACCCTCTGCACACTGCTGTTCTCCATCAGAACCCTTCTTTGGGTCCAAAGATCGGGCTATACCATGAGTCTGGGCTTCCTGCTACCTCCACCTTACACTGCCTGAAATGAAAAACTAAATTCTAAGGTTTATATAATATCCTTAGTAACATCTATGTCTGGCAGTCTGACAAAAGAAAGGAAAAAGAACAGGTGTGAAAAGAAGGGAGACATACAGCAATGCTTCCCATCTGAACACCTGTGATGTCCGTGGGATAACAGAAGTGAAGTTGGTAACCGGGCCTCTGTCTAGTCAGGAACATATCTGACCGGTTATTCAGTCACTTTAAAAATAAAAGTCAGGGGTTACGTGCAGTGTGGAAGCACAGCCTGGGTTCTGAACAAAATTTCCCTAGGAGTGGACAGACTTCCGGCCCTGAAACAGATCCTCTTATTTTAAACGTACTATTTCTTTTTCATGTTGGTTTTATGAAAGATCTAAACACCCTTTCCCTCCTTTTTTCTTGAGTAAAAGCTTAAAATGAAAAATAAAAAGATTCTACAGGTACCATATATCTAAGAGAAAAGCGAACATTGAAAGGGAGTGCACGTTCTCACTTTTATTGCTTTCTCTCAGGCCCTAAATCAGGGAAGATTTTAAAGGATCTCATGTCTCCGCTCCTTTGCTCACATCTGGAACCCTGAATCTACAGGAGAAAGGTGGGCAGCCCTGCCTCACCTGTGTGACTGGGAAGTGAAAACTGGTTTTCACTGTTAAACTTTTCCCTTCCAATCTGAAATGTGATCCCCTCTTAGAACAAGCCCAACTGAATAACTTATTCAAAGGGGGCAAGGCTATAAAAAAAACACACCTTTGACACAACGAGGGGCACAGTGCAGGAGTTGGATCTAGAGAAAAGGTGGAGGGAAGGGAAAGAATGGGTGAGTGGAATGTGTGTGTCCCAAGACAACTGCCGAGGAGGGACCAGAACAAGAATGGTCAGAGATGATGTTTGTGATGGGGCTTGGTCAGGGACCATGAGAAGAGGTTCCAGATCTCATAAGGATAGGACAAGCACAGGTGTGTGGCAAAATTCTGCCAAAAAGAAACGTTTCTGAGCCTCAAATATAAAGGAGGCCCTTGAACATCAGTAACTGTTTCAGTGAGACTGGTAACAGGTGCTGGGCAGTTGCCTTTGAATCTATAAACCAGCAAAGTCCTTCTACAAATGACTTGGGATCCAAGGCAGACGTGAGATAAAACTGCTGGCTGCTTACAATTACATGTCAGTTACAAGCTTCCTCCAAATCACAAATTGAATTGAGTTTGGAAGATATAACTAAAACACGGAGTTAAAATCTAAATATTCAACAGATGATTCACATCATCTCAGAGCCAAACCCGGGATCTCTGCTGCCTTTGCAGAGATAAGATTTTATGCTGCTTGGGGTACGCACGAGAAGCGCAGTGATATAAAAACAGAACAGGGACTGACACTTGCAGAAACACCTTCCAAGCATGTAGATACAAATAAAGGACAGAGCAGAACAAATTGTAGCCTTTCGCTCCAGCTACAGTATTATAATCTCAAAGCTCACACATTACCTCTATAATGCATTTTTAAACTAGCAATATTGAAAATTTGAAGCTTAAAGTGGACTGCAGGAAGAGATCCATGTGGTTCCCTACCATGATGGTTCGGGAGAAACGTAAAAGCTACATGAAATTTTAAATGCAATTATTTTAGATTAGAATATTTGGATTGAAAGATCTAGAGGGTATTGCTTTTGATAAGACAGTCCCACTTGACAAGAGCTGTCACCACTCTGGGGCTCTCTGTTGTCAACTAAAGATGAAAGGCCATCAGAAAGAATTAACATCAGCTTTTAAACAGTTTGAAAATGTCAGAGAGGTCAGAGAAAATATATTTCTTTGTATGGCATATTTTACCTGATGAGCTTTTGGGTAACACTGTGTTTTTACTTTCCATTCCAGTTAGTATAAAATCATGGTAATTGATCACAGGCTAATGACAGCTGACGGGGAAACACTATGATTGGCTGAGGTCTGTGTCAATCATAGCTGCTTTGGGTATAAGCAGAGCATACTACATTTTCTAATAGCAGTAATTGGCAACTATGGAAAAAACCCTGCTAGGTCTCCTTTGCATTTTCCGCAGCCATTTATTTGGTTTCCAGTTACATGGAAGCCAATTTAAAAGCTTTTATAACTCGTACCTCACTGGTGGACCTATTGTTCATATGTTCTCCTGGGGAAGCTCAATAGCCATTGCAAAATTCAACACACACACACACACACAATGCATCTTAACATTAAATGTAAATATTGGTTTGTTTAAAAGAGAGAGAGAAAACTTGCGCATTATTATGAACACCTTAGTAAATTCTTTTGAAAGACACCTCTGATTTAATCTTATAAGGAAGTTTAGTTTCATTTTAGACATGAGGCCTGAAGGAGATTTTGCATTTCTAATGTGCATTCCTCCTTCCAAAGGGGAAAGTGATAAGTTAAAGCAAGTTCAAGTACTATTGTAGCAAGCTAATTCCCTTTTTCCACATACGACTCAGAGAGAAAGGTCAAGTTGGCTGTCACTTCTCTCTAACTGATGCTTGGAGTCTGTGTGCACTGAGCATGATATATTTAAAAGAAGCCAAGCACTCGGCTATTTTCTGCGTCAACTGTATTAATCATAAACCCTCCATCTTGAGCTGAAATGAAAGATCCAGGCGCAGATGAGTTTGTACACAGCAAATGTGCAGAGTTCTTTCTGCTCAGAGCCAAACCCCTATTTCCCCACCATTTTGAAATGTAACCAAAAGAGGCTCTAACATCAGCTGTAATTTATACGATGGGCTGCTTATGATGTGGGAATCGAGCTGGCGACCACCGGGGCAGCCAACTCCTCATCAAGCTCTGACAATGAGGCGAAGTAAACAGCAAAGGGCAAATAAAAGGCACGGGGTATTTAAGAAAAATACGAGATGTGAATTCTTTTATGAGAAACTGAAATACATACTGGGGACAATGCAGGTAAACGAGGTTGTATGTGTACATACAGTACAATTATTTGTATTCTACATAAATACTCCTCAGTCATTTTGAGTCACAGAGATACAACACATTAAAAACATGAAAAACAATACCAAGAAAACGGACCATCTACTTCCATGCTTTAAACCAGGAAGACAAATTTGCACCATTTACTTAATAGAGATTTATATATTTTATGGAGGTGCCTGAAAAATTTGTTTCTTTATTAAAATTTCTAGAAAAAATAGATACAATCATCTGAGCTGTTATCAGTCAAACGCATTGTCTTTGTTAGAACCGATTTTCAGAAGAAAATAATGGAAAAAGACCCTTACTTACAGGAAGTCATCTTACAAAAGAAAATACTATAGGAAAGGCTCTAAAAATGTTAACCCTGTTTTAAATGTTAAAAATTCTCATTCAAATCATTAGAATCGACATATATTCTGAGTAGGAGAATGACAGTGCCTTCCATCAGCTACCCAGACACTACCCCTTCCGTTCACACAGTCTCACTTGGGCGTCTTAAATAATGTCCTTGTCATTTCTCTTGGACTCCCAAGGCGGTGCTGCCCGTGAACTTCTCTTGGCTCTGAACACTGGCCCATGAGGCAATTGAGCCACTTCTTTCTCAGTCATTAACTAATGTTCAGGTACTGTCAGATCACTCATAACGGAAAATCCATGCAACCCACAGGGCCTCCTTTTGCCTGGCAAATGAATTTGTTACAACTGGACACTAGCAGTGCTGTCTGGCATCTATACCTCAGTCAATAATGATCATCATTATAGTATTCCGCATTCAGGGCAGTTCCTCATAGCTGAGAATCCCAGGCCCTTAGCGGCAAGATTGCCATCACTGTCCAGCGTTGCTCTTAAATGCCTGCTGGTGATTCTCTACCAAATTAAATTCCACCACATTCTGGGATTAGGAAATTCTTTCTAGTTGCAAACACAAAGGTGGAGAAGGTACAGGGGATCTTCTATGAGTCAAGCACTCTGCCAGTTTCTTTACATTTTTTAATGCACTTAAAACAAAACAAAACATAACCCTATAGAGTAGGGGGTAATTGTCATTTTCCATTTACAGATGGTGATACTAAGGTTCAGAGAAGTTCAGTAATTCACCCAAGGTTCCACATCTCATAACGATGGAGAGATATCTAAGACTCTACCTCCCGTATTTTATACCTGGAATAGAGTCCTCTTGATAGAAATGGTTTTCAATGTTTAAAAAGGCAAAATGAGCTCAGCTAAATCTCTGAAGGTAAAGCAGTGCCCCCAAACTAAGGTTGGTCCCAACAAGGCCAGGTTGATACATCACATCTTTGGTGCCAACTGATTTGATCCTGGAGCCCCACTCATTTTCTGTTGCTTGCTTTCTGTGGTTTAGAAGATCACATTTTTCTGAACCAGAATGCTGGCCTAGGATGTACATGAGGCATGAGGGTGACAGGACTATAACCTGTCACAGTCGACTACCATGGATAATTTAGAGGCTGCTTATGGGGGAAGAAAAAGAACATATTTTAAATCAGGAATATCCTAGTCTATGAAGACATTGACCAGTTCCATATCAATGGGTGTTTAAGATGAGAAGCTAAGAAAAATTAAATATAAAAGCTATCTTATGAGAAGGTTCAAGACAAGGGCACCTTTAAAATTCTACCCAAAGCTACACAAAAATTAATAAAAACAGGCAGCATGGGGAAAATAAAACTATAGGTCTGTAAAACTCTTGACATTTCTATCAATAGTTTTACATTTTTGAACTCAGGTCGTCAGTGTTCTTTCAATGGCTCGTGATGAATGACCTGCAAAGTTTATTGAGTCCTCTGCTTTCCTCTCCGAGTGTAGTTCCGCTCATCCCTGATACTCGGCCTCAGCTGCAGACTGCAAGATATTCCCACCTCCTGCCTCGCCTGTGCTTCCCACCAGGAATGCTCTTGTGCCTCTTCCTGCCTACCTAACTCACCCCCACCCATGAAACTGTCCCTGGTCCCCACACACTATTTCTCTGAGAATCCACAACAGTCTCTATCCTACAACTCAATTTTTCATCATGTGATACCCTATAAACTTTACTGTTCATTGTTTCTCTGACTACCCTTAGCACCTGGGCTGTATTTCTTCTGTGCCTCAAAAATGCCAAGCATATTAGCAGGCACACTTAATAATAAATAGTCATTATCCAGTTAATTAATTTAATCCACAAGCTGCCTTTAAAGTCCTCAAGCTACAACTACATTCAATGGGTGGGGGCACCCAAGATATTGGGGGGGGGGTGGCAGAAGAAGATTGTTTTATTTTGGTTGTATCCTAGGAACAAAAGCACAAGTGTAATATAGCACACATCTGTTTCTCGGGTTGAGATTTATAAATGGAAGCACTGATTTCAAGTGTCAAAGAAACATAAACATTGCTCTTAGGGCAATAAATGAAAAAACAAAACCAAAAGGCTCTGATGACATTTCGACTGGGTGGCTGTCAGTCACCAACCCCAGCATTCTTCACAAAATTTTTGTTTGGTTTAAAGTAAACATGAAGCTTCCCTAGCCATCAGGGGTGGAGGTGTAGGAGATGTTAGCAACAATGTTTCAACACTTAGGACAGCCCAATGATTTCTAAAAGCTGTCCTGAAGTAAGTAGTCTCTGGTTTGAATGAACCTGAACACAGTGCTTTACTGCGAGGGTCGATGCGGTTGCAGGTGGAGGGCGTAGGTTTGTCCAGCTTCCTGCAGGTTCCTTTTCCCTTCCCAAGTTCATCATGGATCCCTTTCCCCTTAGAGAAGACAATGCCTTAGGAGCCAAAGCTAGTTGTCCTGCATCTTTATTTATTAATTGCTCTTTATTCAAATTTTGGCAGTATATTCAAAGGCTAAGTAAGGTACTAATCAAGAGATTCTAAAATTAGCCAAACATTTAAGGGTAAACATTTCGAGACAGCTCCACATCCAGAATTAGTAGGTGAGTAGAAGGAAGGTAGCTGAACAGAGAAGAAATGAGCCTGGGAATCCCAGCCAGGCCCTTAGACGACCTTGAATAAACTGTTAACATCATCCTGCACCTCGGTACCCTCTTGGGGAAAATGGGGATCTTAGTATCTATCTTAAAGGGTGGCTGTGATTACTAAATATAATAATGCATCTTAGTTGTCTAGCACCAAAAATCACGATAAAGTGAAGAAGAGAAATTGGGAAGGAAGTTAGAAAGGAAATACTACTTCCATGAGGTCCATAGGTCTCCTGTATTTTGTCTTAAGTCATTAACCGTTATATCTCCTTTAGGGGTACTGACCTCTTACTGTCTCTCTTTTGTGGAATTAGCTACTATTCTTCCCCCATTTAGACTTGCCAACTGCCAAATTTTCAGGTCTCAACAACACATGTCTGGATAAAACAAATATTTCATTAACAATCTGTTCCTAGGTGCTACAAGTGTTTCTACCTGAAATGAAAGCAGAAATTCATATGGTCTTCCCCTCCAGCAGTCTCATTTTCTGGCAAAATAGAGGTTTAATTAAGGTCAAACCTCGCAAGCCATAGCAGAGGATGACTTTAGGTCTGCTGAAACAGATATTCTAGTTAATTTGATCTAAATGGTTGTGTTTATTTGGGGAGGGAAGGAAAAGGCCTTTAAAAGACAGAGGCTCCTGGCTAGTAGAGAATGGGGGAAATAGGTAACAGCCATGTTTGAACCATAGGGAGCGGTACATTTCTCAGGAAAATAATTCCTGAGAATTTAGAGGGGAAAAAAAAAAAAAAGAAAAAAAATATATATATGCACAATTCTCAACTCCAAGTTAAGTATCCATAATAAAAAACTATTTGCATATTTTGGGTAAAGCCAAGACCTAGAAGGGTCTTGGTCAGCTTGAAGACCCCAGATCTTCAACTAAGAATGAACTGAAACCTTCCACTAAACAACTCAGCATTCTCAAAGGAAAAATAATATACAAAGCAGAGACCCAGACACGGTGCAGGTAGGAGGACTGTAAATGCCATCGGAGCCGAGCACTGCCTCAGTACACTCGCAGGGAGAACCGCAGGGAAGGGGAGCGGGAGCGACGAGCTCGCCCCTCCCTGGCACTCTGGTCCCTGCCTCTCACTCTCCATCTCCCCTTTGTTCCTGCTCGGGCTTCCCGCGCTCCAGGCTCCCTGGCCTTACACATCCCCTCAACAGGACTCTGCCGCTGGAGATGTGACTTTTGTTCTGTGCCTCAGACACGCTGCTTCCGCTTACCAGGGCTCTGTTCATAAACTGGGGTGCAAAGAAAAACCACCACCGATCCAGGTTTTGTGGGTCTGAAGGTTACAGAATTTGGAGAGCCCCCAGTTAGAAAGGAATATGAGATTTGGTTCCAACATGAATGTTCACTAAAAATGAGAAAATGTATCCCAACGAAGAGCTGGGATCTTGATCATTCGGATCCCTTTCTTGCTTGGGAGGCTTCTGCCAGCTCCCTGCGGGCACCTGGCTTCCCACCCCCACCCTAAACCCAGGGTCTCCGTGGCCCTCAACAGAAACTAGGATGCAAGGGCACCACGCACTGAGGGACTCAGCTCACATCCCAGAAAATCCTCTCCACACTAATTTCCCTAAAATAAACACGAGAAATGTGACCATCTATCCCCAGTCTGCTGTCAGTCCCCGGCAGACATATTTTACACCTAAAGATAACAGCCATTGTTCATACTCGACTACCTGGTGATGATCTGTGTTATTTTATCCATCCAAAAAGTGAGACAATGGATTGCAAAACAGGTTGCCTAATTGTAAAATTCAGAGGGGGCGCGTTACACTTTTTAAAGCGCAACATATTTTTCCATCTAATTCGAAACTGTGAATGTTAAACTTAAAGACTCTTTCCAGCTTCTGTTAGTGACAGACAGGGCTCCCCAAGGGGTGGCTGCCTTCAAAGACAGGTAAATGAGGGCCCATATAAAACAGCCAAGTATTGATGTTGTACTAAAATTCCAGAAAAATACATTGGCAGACAAGTAAATTTGTCACTAATAATTTAATGTAATTTCCCTAAAATGGAGCTAATAGGTACTCGGGGAATACACCTCCAGGGTTTACATCAAATGTGCATGTGGAAAATCGTGAAATAATATTTTTTTAAAATGTAGATGCTTTGTCTGACATGTTGGTTTATGATGAAAATTATTCTTCCAAAATGAAAATGGGGAGGGGAAAATATAACCTCTCTAATACACATATCCTTTAGCTCCCAAACCTTTCCTGGTGCTGGCAGTTGAGAAGCAGTGACTGGCTGGAAGCTACAAACATTTGTTTGCATTTTATTTCCCCCTTAAAATGATGTACTACAATTACCAAATATTAATGAACCAATCATGTTGCAAATAGTGTTTCCTGTGTCACTCTGAGTTATAGAATCTAATATTGGGCTCATTTGAAACATTCCAAAGTTGCATATTTTTTTTTTCCCCTTTGCAAAGTGACAGCTCAAATTGTGTTTAGTTGCATCCGTCCAACCATGAGCAAATCAAGTATAAAAATTTCATTTTGTCTAAGTGTTAATGCAATTTTTTAAGCTCATATCCTGGGATGGCTCACTTTGCACTATGCTGGATGATATTAGATGCTGCTTAAACACTATTATCAATTATATTACATGGTGCCAGAAAATTTTAAAATAGCACTTGTTTGGGACTCAAGTCATGAAGTTCCAAGGAAGAAAAAAATACAAAGCAAAGGGGGGGGAGGGATTCTTTCGTTTTTTCAAATGCTCCAATGTTTATGTTTTATATTACAAATAGGCTGATTCCCAGCTATAAATCTGAATTTCATTGCCGCTATCGTGGGTTTAATATGAAAAAAGACCTGCAGTTCACTGAGGCAATAAGGAGAGACGCAGCTGTCATAAGCTGAGCTGCTGGATGGAACAACCGGAGACCCAACTCAGGGGCAGGAGGGAGGAGAAGAGAAGGCTGTGAGAAGGAAAGCGGCCCTCAGGTAGAGCCATCAAAATTACGAATTAATATATAAGTCAAAATTATAGAATGTCCATCATTTTTCTATAGAATATTGACAGAGTGGAATGAATTCAGCAGATAATAAAGAATCTATGCCCCAGAAAGAAAGCAGTCAAATATGCTGGCTTCATAAGCACATTTCATCAAATGTGTGAGCTTAATACAACTGCCAGGGAAAAGGCTGATCCAATTTTGTAGGAGGTCACCGTCAGGAGTCCCTGGCTGTTAATGTGCTTCTGAGTTCCCTGATTTCTTACTCCAGGTAGTGAGGCCAATGCTGCCTCATGCTCAAAGGTATTTTCTTCTTTTCCCAGATCCAATCTCACACATACACACACACACGCACCCAAGACAGATGTGACTGTCATAATGAATGCTAATGGAGAAAGTTGCCCAATAATGTCAATTATGGCCCCATTTTCACAGGCCCAGAGCATGAAGAAAATTCCATCTTTCCTATTACCACATTTTCAGTGGCTGTTTCTATACACTCTGGGGGGGAAAGAGTGATTTTTAGTTTAGGTGTCTGAGAAAAATGTCTTCAAATTCCAAAGTCATTTAAATACTATATATATGAAATACATGCGCCATGTTTTTATTTACATAACACAGCCATAGCTAGATCTGCACCATTTGGGTTTGTAAATCAGGCATTGAAAGACTGCTACGTTTTTAGAAAGCTGCAGTTTGTACGAAGCTGGTTCTGTGTTCTGATAACTCAGAATAAAAACAAATGTTTCACCAATGGGAAGGCACACATCTCACAGTGAGATTATAGCTCACATCTGCCTCCATCAATGTGCTCACACTTAATGAAGCTTAAATATAATAGAATCGACCGGGGTTCTCCTTCAAGTTCAGGATTCCAGATACCTTTCCAGATTGGGGATCCATAAGAGAATTAATTAAGCCCTGATCCTCCAAGGTATCCATTGTATGTAATGAATTAACTTCTTACCTCTGCATCGAGAATGTACTACTCATGTACCAATTAGGGGAGACTGAGAAAAGAGCCTCTCAGATGATTTTCTGTGTTTTTGTGGTTCAAACGAGGAACCCTGATTGAAAAAGCCTGCAAGGCTCACTACTCACAGTACAGTCTGCAGACCAGCAGCATTCATATCACATAGGGAGTGTGCACAACTGCAGATTCTGATTCTGCAGGTGCAGGGTGGGGCCTAGGACTCTGAATTTCTGACAAGCTCCCAAGTGATGCTAGTGGTCCTGGAACCACCGACCAGCAAAGCTCTAAAAGCTCCATATTCTCCATGAAATAAAATTCTTAAATGACATCAGTATAAGACTAAATAATTATCTGACATGTCATGTAAAAAAAATTGTCATTTTTCACTTGGTGTTGGGCAGATATATCTATACATCTCCTATGTCCAGGATAGAAGCAGTTTAGTGGGAATCATTGACCAAAACAAAAAGAAAACACCATGGCTTCGGTTCCCCTGACTCTATTTGTGCCCCAGAGCAGAAGATTTTCACCCTCAAATGCAAATTTACATAGGAAATTGTGCCCATATTTTCCAATCTGAAACCAGGATATATATTCCATTTCGTAAATCTAGTTATATGAAAAGGCTTACAAAGATATGAAAATTAAATTACATTTAGACATTCATTTGATAAATAGCTTTCATTAAAAAGAATTAAGTGACATGAAATAAGAACCACCTATAAAATTTAGGCTATATGATCACGAAGGAATGGTCCACTGCCCTTTGCTGCCAGCCCTTTTTTTCTTCTGGGATGTCATCCTTTCTTTCCATCTGTCAAGCACTCTTCCCACCTTGAATGTCCATCTTGGGCTTTCCACCTTCCTGGGACACTCAGCAGCCTCCTGTCCTGCACCTGCTCTGCGTTCCTCTAAACCATGGTGACACTTCTACTTGGGACTTTTCATCTTTATATGTTACTATTGCTTTGTTTTGTTTGTCAGTTGTTTCATCTAACTTGTACAATCTCCCTCAACATTCAGCCCAATGAATATTTATTTAGAATCTATTTTGTGCTTGGTGTGGGGGATGAAAAGGGAATTTACCATACAGTTTGGATGTAGCAATAAATATCTTTGTTCCCTACATCAAAAATTTATAGAGAAGATTGACATGAAAACAAAAATAATACACTCTTATTATTATAAAATAGAAGCATATACAAAGTTTTTAAGGAGATGGTGGATTTTGCTGGGCGGGGGGGGGGGGGGGGGGGGGAGAGAAGCAATTATACAGCGATTTCCCAAAAGGGTATGGGAGCAAGACGTACAAAGACACAGAAACAGGCAATAGCAACACGAATACGGGGGCTCCGCACAGGTTATGGTTGCTAGGATTTGGGGACAGGCAGAAGGAAGAGAAGGCAGAAATAAAGAGGTGTGCAGAGCCCATTTCATGGAGGGTCTTATATGCTCTGCTCAGGAAAGACAGAATCGGATTTGTGTTTCAGCCAGATCAGTCTGTGGATAAAGTAGAGAGTATCATAAACTCCATAGTGTCTTTTCCAAGCTGGAGAGTTTGAGGCAAGGGAACAACTCAGAACCTTACTAATCTAGAGAAGCCAGACTTCTGGTTCTTGTGACTTCAGGTCCTCTGAAGAGTCTTGCACGAACCTGCATCGAGTGTCTTCCTAAACCATTTGTGCATACGAATGAGCGCATCTGGGAAAGACTTGACACACTTTAAGGAAACGGATGTTAATGGAAAGTATATTGAGGGGGCTACAAAGAAGTAGAATCCGCCCTGGCCAGATTGGCTCAGTGGTTAGAGGGTCAGCCCATGGACTGAAGGGTCCCAGATTCGATTCTGGTCAAGGGCATGTACCTTGTTTGCAGGCTCGATCCCCAGCCCGTCGGGCGCGTGCAGGAGACAACCGATCAATGTGTCTCTCTCACATTGATGTCTCTCTCTCTCTTCCTCTCTCTCTCTCTCTCTTCCACTCTCTCTGAAAAGCAATGGAAATCTGAAGTAGAATAAGCTAAGGGGCTAGTGCAAGCTTTTCCCAGAATTATGAGTTTTTTGAGGTCAAGACATTTTATCTTGCAGATCTTGGTACCAGCACCCAGCACAGTGCCCAGAAACAGGGACGATCTACTTCCTCATTCCACTTAGTAACTACCCAAAACATCTATCGCCAGCCCGTTACTCCTTTTAGCCCAGATCTGGGAATAAGGAAAGTAAATTATAAACTTTATTATTAAACATATCATGATGTTACAATCTTTTTTAAACTGTTATTTCAGTTCCCTGCTCCCAAATATGTATTTTTGCTTCTCTCAAACAGATACAAAAAACTAGATGATTTCCAGGGTTCAAATTCATGGATCTATTTATCTAGACAGAAATTCTCCATTTATACAGCATCCCTGTTTTAAAGTTTAGAAAAACAGTCTGCCAGAAAGGACTCTGCCCCAAATGAGCTTGTATTTGATTCTTAACAAGATTTTTTTTCACCAACAAGCAAGAGGTCCTGGGGGAAGAGAGGGGAGTTATACCATTTGAAGCCTGGGAAGTTCAACTTTCTCAATTTTAGAAACCCCTTTGTGCTCCTTATAATACTATTTACTAGGCCTGCCTAGTAGATACTCAATAAATGAGCACTTGATTTGACTAAATTTATAGCTGTAGAGAATATTTGCGTCTAATTTAATTGTTCTGAATCACACCAGTCAACCTCTGAGTTTCTTGTTATATGGTGACTCTCTATTTCTTTCAGTTGCATTTGTGTCTCTTAAATGATCTAAGTCTTAACATGAAAACCAGTAAGCACTTAGAACCAAATCATTTTTAAAATTTTATTTTTCAATTACAGTTTGCATTCAACATTATTTTGTATTAGTTTCAGGTGTACAGCATACTTTATAAAGTGAACCCCCAATATTTCAGGTACCCATCTGGTACCATCCATAGGTATTACAATATTATTGACGATATTCTCTGTGCTTTACTTTACATCCCCATGACTATTTTGTAACTAGCAATTAGTACTTCTAATCCCTTCACCTCTTTTACCCAGCCCCCAGCCCCTTTCCTCTCTGGCATCCATCAGTCTGTAGAAGCGGAGAGCCGAATCTGTTTGAACGCACTCCCAGCCGGCTGAAATGTGTGGGATCCTATCACTGACTCGGGGGCATTGTGCAGCACCCAGCCCACAGATACACGAATGTCCGTGCACCAAGTGAGCTCTTGGAAAGAAGGGGTGTGTGACTGTATAAATCCTGATCCAGGCGGACAATGAATCGACAATGCACATGCAGCCCACACCTGCTGTCACACACTGTAATAAACCCCCACTGGTGTTCCTGGGACAAAGTTGATCCCAAAGGATAGAGAGCAGTGATGGGAAATATAAATCTGTACCAGCAGCCAGCCATTCCTCCCACCTCCCATGTGCCGTGTGTGTGTGCACAAACAAGGCGGCCGATACGTAAATACTGCGAGAGGTGCAATCCATCTCCTGCTGCACATTCTGTTTCCATGCATGTTCTGTATGTTGCCTGGGATTTCATACAGTATTCAGATGGACTGAGACTGCCCAGCCTTTGTTCAGGGGAAGTAAGTGGCGGGGTGGGGTGGGAGTGGGGGTGGGGTGGGGGAGGGGAGGTCTGACTCTAGCAGATTCAGAGATTTTATTTTCCTTCCCTCATTGAAAAAAAAAAAAATCACCTTTTTAAAATTGCATTGCTGGTGTTTATGATTCATATTACAAGCAGGGCAACCTCTACACTCAAATAGAAATTTCATGTATGATATTGTGGACTTAATATGAATGAAGGCCTAATGTTTTCCAAGGCACCAAAGAAAGATGCACCTGCCACAGGACTAATCACAGGAGGGAATGAGAAGAGGAGGCCGGGTGAGGGTAATAAAAGACAAAAGCAAACCCAAACACCATAAATTGATATGAAGTAAAAAAGAAATGAAAAGATAAAAAAGCCCTAGTGTGTCCGTCACTTGTGCTTGGGAGATGGACATAAAGAGGCGAATTTAAGACATACTTAAATTCCTGCCACTTTCCTCCTCCAGCTTGGAAATCCTACCAGTTAGAAATATGATTGGGATGACAAAGAAGGCGCTCGCAACAAGACAGGTTGCAGACTAAATGCAAGGCACACAGGGTGGTTTGAACAGATAGTTTCTTTCAACCGCACAAGAAAGAGGTAATGGAGAGAATGGCACAGGCTTAAGCAGGCTCTTGATGTAAATGAAAATAAAAACCACAAAAACTTTTATATCTTTGTAGCATTTGGCTAATGAGTCACTAAAACCATCCCCAGCACATCCATCATTTCTACTGCACAGACGCAACCACTCTCTCTCTCTAATTGGTCTAGACAGGTGTCATGATATCTCAGCACACTGAAAAAAATTCCAGAGCTTTTCTTCAGTGAGAGTGAAAGGTAGACACTTTGGAAAATGTTAGTCTAATTTCAACCTTCTTTGAAACAGTCTACATTTAGCAATAAAATCAACGGAAAGAAATAGGGAGACTCACCATATAACAAGAAATTCAGAGGTTTATTGGTATGATTCAGGACAATTAAAATAGACCCAAATATTTTCTAAAGCTATGCATTTAGTCAAATCAAGTGCTCATTTATTGAGTATCTACCACAGGCAAGGCAGGCCTAGTAAATGGTATTATAAGGAGCACAAAAGGGTTTCTAGAATTGAGAAAATTAAACTTCCCAGGCTTCAAATGGTATAACTCCCTTCTTTTCCTCTGAGACCTCTTGCTTGTTGGTGAAAAAATCTTGTTTGGAATCAAATACAAGCTCATTTGGGGCAGAGTTCTTTTTGGCAGACTATTTCTCTAAACTTGAAAAATAGGGATGCTGTATAAATGGAGGCTTTCTGTCTAGATAAATAGATCCATAAATTTGAATCCTAGAAATCATCTAATTCTTTAATGTTGAATATATATTATCTTCCAGTTTATTTTAATAAGTTTAGTTTTGAAGATAATGAGTTTGAGGGGCCTGGGAATATTCAGTTGGAGATGTCAAACTAAGGAAAGAGATCTGGTCAGGACATCCGTTATATATATGAGAACTGAAATTATGAGAGTGGATGTGAAGTTGTGGCAACAGATAAGCTCACCCATGGAAAGTATATAAAAATGGTAAAGAGAGACAGAGGGGGAGAGAGTGCTAAAGTTAGGTAGTGGGCACATGGGTACCTAGTATATGATTTTTTGAATGTGTAAAATATATCATGATTTAGAATGAAAAAATAGAAGATTCCATCAGCAAGAGATTTATAGATTAGCCTAACTAAGATGCAAACCTCACACATTAAAAAATACGATTAGAACAAACTGAAAACATTAAGCATACTGCATAAAAGACAAACGTCTGCAAAACGTAAACAGTGCTTAAACATAGTACAAACAATAAACACCAATAGAGAAGAAGACAAGAACCAGCTTAGGCAATTTTGTAAAAGAATGTTAATTATAGACGTAGAAAACATATAAAATTGTTATCAGCTTCTCTGGTAAACAGAGGCTTGAAAAGAAAACATTAACATGTGATATATGTATATATGTGTGTATATATATATTAATCCTCACCGAGGATATTTTTCCCATTGTTTTTCAGAGAGAGTGGAAGGGAGAGAGAGAGAGAAACACGATGTGAGAGACACATCGATTGGTTGCCTCCTATGTCCTGGCTGAGGCTGGGGATCGAGCCTACAACCAAGGTGCATGCCCTTGGCTGGTATTGAACCCAGGACCCTTCAGTGTGAGGGCTGACACTCTAACCACTGAGCCAAACCAGCCAGGGGCATGTCATTTTTACCTGTCAAACTGGTAAATAGTTTTTAAACTCTAGGAATAACTAAGACCTATGAATACTTGGATAGGGAAACTGACCTTTTCATATACTGTTCTCACACACTGTTGGTCTGAGTATAAACTTTTACACAATGTCCTGAGGGCAGTGTAGCAATATCCTTCAAGAGTTATAAAATTATCACACTCTTAGAGAATTTTATTCTATGGAAATAATCATGAATGTGAAGTAAATATATGTATAAGAATGCTTAATGACAGTTTGAATTTAATTTTTCTCAAACTGGAAAGTAACTGAGGATTGATTTGATTTTAGGCAGGTAACTGATTTAACCTGATATTTATATTTATTAGAAGGTCTGAATGCTTTATACAGAATGTATTGTCAAGAAGCAAGAATGAAATCAGACCAGTTAGGCACTGCAAATTGCAGATATCTTATTTAACAGGTTGGTTTGGACTTGTGACTTTTTAACCTTCAGGCATATGGTCTGAGGCCTTTCACTTGTACTCTTTCCCCTAGGTCCTTCCAATGACTTCAAATGGCTACAAGCCCTCGGAAGGGTTCTATTTTGCATGTTAGCATCTAGTATACCTCAAACATAATATGCCTTTAACAAACATTTGTCGAATACATTAATAAACATCTCTTATAGCACCTGCTATATTGTGTTTCCACTAAACTGCTCTCTCAGGGCAGGGGCAGTGACTTACTCATCTCTGTATCTCCACCCAAAGCACAGTGCCAGATGCATACGAGGCATTCGACCAATGTCTGTTGAATGAATGAATGAAGTAGAAACCCAATCAAGCTCTCCTAACAAGGACTCTTTATATCTATGTTCTAAAACACTGGTGTAAAAATGAAGGCATCTGGACGTAGATCTTAGGGTAGGGGCTTTAGCTTTGTGGAGAGATACTGAGGCTTTGTTGAGTCCTATTGAAAAGAGGAGAGGGAACAAAAGGGAAAAGATGGAAGAGTCGTATATTAGCAATTAGCTGGACTTCCAGGCACACAAACAGGTGAGCTTCTGGTCTGTCGAACAGAAGCCATGAAGAAAAAACACCACGTAATCATCCTCCGCAAATAAGTGGAGGGGCAGAATTCTCTCGCTTCTCTCACTGCTTTCACTCCTCGTCCTCCTCCACATCCAAGGACCTGCTCCAGAACACCTTGGATCCTCCGTCAACACCCCGGCCAAGTTCCCAGGAGCATCTCCATCTACAGTCCTGGCTAAGTCTGCAAAATACCAGCTCCCACGCTCAGATATTTTACACTGGAGTTTTTAAATTTTACTTTGTTCACTGTTGTTTATGCAAGCAAAGTCACTAATATGTTTTGGAACCCATGTGTTCACAAACAGAAAATCCCAAACCAAGAATCTCTAATCCATGGGTTTACAGTAGCCCCACGAGGCTCGCCAGTCATTACAGAGTCCTTTATTGGCCTGCTCTTGGGAGCAGAGTGGTTTCCACCACATTCTTCCATGAAAGGTACTATTAAAACAGAAGCCCGCCACGTTACCGAGCTGTGTTTAGAGTCGGCAGGGTCAGAATGAGAAATGAAGATTTCTCTAGTCTCTTAAAGCAGGGGCGCCTTTCCCTATGCTAATCCAGTGGCATCAGAAGCAGGTCTGGAGGCAAAGCCTCCCAGGCTCCCAGTTAAACGCGGGAGACTGAGCATGTGCTTCCCTCCGCTTCCTCCCGCAACCCCACCGCGACAATGAGAATAAAGGGAACGGAGAGGAGGGGAAGAAGAAAAATGCCACCAACTCACAAGGAAAAGGGAAACTGGCAAGAAGGCCACAGTGGATGAGAAACGTCAACAGATCTTTGGGAGAAAGAAGCCACGGGAAGGGTAGTAATCGCCTCAGCAGAGCAGACGAAGCTGAAATAAGCTTCTGCAGGGGAACGAGAAGACAGCTGGCTCTCCTTGCAGGATCCCTAAAAGGCTAAAAATAGGAGGACTGGTTGAAAGCCTGTGGAAGGAGCATTTCGAGCTCTCCGCGCCCTCCTCCCTCCTGCAGAGCCAGGACACAGCTCCTGTTTTATATCTACAGGAGATGGAGGGTTTATTTAGAGAGCACGTAAGCCGAAATGGCTCTGGACCCGGAGATCCTGGGCTCTGGAATGAAACGGGAACACTGAGCAGAAGTTTGCAAACTGAAGTGTTGCTCCCAGCCCATAATTCCTGCCAGGCTTCCAGGTTTCTTCCAGCTAGGATTAGGCCCTGAAGGCAAAGAATTAGAGTTTTCTCTAGAGAAACTGAACAGCGCTCAAAAAGATAACTACCGCTTGGGAGTCCCCCAACAAAAATGCTCACCCCTGCCCCTCCTTACGGTAGACAAACCCAGCCAATTGATGTTTTAGAGCCTCACTCTTGAACTCAGGAAGTCAAAGAACACACATATTTGGAAAAACTGAGTGACAGGGACTGAAATAAATTGCTGAAAAGAACACTGAGGAAACAGAAACAACGTAGGGAACAAAAGAAAAATTTTAAAAAGAAGTAATATTATTGGAAAGAGAAGGTATTGTATCTATGAAACAAAAACAAAATGTTATAAAGATATGAACGTTCAAAAATTAGAATGCCATGTTTTCAGAAAAATTTTTAAAAATCTAATCAAACAACAGGAAGATAAAATTAGGAAATTTCTCTGAAAGTAGAATGAAAAAAACAATAGAAGAGAAAACATAAGAAACTTAGAGAATATGCCCAGGAAGGTCTAACTTCTGATTAATGAAAGTCTCTAGAAGAGAGGAAAATGAAAAGAGAGGTAAAAAAGTATCAGAGAAATATTTCAGGATAATTTCCCAGAACTAAAAGGCACAAAACCTTCAAGACTAAGAGGTTCCAATTAGGTGCCCTTGCTCGGTGAATTAAAAAAGACCTATGTTAAGGCACATCTTTGTCAAATTACAAAACATTGGGAACATGGAGAAGATTCTAGATGTTTTCAGAAGGGGACAAGCAAGTTATAAAAGCAACAGGAACCAGAATGGCATCTATCTTCTAAGTAGCAGCTTTGGAGGCTGGACGACAACATGGCAATGCCTTAAACAATGAGAGAGAATTATTTTAAAACTAGAACTTTATACCCAAAGTATCAATCAAGTTTGAGGCTGGAATAAAGACATTTGCAGATATTTAAGCTCTCAAAACATCTACTCCTCAATACTTGCTTTCAGAGGAAGTTACCAGCCAGGTGCTCTAACAAAATGGGGGGCAAAACTGAAAATGAAAAAGGCATAAAATCCTGGAAAAGTGACCAAGGACAGGAAAGAGGGCAACAGTGTTCTCAAGGTGACAGCAAAAGATTGAGACTAAAAGTAACTGGCCTTGGAGCAGGCCTAGAAAGTGACGCCCACACTGGAGGGAAATATGTAGGGCTCCTGAAAAACAGGACTAATAATGTGTTATCTGATAGGTACAACTGGATGGAAGATTTAATTGGGAATGTGTTCAAGCACATGGGAAAAAATCACCAGGAAAAATTAAACAAGTGAAAAAATATTGTATAGGACAAGTTATGTAACTAAAGAACACACTGTACCTGGCATAAAGATAGAAACCTGAATACTGATTTAGGCAGGACGGGAGAGGGGAAGCAGGGAGGCTGAGTCTTCATCTTCTTAAAAGAGAGGCCCATAGATGGATAAAATGGGTATGTTAAGGAAGACATAGCAGCATTATGTGGAAGTATATGAACACCAGAAGAGACAGAGAAATGAATGGAAAGATGCACACAGTGGGGTATAAGATTAGGGGTGGGGGGTGGGTGATGGAACTGCTATTTATGTTTGTAAGCCTTTTAGTATTATGTGACTTTTCAGAATTACATGCATGCATTACTTTACAAAAATAAAAATTAATAAACAAAGTCTCTGCAAATTGCTCTCTCTGCAACGAACCAGGTGGAAATGACGTTGGTAAATCTAGTTCTGGGCCGGGACTGAGAAGGCTAGCCCAAACCTCCCTCCAACTCCTCTCTTCAGAGAACAGTGAATGCAAGGTGTTTCTGAGAACCCTTCTGCCTAACAGGCTCCTCCTTGTCATGGCAGCTGCTTAGAGAGGGACGGGGTCCCTGGGTTTGGATGGTCACAGGTCTCTGATTCATGAACTCGAGGTAATTTCAAGTCACTCACGCAAGCAGTTCTGATTCCCAATGAAACTCCATTTTCTTTCCTTTTATCGGACGGTTCATCAGACAATTCCTATGTATGCTTGGTCCCTTGCCTTCAGTTCTGCTTTAAGGCTTGGCCGGGATATAGATATAGCCTCTCTTTTATACCTTTTCTGGTTTCCACTTCCTCCTTAACACTCCTGGCTCCATAACATTGCTGTCCTTGCCATCTAGGGTCCTATGCGTGCCCTCTTTTTACCTACGCCGTATTGATACACTCAGTGATCTCAGTGGAAGAATACATGTCCGTAGGAAGATGTGTGGGTACACAATCAATGGATACACTCCTCTACACAAAGGAATTTTGCAGTCTATGTGTTCAAAGGCACAGCCACACAAAATATTTATATACACCAAAATACTAAAACAATAGGAATGTATTAGGGAGAAGGGTTCTCAGAAACTCCTGGCATACACGCCATTCACAGGTTCCTTTGTGTGTCAATATATTATATAAATACCACATACATCCTGCCCCCATAACCTATATTAAGTGTAGCACAGGTTTGCACACTTCCACGTAGGCACCCCAGAATAGAGCAGCCTGAACAGACGCTGTTTCTCCTTCCTGACAAACAGGCATGAAATAACAGGCTGACATCTGCCTCTGCAGGTCATTCAAGTTGGCCTGCTACATGTCAGAATTCAAACTGCTCCATCCATCAACAGCAGACCCAAAATTAACGTAGCTTGGAAACTCTGCAGCAAGACAGTAACAGCCCAATTCAAAGTCTGACCTTCGAGGAATGGTGGGGTAGGATGGAAAATTATTTCATGCCCTGCACCAAAGCCAACAATACAATTTGAAGAGATTTTCAGTTAAATTAATTTTAAAGAAAAATCCCCCAGTGTAGCAGTTTAACTCTTAGGGTCATGTAAAAGGAGTGCAAGGCATAGAGGTTTTGCTATCTGGAGGCTCTGCCAGTACCTTCTGCAAAAGAACTAAAAACATTGTTTTAAATAAAATAGTTTTAGGATATTTGCACTGTAGCACATACTAAAAGTCTTTATCAGTAAGGGAAGAAATCATCAAGAGATTTAGTTCTTCATATAATTTTTTTGGAAATGGCTATTAGTTAAAATTGTAAATGAGATCAGTCCTTCAAGATTACAAATACAAATGAATCTTTTTCTGGAGATATTTTTAAAGGTAATAATTTCCCTCTGCTCAACTGTAACAAAATTTATGCTGAGAGACTTTCTAACCAGCACCCAAAGACGACGACCATCAACTTAACAAATGAACCAGACTCTGATGCATACAATTATTTTGCCTACTCCTCTGGCTATGATGCAAAGCACAACACAATTTTCCTAAATGCCATTCATTTGTAGCCAGTGACAATCTGAATGATGCTTTAAATTCATGTTCCATTAAGGCGAAGTTACCTTTTTTCACCCTGCTGAAGACTGCTTTAAAACTCACTCTGAAAAGTTGTCCTAGTGTTGCTTTCCAGCAGTGCCAATTTTCCCACTAACACGGGGTCCAGGCTAAATCGAGGGAATGTTTTGTACGTTAACAGATTCCCAGAGCCGCAGAGGCCTGTCTCCCTGCCGCATCGCTTCATCACCTTTCTCTCCAGCTGTTTGCCTATGAGCAGATTCAAGTTCCCCCTGAAACAAAAGCCCTTCCTAGGTTCTCCATCTCTCTTGAGCTCCATAGGCCCCTTCTCTCTTCACCTGCACAGTTCTTGAAAGGATTATCCACGATGTCTCCCTTCAAATCTTCTACTCAAAATTGTTTTGCTATCTGGCTTGCGCCCTTTATCATCTTACTCTAAATAACTCTTTACAGCCGAATCCAACAAGCTGTGCTGAGATGGGTTCATTGGCCTTTCAACAGGTTGGACCACACCTCTAATCCATCCATTAAGCTGTTCTTTTCTAAAACTCAGACAAACATTCCTATTCTGCTTGATGCTTGACATGGGTGGCTCTGGAGTTCTGCTCCAATTCCCTTCTCTTACTCTGCACACCCTCTTTTTTTCAAGGTGCAGACATACATTGATGACTGCCAAACCTTCTTTTCCTTGCTTGAAGCTCTGGAGCACGTTTCCAACTGTGCATCTCCCCCCTTCGGTTATCTCACAGGTACTGACAACCCAACACAACCAGCCGAAAGGAGAAGAGTTCCCTACCTAGGACACGCCCTTCCGCAGCTCCATGGCTTTGCATGCATTGCTCCTCCTGACCGTCTCCGTGAGGACACCTCACATCTCCCAAGGAGTCTGAGGCTCCCTTCTATGTGTTCCAGGCACCTCACACAAATTCACGTGATGGTGTGTTTCTCATGCCACCAGAGTGCTGTATGTGTATGTGACTCTCTCCTCAAAGCCACAATAACAAATTCAATGAAAACAGAAATGGATAAATTAGAAAACAAAAATATACTACATCTGATATACAAAAGTGAGAAGACCTATAAAACTGACAAATACCTGATAAAGAAGAAGAGACATGGTTAATAGTAGGAAATAGAAAAGGGACACATTTTCACATACGCAGGAGCCGAAATGAGATGATACTTACAAGGTAGTTAAAAACAAGTGCTCGTGCGATTGTATACCGGTAAATTTCGAAACCTAAGTGAAATAGATGATTTTCTAGAAAAATCTATGAATTACCAAACTGTCTCAAAAAGAGATTAAGCAAAAAAATTTGAACATGTGATAACTATGAGGGGAAGTGAGGATGTTGTAAAAGATCTGCACCCTCCAAAACATGGGGTGGGCAAAAGGAGATTTACAGTTGTGAGTACGCAAAACACAGTTTATTCTTGTATTACTATTTATTAATTATTGTGTTATTTTCCATATGAACAACTGTAAACCTACTTTTGCCCCACTCTGTACATCAGGCTCAGATGGTTTTACAAGTTAGCTGCTCCCAGAGGGACCATATAATTTATCGCCCGAACTGAGACACTTGGCAGAAGGAAAGACAGTACTACTACTAATTAAGTGGGGACAATATGAGAAACAGAACTGTTTCAGGCAAATCGAGACAAATGCCTATACTGTTTGTACTAACTTTCTGAATTTATGAAAACTTCTTCACAGTTTAGGAAAAGATTAAAGGTTTCCTGGTTCACACTAAAAAACACACACAAAAAAAAAACAGAAGAGAAAAAAAAGAAAGAAGAAAGAAAATTCTAGGCCTCCTGACGTATGTTCCTAAATAAACAAAATGTGTATATTATTATACACATCCCTAAGAGACACTTATTAATCAATAAGGAACAAACAACAATAGAAAAATGGTCAGAAGATACAAATTCAGTTCATAGAAAATAAATATAAACCCACCATAAACATACAAAATTTGCTCAAACCTACTACTAATGACTGAAAGATAAATGAAAAATGTGATATTTTATATTTTAACCCATCTGATTGAAAAAATAACTGTTAATAGCACTTACATGTCAATTATATCTTAATAAACCTAGAAAAATAATTAATATTAAATGTCAAAAGATGTAGTCTCATGAATTCTTGGTGAGAGTGCAAACTGGCACTACCATATTTAAATACCAAATATGTACATTCTTTGATATAAAATTTTCCCTGCTAGGAATCTATACTACAAGGACACTAGGTCAAATGCACCAAGACATGTGAGGGTGTCCAATGCCATACTGTTTCAATAACAACAACTGGAAACAACCGAAAGCACTAATTTTTCAGGGAACGAAACACTCTTAGAGAAATTAAATAACTTGTTATAAATGGCTATATGGAACTAGAAAAAGTTTTACGTAAGCAAGGACTTCAAAAACCACAGGGCAGTTCACTAACATAAAACTGAGAATATTATAGTTTCACTTGTCCCTTTCCTGGACAGTTTCCATTCTAAAGTTTCCACAGTTGCTTATAATCTCTTGATTAGAAACATACTAACTTCTTTGCACCAATGAGCTCTCTCTTACCCTCCAAAATCACCTCCATCCTTGGATTGAGTAACTTTACTCTTCAACATTTTCTTATTTTCAAATATTTAATGGAAATAAAGACTACTTTTCCAGGGCTTTCAAGTGATATGTTAAAAAGTCCCCTAGGTGAAAATATATTTATATTTGGACATTATGGTTATTGTTTTCAATGTTATATGCTTTGAAATAACTACTATCTCAGAAGATCAACAGGAACAATATATCACAATAGTCCTTAACCACATGGGATAATACTTTCAGTGTTAAGCATTGTAACTATCTCTGCTTCAGAGAGAACACGTGTTCTCTCTTTACAATAATAGGTAAGTAATGATTTGCTGAATAATATTAGAAAATATTTAGGGGGGAAAAAAGTCATATTATACTTTTTTCCCCAAAGTCAAGCTTGCAATATCTTAGAAAAAGCTTCTGGCCTGATTTTGTATTGCTTTCTGGCTTTGATCTCAATCTATACTGCTCCCTACTCAACATGTAATCATCATTAAGGCACATGATACCATGCAGTCAAAACCTAGCAACAAAGCAGCATGCGTGGCACGATTCCCTTCTGAAATATAAATGTAAATATAGAGTGTATGTATATGCATAGAGAGTTTGGAAGGATTTCCAAGTGATTGCCTTTAACTGGGCATAATTACAACTATCCTCTATTTTCTTGGTTTTGCACATTTATATATTCTGATATTCTATAATGGATATGCGTGAATTTTATATTAAGAAATGGTCTTAATAAATTTGTTTTTGTCCTATCTATGGACTTTAGTAGTTACAAAGAGTTTGGGTCAGTACATCTGATACAGTACAGAACAAGTTAGACTCTTTATAACATCTTTGGAACATAACCTTTCCTAATGTTTACTACTCAAATTTCTGGAACCAGAGGCAGAGGGCTGGGCAAACCCCAGGAACACCAGCCTGTGCCTACAAAGGCTAAATGTAGAAATAATTCACAAGAGACCAACAGCCAAAGCAGAGTGGTAAAATCACATGGGCAGGTAGAATCATTTTGAATCTGGCAAGAGGAAATATATGCATGATTGAAAGCCCAGGTTGTGGTTCAGGCAGATCTGGGTTTGAGCTCTCTCTCTTTAAAAAACTGTGTAATGACAAGTAACTTACTTATCTGTGCCTCAGTTAACTCATCTTCAAAATGAGGAAAATAACTGTAAGCATACTTGTGAGGACTCATGAGTCCTACCAAATTGGGGATGGGATCTTAAAATGAGAGACTCTGCTCATACATCTTCTGTCCTTGGCTGTAGACTTTCTCCCAAAGTGGAAGAACAGGGTTCGTTATTCACAACCTGAATTGGTGGTTCAAATAAGAGCCTCTTTTTTAAAAACCAGGCTTGAAACTTCACTTTCTGAGAATATGGCAGGCTAGGTTATTTGGATCAATCCTCCCATTAAAAAGAATCACAAATGACTGGACATTTTTAAAAGTAACTTCTTAAGATTATCAAAGACCTGATAAGGCAGTAAAAAATATTAGTTCAAAATATCAGAGAAAGGAGAAACCCAGAGGGAAGCAGAGCACTAAAATTCTTTTGCCCTAAGGGCATTTTCCAGACAAGCAAACTTCTGCAAATTAAACTGGATTCCCAAAGGCTCACACCCTCAGAATAAGAGTTACCAGAAGTAAACCCATCCAGCCCTCCTTCAGTCTCAGGACATTGAATTAAAGTTGTCTGGGCACTAAGGAGAACTGGAGGGAAAAAATGACATTGAGAAAAAGCAAAAAAGCTATCCTCGCTTGGATCTGCAGAATAAATTCACATCAGATAAGTAAGCCCAAAAATCCTAATGCCAAAAATTCAATTTAGGGTGGTCTTAAAGGTAGTTCTCCCAGGTTTCTAGCTGAAACAAACTCAAATTACCTATGGAGAAAACCCCTTTTATCCTAGGTCTCAAATAATACCTATAAGTAATTACTTTCAAGAATAATAAACAGCTTAGATTAAAAAATAATATTCAAGTACATAAGAGAAAATGGCATCATAGCAAGAAAAATAGAAGAAAAATTATTTTTTTAAAAAGACCTACAAATTGGAATTTAAACAGATAAAACACCTATGCTTATCAACGTTAAAGAAATAAAATGAAGATTGAAAATTTATGTAAGGAACTAGAAATATATTCTAATAGATTTGATAAAAGTAAAAACTAGAACTTCTAGGAATAAAAAATACAGTAAATGAGTACAGTTGCAGACTAGAAACAGCTGAAGAGAAAATAAGTAAATGGAACTATTGGTCAGATGAAATTATCTAGAGTGCAGCACAGAGGAAAAAATGGAAAATATAGAAGAAAATTAAGAGTCATAAGATGATACACTGAAAAGGCCTAACATATTTGATGGGAGTTTAAAAAGAAGTGAGAGAGAATGGGAAAGAGAAAATATTTGAAGAGAGAATGACAAAATGTTCTAGAAGTGATAACAGACAACAGTCGATAGGTTCAAGAAATTGTTCAGGTCCCAAGCAATACGAAATTTTTAAAAAAAGAATAAAGTAACACCCACTTAGAAACATCATAGTGAAATTACAGAACACCAAAAATAATGGGTAAAGATCTAAAGAGCAGCCATTTAAAAAAAAAAAAAAAGACAAATTATAATTCATGGAGCAAAAATTAGATGGACATTTGACATCTCAACAGCAACAATGAAAGCCAAAAAGACAGTAGAATTCTTCATGATGGTAACAGAAAATACTTGTAAAACTAGAATGTCAATTCTCAGAAAAAAATATACTTTAAGTGCGTCTTGGGAATACACAGGGAGACAAGATGGACTCTCACTGAAAATTCAGTTTGGATGCTGAGACCAATGTCACACACACACACTCAAATCAAGAGGTTATGAAAAGGATTATTATTTAAGTAATTGAGGCTTTCTAGAGGAAACATGGCAGGCCTTCCAAGGTAGTCCAAAAATGTCTTGAGAAAGCAAGGAAAGGACACTGGCTTGGGAATCTTATTGTGGTAGGAGGTGGGCCCAGGATGAGGGCTTGCAGACATAGGAAGGAGTTTGTGTTGTTTGAATCTGATGAAAAAATGAGAGCACCTAGACTTTCTTATCAGCTTACTCAGATGTGGGCAGAAGGGAAGAAAGAGAGGATGAGGCTTACAAACCATCAGTGGTCAAACGTCAAAAAAATGGAGTCAGACTCCTTATTATGAGTGAGGAGAAATAAGACATTTTAAAAAAGATAAAAATTGAGAAGTTTTATAACCAGAATATCTTCACTGAAGGAAACAGTAATTCAGAAGAAGGCAGAAATAATCCCAAGAGAAAGATCTGAGATACAGAGAAAATACGAGACCAACATGTATGGATTCATTTAAACAAATATAGACATAAAACTAATAGCACTTATAAAAAATTAAAATACACACATAACAAAATGTAAGTCTGAAAGAGAGTAAATGAGTTAAAGTGTCAAAGTCCTTTCTTCTGTCTGGAGATAAGAGCAAAGATATTAACTTTATTTTTTTAATTTATCTTTATTGTTGAAAGTATTACAGATGTCCCCCTTTTTCCCGCCATTGACACCCCTCTTCCCCACTCCCATCCCCTCCCCATGCCTTCACCCTCCTATTGTCTGTGTCCATGGGTTATGCATAATGTATATAAGTTCTTTGGTTGATCTCTTCCCTCCCCCACTTCCCTCTGAGGTTCATCAGTCTGTTCCATGCTTCCATGTCTCCGGATCTATTTTGCTTGTCAGTTTATTTTGTTCATTAGATTCCACATACGAGTGAGATCATGTGATAGTTGTCTTTCTCTAACTGGTTTATTTCGCTTAGCATAATACTCTCCAGGTCCCTCCATGCTGTCTCAAAGGGTAAGAGATCCTTCTGTTGTATAGATGCATAGTACTCCATAGTGTAAATGTACAATAGCTTCTTTATCTACTCATCTACTGCTGTTTCCAGATCTTGGCTATTGTAAATTGTGCTGCTATGAACATAGGGGTGCATATACTCTTTCTGATTGGTGTTTCAGGACTCTTAGGATATATTCCTAGAAGTAGGATCACTGGGTCAAATGGCAGTTCCATTTTTAACTTTTTGAGGAAACTCCATATAATTTACCCAATTTAAAAGGAAGGTCCAATGGATTTTAGTATACGCACAGAGCTATGCAACAGCTTTCATCATCCCAAAAAGAAACTCAGTACCCTTTAACTCTCACCATCAAAAACTCCATCTCCTCCCTTCACCAGCCATAAGCAACTCCTAGTTTACTTTCTGTCCCTATATAATTTGCCTATTCTGAACATTTCATATAAGTGGAATCATATAATATGTGGTCTTTTGTGTCTGGCTTCTTTCACTTAACATAATGTTTACAAGGCTCATCCAGATTATACCATGCATCGGTACTTCCTTCCTTTTTGTGATCAAATAATGATCCATTGTATGGATATACCACATTTTGTTTATTCAACAGACATTTGAGTTGTTTCTACTTTTTGACTATTATAAATAATACTTCTATGAAGATTTGTGTACAAATATTTGTGTGAACACATTTTTATTTCTTTTAGGTATATACTGATAAATGAAATTAGTCATATTTTAATATTTGACTTACACCTGACTATAGAAATCTGTATAACTGCGAAGTGAAATTTCAGCATCTCTTTATTATTTCTGGGAAGTTGGTATTATAAAATAAACTTTTATTTCATTTTCTAAAGCTGATTACCACATCACTGAGAAGTCCATATAACTTTTACTGTGATAATACAGTTTTATAATCAATATAACATTTATTCTTTGACCACTATAATTAAATATGTTCAACTATAACATATAAATTTCAGGAAATAATAGCCTTTTAGCTCATGGAAAGTTTCTCAAAATATTTCTCACACTTAGAATTTTGCAGGCTAAAATAAAAATCCTTTCTATCTGACCTATCATCCTACCTATCTAGTTAGAATTCAACTGAATAAATCCAAATAAGTTTATCATTTTTAATTATATCAAATCTTCTGCAATTTAGAAATATTTTTAAAGTAGATGAAAACAAATTGATAATTTGAAAATTTAGAACAAAACTATTAACTAAGACTAAAAAAAAGTTTTATACGAAACTATATCTTTGTTCAAGATTTACCTATTTGTATAACTGTAACAACCAAAACTGAACTCTGGCATTATAATTATGATAAAAAGTAAAAATAAATGGATAATTCAATATTTACCAATAACTCTTTTGTTCAAAGGTAGCAGTAACTTCCCCCAAAACCCACAAAGATCCTCAGGTAGGTAATCAAAAGGAAATGAAAGAATATTGAGCCTCTTCACTGCCTTCAAAAATACAGATTTTAGAACTAGTAGCTACCTGCTAAAAATTCAAAGTGAAGAAGAAAGCAACAATAACTAAAAAGAAAGAAATATGAGTGACGTTAAGAAGCATTAAGGAGATTAGGAGTTAAAGGGAATTAAGGAGAGAGAGACAGAGGGAGAAGAAAAACCAACCAACCAACCAACCAAACAACAAAAGGTTTGGTTGGATGTGACCAGTGGTGAGGGAGTCTACCCAAATATGCATGGTTCCCACAGTGTGCACTGCAGCTGGACCTGCCCTCAGTAGACAAAAACCTGGAATAGGGATACGGCTAAGCAAAAACCGAACATCATATTTGGCCCATCAGCCCCAAGGACAGACATGAGTTCACACACAGTACAGAGCAACATTTCTGCAGCTAGGTGTGGATGCAACAACCAAGTGCATCTGCTGGAAGAGTCAGGGAGAAGAGGGGCTCTGAGCAGCTTTAAAGAAAATCGGCATCCTTCAGTCTAATTAAAACCTACTCTTATTTCATTTGTACAAGGGTGCCAGGTTCGATTAGAGGCCACGTACAATTTGGCTCTGAGAAGAATGGTGGCTTTCTTTCGTGGAGAAAAACAGAGTAAGAGAAGTAATTCCTAAAAGTTATCGTCAGAGGTTCCGAGGCCAGCATGACTACTCACGAAGTCATTAGTGTCCCCGGGGAGAGGGCTAAAGGGCCTGTTGCCAGCTGTATGGAAGGATTTCAGGCTCCCTTGAAACAGAAATATGGTATCCTTAGTAAACTGGATACACAAATTCATTAGGCAAGCACAGAATGGCAGATTTTACCCTCAGTTTGCAGTCCCATGCCCCAGTGGGAGGCGAATGTACCTGCGTGCGCCTTCCGTTTCTGTTTATCTGCGTGTACTCACCTGGGTGTGTGTATCGTGTAACACGCCTTCTTATTGTAGCCAGTTCCAAACTACTTAATGCCAGCTTCCTTGTTAGCAGCAAGTGGGTCTCTTGAAGCTTAAGAAAGCCATTTAATAAAAATAAAGCCACCCAAATGAACGTGGATTGAAAACAAAATCTTAGATTGATGGAGCTAGGTTGGTCACTGTAATTACGGAAGGTGTATCATTTCCTAAGCTCTCTTTGCATTAAGTGTATGCCATACATTTATCAGACATAATTAGCACTTTAGGTGACAATGACTTGATTTCTTCCCTTGTAATAAAAGCTCTCTGTGTTGGCATATACATTCAGAATGGGAAATTGAACACTGTTGCTGTTTACTCCCCTGAGGCAAAATTTAGGACAAACTGGGGAAAATATGAAGAGGGCTTACAGAACAGCCCTTTGTGAATTTTGCAAACAGAAAAAGAAAATAGTTCAATAAAAGCTTTTAAGGATCACAGTCAAGCGCATGCTTTTTGAAAGCAAAGGGTATCTATGGAACGTTTCTCTACTTTCAAAGTCAGCATTTAACTTTCCTTTAGATGTGAACAAACCCACACTAAATTGATTCGTGGGCACAACGGTAAAACTGGACACATTTAAGTTACTGTGTCCGAACCAGAAAAGTATGTATGCTGCCTTCTCGGAGGAACAGAAGAAGAGAACTGTTTCAAAAAATTATTTCAAATAAATATTGATCCTTCTATTTCCTTAACTGCCACAATTAAGAATCATGGTAATCTACTCTTCTGAAGATTATTTATTTAAATGTTAAGAACTTTTTCCATAAAGGAAAAAGGGGAAATTGAAATGCAAGTTGCTGATCTACTGTACATGGCTCATAAAGAATGCTGCATCCTGTTGAAATCTGTAGCCCCATGAGAATGCTGTGCAAGCTTACGTGTATTTTTTTTCATTTAGATCTTGATTTCTCTCTTTCAGCAAAAAACAATACGTGCAGTTGGGTTAGTTAATTCCTTTGATTGCATAAATTAATCAGAAATGTAGTCACAGGCAATTATTATTAAAATAATTATTTCTAAAATAAATCTAATGGTATTAACTGAATGCAAACCTTTCCCCTTAAGCTGAACTTGCTTACTTTTGCTGAATCCTAAGATTTGTTGTACTTAGATCCTTATACACAGCGAAGAGATGGTCTGTTAAAGGGACTTGCATGCCATCCTCTATTCCAGAGACTCTGAAATCTCACCGTGTTGCAATAGTGGATGTGAGAGATGCTCAAACCGCACACATCACACCTTTCCCTAAGTATGTTTATTTTACATTTTCTTAAATTTATATAGACCTCTTACTGACCTAAATAAGAACAGCTTTACAGAAGGGGTCCTAGTGTTCATGTGAGATCCTATTTAAGAAATGTATAAGTAATAAACCAGAAACACACAATGAAAACCTTTGAAAAATTAGTATAAAGAGAGAATGTTGTGGCATAAATACATTTTGCTAATATTGTAAAAAATTTTTTTTGAATGAGGTAACTGTTTAAAACGTGTCAGAGTTAACTTATTATAATTTAGAAATGATTTAGAAATGTATACTTGAGAAAGAAGTTCAGCAGTTGCATGTATCATAGTTTTCTAAGCATCGGTTTGAATAAAGGATATGTGAGACAATAGTAATGGTTTAAAAAAATAATTTCTCTTAGCTAATTTTTAACTCAAGCCCACTGGAGGTTAAGGCCACACAAAGAAGGGCTATTTATGTGTTCTCTCTGATAGTTGGATATTATGTTGTTTTCTCAACATAAGAGTGATTTGGTTTAGAGACTCAAATTTGATTTCTGCAGGTCTGCACCTGTACCCTAGGTTTTCTTGAGTACAGACACAAGAGGCCAGAAATGAAAAGAAAGGAATGAATTGTGTTCCGGGAGAACTTAGAGTTCCCAGACAAGGCTCGGCTTGACAGGCTGCAGCTGCAGGTGATGGCCGATGCTTTCTCCCTGATCCTGCACGCTTATGTGAAAGAGTCATATTAAACTCCAGAAATTATAACATGATATAATCACCTGCTACAGAAATAATACTTGTGAAAACCAACTAGCTAATAAACAGGGTTACAACCAGTTACTGTTAGCGCTTTTTGTGCAAATGCATAGCCTTTTCCCAGATTTTACTTTTTGTTGCTTTTTACATACAATTTATTATCAGTGACATGAAATATTTTCCCTCTCATGTAAAAATATTAAACAGCCATGACCTGTGATCATGGAGCTCCCTATTATTTCTCACTAGATGATACCTTTTACCTTGACAACACACATACATGCACATATACACACAACATACATATGCAATGTCAGAAAGCACATTCAATTTTTCTCCTGTGCTCCCCTAGGACAATGTAGGGAACCTCATGTCAAAAACCCTCACTTTAGAACAATAAATAAATAAACCAGCCACAGCCTTCCCGAGGCTGGCCAACTCTAGCATAAGTAATTCAAGAGGCTGAGAGATGCCAGATAAATTTGATTACTATAAAAGATGGGAATATGTTTCTTTCCTTTGAGAATTCACAAAAAGGGGTCAAAAACAAAGCAATCCTGAAAGCGAACAATTTCATTTCGCCTGCAATTCAAGGCGAAAATTCAAAGGCAATTTTGCAGGAACATTTTATCACAATTTTATAGACCCTCATTTCCTGCACACATCACAATCTTTAATTTCTGAAAGAGGGAAGCAAGAAAGGGGAAGTGGTGGGGAGAGGGCTGAGGAGGCTGAGGCCAACCGTGAGGGGCTTTTTCTTCTTCAAGATATAAATGCAGATATTTATAAAGCAGTGAGAGATTTGTAAATCTTTCTTCAAAGCTGAACCTGCTGCTGGGAGTGTGATTTGCTAAAAGTGGCTATAGGCATACTCCAAAACTCAGCAGGGTCATCCCTCCCCTTCCAAAAATAAAAAAATAAAAGAAGTGGGAAGAGAAAAAGCCACTCTGATTAGCAGCGTCTCGACAGACATGAGTTTTAAAAAACTGTTTTCATTTTATACCTTCTCCCTGAATCACATTTCCCCCCCCTTCCCAAATATACAAAGAATAAAATAAAATTTTAAACTCAATACTTTGCTTTCGTTGTCTAATTAGATTCTCCTTGACGCTGTTTGAAAACGACAGGTCGTTTTTCAAAGACAAGCTGTTAGGTGGTCCTTTGGAAGGTCACAATCCAAGGACAAATGCAACAGCCAAGACCCAAAGGATAACCTTGACTACCTCCACTCCCCACCCTCGGGTCTCAGCTAGTATAATAAAGGGTGGGGTTAGTTAGCTGGGAGCACGAAGATATGGTTTCCAGTTCTAATCTCGCCAATAACTTCATGTGTGATCTCAGAGGAAAGCCACAGACTCTCTCAGTTCCTTGTGGGGATAATAAATAAGTCCTACTGGCTTCCCAGGGTTGTAAGGGCAAGGAAAAAAACAGCAAGGGGAAGACACTTTGTTTGTTTTGAATACTGATGCATCCCCACAACCCAGAAAGCGTCGGGGACAGAGAAGGTGATGAGTAAGTGGTTGTTAACAAAAGAATGAATGCAGGTGGCAAAGCATACGCCATGAAATGCAAAGTAAAACTATAAGAGTGGTTACTAAAGTGAAATTAGTGATGGAACGTGCAATGTCTAAGAGGGCACCAGGCCAGCTTAGGATATACCAGGTGTTTATTTCTCATTGGAGAAATTAAACTCTATTAGCTGTACCCACCTCCCACCCCAATCTCGCGCCCTTACACGCTTATCATCTGTACTCAAAAGACTCAAGAGGCTGCAAAGCCCAGTGGGACTGCAGAGAACACAGCCCGTTTGGAAATGTGGCACAGTGGTTTTACATTAGTCTCTAAATAGATACACTGATTTCAGAGAGAAGTAGATAAAAATAATTTTACTTTGGGAAGGTAAAAAGGTTTAAAAAGGAAAAGAAAAAAAATGGGAGAAAAAGAAAATCCTTTGGCAAGTCACTGTTCTCCAAACTGAACCAGGAACTGCTGCCTACCAGGAGGGAATGTAACATTGCCAAACAATGTTGCTGACCTTCTGCATGTCAGGCAACCTTGCCTTCTGGGGGAAATTCTTGGGGTGCCTTGGCATTGTTCTGTGATAACCAAAATTCCCATTAAGAACAAAGAACTACAGTAAATGGAGGAACTAGGTTTTGACACTTGCATCAATATATAATACAAAGGTCCAAGATGTTTAATTTTAAAGTTTAAGGCTCTGTATACAGCACAATACTATATAGACAGTATGTCTAAGGTCTATGTAATGGTCATCCCTGCACAAACCTACTTTTTTAAATGCTAGTCCCTGATTCAGTCATTACAATTGGTTAAACAAATCAATCGATATCCAAAACTAGCCACAGATCTAAATGAAATTTGAAATTCCATAGCATTAGACATCGTGGACTTACCGTCCTAAGGAGCGCTCACATTCATTCACATGTCCAGAGGACACCCACCAACTTCATACTTGGTGCTAAGATAAGACACAGCACAAACTGTCAAAAACACTCACTGGAAGGAGCTGCCGCCTGGTTACCTCCCAGCCAACAGAAATAGACAAACATACAAACCATGTACCAGAGAGGAAATTTTAACAAAACATTCAGATATACCAAAACCAAAAGTAACTGTAATGGCAGAAGCTTTGCTTTTCCTCACCAATCACATTGTGCAGGTAGATGATGATTGATTAAGCTACTTCCACAGGTGTTTTATTTAAAATGTAGAATGGTATAAACATGTGGTCAGGAATGCAATCGGGGCCCATTAGGGGTGGCAGATGCCCTTCATTTATTCAATGGATATTTCACCCATTCCGCCTGTCTGCTGAGAACACCACAGTGAGTAAAAGCAGCATGGTCCACAGAGCTTACAGTCCAGTGTAGAAGATAAATAAGTAATTAACTAACTATGGTGTGACTAATGTCATGAAAGGGGACATGAGTGCTTGGGGACCAATGAGATGATCTCTTGGATCATCATTTTCCCCCTTAAATTTGAGAAGAGGAGCCAAAACCCAGTCAGAGGGCAGGCAGTTTCCCAAGGTGACCGGGGACACGGTGTTAGCCAGGTGAAGAACACAGAAGTGGAGATGCGGCCGGGCAAAGCGGGCACATTTCAGAATATCTGCTTTACTGAGAGGAGCCGCCTCAAATCCATGGTGGAGGCAAATGAGATACAAACAAATTTTTAAACCATAGATAAATACAGGGATGATTTGGCATCACTAAAGCACAAGTGATATTTCATTGTAACATGTGGTGAGTTTTGTTGTATTTCTTCAGTGACCTTTAAGCATCCTGAGTGGAAGTTTGGAGGCAGTAAACTAGAGCGTTTACTCATATCTGGAAAAGTAGATGTATAGATTGATTAAAATGATTCCAATCTCCATATCCTGTAAGGCCTATAGATCTTTTATTCACACTGCAAAGAAGTTCTGTTGACTTCCACTATGTCATACTTTTATCTCGAAAGAGTGACCTAATAGTCAGTCCTTTTAAAGTAGTGCTTTTTGATTTAAATACAAAATACTTGTGTTTCAAAAAGAGCTTTTACCATCAAATCTGGTAGAAATATGAGCATCTCTACCAAAATTCTGAGTTTTAAAAATTCCTTCAAGGGACGATGAAATTTATCAACAAAACCTCTTAAGATAGAGAAGATGCTATTATGTGAAGAACTGAAGATTCTACCACAGGGCACCTATGTGAGGAGGTCTTAATGTCTGATATGTCAGTCTCAGACTGCTGGTCACTCCTTTTTTAAAGTCAGGCTTACTGAAGCATAATTTACAGGAAATAAAATTCACCCTTTTTAGTGGATTGAGTTTTTGTCAAATGCATAGTCAGGTAACCACTACCACAACCAGAATACTGAAAAGTTCCATTACTCCCCCAGTATCCTCTTGTACTTTTAGTCAACCCTTCTCCCCAGCCCCAGTCCTTGACAACCACTGATCTGTTCTCTGTCCCTATAGCTTTGCTTCTACCAGAGTGCAATGTGAGTGGAATCAGCAGCATGGAGACTTTGGAGTCTAGCTTCTTTCACTTAGCGTAATGCACTTCAGATACATCCACATTGTGTGTGCTGAGTAGTGTTCCATTGTATGGATACAGCACTGTTTATCTAATCACCAGTTGAAGGACATTTGGACTATTTGCAAGTTTGGGCTATTACAAATAAAGCCACCATAAACTTTCATAAACAGGCTTTATGTTTAAATGTAAGCTTTTTCTCTCTTGGAGCTAATCCCTAGGAGTGGCTTTTCTGGGTTATATGGTACTTGAATATTTAACTTTATAAGAAGCTGCTACACTGTTTTCCAAAGTGGCTGTACCATTTTGCATTCCACCAGCACATATGACAGTTTAGTCACTTAACGAATGTAAGAAGCTAAGGAACTGCTAAGCAGGATGAGTGAAAGGTGTTTAAGAAAATACTGGGCCCTGATATTTGGACCTATGAGAATATTATAAAGAATTATAACAATAGGAGGGATAACAATCAGCAAAGGAAAGATTAGCACTAAATTTAGTTCCACATAGCATGGACTGAGCCAACACTTAATCTCAGTAATGATTCTTTAGGTAAGAACCTATTTTAGGAGTCACAAAACCTATCACACTGAGGCTTTGTCAAGAGGGAATGGGTAGACTGGCCTTGGCGTGCCCTACTAACTTCTCCATCTGTCCAAATCTCAGGAACCCTGAAGACCCAGTTCAAAATACCACCTTCTTTTGAAGCATTCAGGGCAACAATAACCAATTCCTTCTCTGAATTCCTACAGCCCTTATAATTCCTCATCATTTGTAACTTCATTATATATCTCATGGCTTGTGTTCTATTAATAACATGTAGGCTCATTCTTCCCCCTTGAGAATCGAAAGCTTCCTATATTAGGGCTGCCAAAAAAGATCAACTCATCTCTACCACCCTCTATGCCAATATAGGTCCGTGTATGCCAGACTATGTTTTGTGGTACAAGTGTCCATCACGCTCAAGGTCAAATGCACTAACCACTCCAAATATCCAGGAAGGCAAAGAAATATACAACTCCAGAGTTTATTCACATAGACCTCAACGGTTAATGTGCATAAGTCAAGCTGCTTACATTTACAGGGTCTGGCTTCACTGAATTCGACTAGAGAAATCTCCACTTGATCTTCAGATAATTATCTAAAGGAAATTAGAAGACACCACCACACACTGCCAGTTGGTACCCCAACCAAGAGACTCAGGAAAGCACACCTGTTTTAACAAGTAAAGAAGTATTCAGCTAAAGAAGCCAAGTACTGCCCTGGCCGCGTGGCTCAGTTGGTTTGTGCGTCGCCCCATACAACAAAAGGGGTTGGAGTTCGATTCCTGACCAGGGCACTGCTAAGAAAGTGAACATTTCCCATATGTTTTATCTGAATTCTCTTCACTAGGTCTAGAAAAAGACATATTAACTACGTTCGTTTTAGTTCCCACTGAGCTTGCTTCCTGGTCTCTCAGATGCCAACTCATGGCTATTGAGTCCATGGTAGCATTATTGGGAAATGTCATAACCGGACACTGAACAGCTTTGGTGGAATCTTTTTTTTTTTTTAAATCTCAGAAAATCACCTTTTATACTTCTATTTAAAACCGTGATCTTGAGCTAAGCTGTTGTACTTGACTGTGTCCCTTTAACCTAGGGAACTTGCTGCCAAAAAATATTATTGAAGCCAACAGCTTAATGAGTTTTATAGAAGATTGAATATTCACACGAATAAAAATAGCACCTGGGGGGGCACCAGGAAGGATAAAGTTACAAGGGCTGTGACGTCTCCATGCTTCAGGGCATAAATTGCTTTCGAGCTGGATGAGGCGGGTTTCCCCACAGAACACCACCGCACTGCTACATGTGTCTTCCTCACAAGTGCCTCAGTGCTGACTACTTTTAAGGACCAGAGACTACAGCAGAAGGACCGTTAGCTCTTGGTATGTGCCCAGCTCAGGTTTGCTCAGGATTTTAGGAAACGGACATGACACTGTACTGATCTAAGGCACGAAAACAGTGATAAAGACAGAGGCCAACAATGCCATTCAAACTGGATGTAAATAAGAGGGAACAAGTTTACAAAAGGTGAAGGCACTCAAGAGCAGCCATGGTTCCTAACTTCGATGGCCCTGATGGAACCTTTGCAGTAAAGAGCTGAGGACCCTCAAACTGAAAGTGAAGACAAAACAGGAAAGGAGGTCATCAGTCCACTCCTTACACTGAATCTTTCCTTTCTTTAATATTTTCCCTAAAGGAGAAGAGGAACATGAACATTAATAACCAGACCTCACTCTTCTAACCTTGCTGGAGCCAAGGTTGACACCCGACTGAAGAGGAAAACAACATGGGAAACATAATGAAATAAGGAGAAAACTTAGGAGAAACGAACAGAGGCGTGCACCAATCTGCAGGTGCCAGACCTCACTTCTCCCTGCACCAGCTATGCAATGGCATTTATAAATGACACCCTCTTCTATTCGTTACAGGGACAATAGTAAATATCAATTAATTCGTTTTATAAATAAAATATTCAACAAAGTAAAGAGTAGCATCCAGCCAGGCAAAGTATGCTAATAAGGGTAATAACTTATTAGCTTTATTGAAAATTCACTTGACTTTGCAAGTTTAGATAACCCAACGTGCACAAACATTCTGTGATTACTAATATGACTTGCTGCTCAGCTACAGAATTGCATGCTTTCTACAGGAGGATTATGGAAGAAATGGCAATGGGCTCCAGGAAGATGCTCTCGTGCAAAACAGTGTTTGGAAGTGCATGATGGGTGGGCCCTCAGAATGACTAGATGAACAAAGGGCTCCTGTGGATTTTAATAACACTGATCCACTTATGAATCATAAATCAAATGGGAACCTTCTAGCAGTTCAGAGATTTCCAAGATTTCTGGGGAGAATGCTCTAGCAAAGCAGCATGTTACCAGCCAGGAGCAACCACATTTGCTCACATTCTTTAAAAACAAATAGTGTTTTGCCCTCTCAGACAGGTCCTGACAGAGACTAGCAAAAATGCAACAGTGGGACAGGTGAGGAGCAGGGGGCAGAGCGGACATCAGGTCCTGGGCTGGGTCTTTTAGATCCCAGAGTTTTGCACAGAGATGGCCGGGGCTGAGGGGAGCAGAGAAATGCAGGCTGAGAAAGATGAGCCATCACAAACTCAGGCAGAGACACAAACAAATGGTTGGTATCAACAGGAGCCGTTTCTTATTATTTTTAGAAAAAGCCTTTAATTTAATGCATATTTTCTTTGCTGAAAAGGAAATAGGAATATTAACAAATTGGTTTTATTTCTAACCTGGCAGGCTGCCTGCAGTGAAATGTAAATACATGTACATGGGAGCCGGGATTAGCATTTACTGGAGAAAGGGAGTAGTCAATATTTTAATGAGGACGTCTAAGGAAGCAATTGCATGAAACACACTCCGATGTCACAGGGGAGCTTTTTAAGTTAAGCCAACTAGTTCCAAATTACTACTTTTCTCAGCTTTCCTTTAAGAGGAGTTTAGACTTACTTAAAAAATACAACTGTGGCATTTAGTCTTAAATATCATAAAATAGCTATAATATTCATCTCTATAAATACATACATTAACCTACATACATCTCTCTCATTATGTATATGGAGAAAGAACGTCTGACATGCCATTCTTCAGTTAAATGGCTCATTTAACAATGTCATCCCTCTGCTTTTTTCAAAGACAGAAATATTAGGGGAAGAAAATTGATACTATCCAAGAATGAGAGATAGATTGGGGGGGGAGGGATGCATGATAAGTAATATGAGTAACCAAAACAAATAAAAATCAATGATATTGTTTAAGGACAGAATCCTGTATATAAGACAGGCTCATATAACAGATAAAATCTACTAGAAAAATACTATGTATCATAAAATGTGTGCTGTGGTGTCCTGTAGGAGGCACATTCCCATCTTAGAATCTGATTTTTCAAGAGTTAGGAAAAGTGAGGGGAACAAGAACATCCTGGGAATAAGTTGAGTGTGATAAACCTAGGAGATAAATAAAAGACCTAAAACAGCATCCGTATCTCAGAAATGATCATTTACGGTTAAATGACTTGACATGATTCTAAGTGTAGAAAACTTCTATTTTAACATTTCTGAACTTCTGGGGATCCGAAAGAACCAGCTGCTTTAACAACACACATTAAAACAGTATTTCCTATTTTCTTGTGAGTGCTATCAAGAACATTTTATGTCTGACAAATATTTAAGCATTTTATGTTCTTAAATTGTCCAAAATTTACCTTACCCTTCAAAACACAGCACCAACATCAAATAACAAAGATAAAAGCAGAAATTAGTAAAATAAAAAATAAACATCATAGAAAATGATCAACAAAGCCAAAGTAGTTATTTTTGAGAAGCATAAAACAGAGAAACATGTGATGAGATAGAATAAAAAAGGAAAAGTACATATAATCAATACTAACATCCTGCAGACTTTAAAATGATCATAAGACCTTATAATTACTTACACTTTATACTTCTTTACATTTATAATTACATAATTCTGAGTGTGAGGTATCAGTAAAACCAAAAGAAACTGTTACACATAAAAACTAGGAGAAATATACCAAAATGTACAAAGCAGTATTATGTTTGTTAAATATAATCTTTAAACTAAGATTTTTAAATAAAGATGAGCAAAGATATATTAAAGAGATAAAAATATAATTTTTAATATTAATATTAGACAAAGAAAAATTCAAGGCAAAACACATTAAATGTTCAAAGGGGGCTTTTATGTTAAGTAAGTACAATTCAAAGCAAACACAATTTTATTTGTCAAATAATACTGCACTGTCAGAATGCACATATCTCTGTAAATAAGAGTTAAAGAAAAATAAGAACAAATTAATAAATTTGTTCAATATCTCTCATAGTGGGTCAAAGAAGATCAAAGAAGAAAGAAAGGGAACTATGATGTAGAAGAGCTTGATAATATAATTAGTAAGATTAAATTCTCTACGCTAAATAAAATAAATTTCATCTCCAATGCCCATGGACTCCTTCCCAAAGATGATCTTATATACTCTCCCATAAGAATCATGTCAATAAAATTCAAGTAAAAGTCATAGCAGGTATATTTCAGAGACAATTAAATTAAACTAGAAATTAATATTAATGATGAAATCTTAAAATTCAACCACTTTAAATTTTAAAATTGCTCTTTTAAAAGAATTTTGAGTCATAGAGGATATCAGAATGGTACCTCGGGTAATTATACAATGCATGAAATAAGAATACAACATATCAAGTGTTATATGATGCAGCTAAAATAAAAATCATAGGAAAATGCATAGTTTTAAATCTTTTTATTTGTAAACAAACAAAAAAGATAAGTGAACCAAAGATGCAACTTAAGAAGCTATTAAGAAAATAGAAAAACTATGGAAATAGTAAATAAATTTAATAGCTAGTTCTTCAAAACTACCTATGGCAAAGCACATCAAGAAAAAGACATCTCATATTAAGAATGAGGGAAATGGTATAACAATATATTTATGTGATTATTTTAAAATTGGAACAGAATATTTTATATGCATCTATAGTAACAAATTTAACCTCTAGATGAATTGATATTTCAATAGGAAAATATAAATTACCAAAGTTGATTTTATAAGGGATAAAAACAATCTAAACATTTCAATAACTCTGAAAGGAAATTAGAGCTTTTTATCCCCCCAAATGACCCAGACATAGATATTAATTCTATCACATTTATGGAAGAGGAGGGGGGTCACTCGAACTCCTTGCTAATTAAAATGGTGCAGGGCATGGTGTTGGGTTGGAGGGCTGGGGAAGATGGGGACATCTTGTTAATTAATATTATGAGGCTATAATCACACCTATTCAAAAAATTAACAAAAAATAGCACAAAAAAGAATTTTTCAGGTACCACGTAAGCATTAGATGAAGAAACTCTAATAAAATATCATCATGTCTTAGGAAGGCTTATTTCTGGTATTCAAAGGTGACCCTATTTTAGAAAATCTACCAATAAATGGAGAGACACAGTATGTTTGGCGATGGAATGACAATATTACAGAGATGCCACATCTACTCCAATCATTCCTAAGTATCATCCAATTGTCATCAAAATCCAACACAGAAAAACAATACAATAGCCAAGAAAATTTTGAAAGAGAAGAAAAGAGGCAAATTCGGCATTACCAAATAATAAATCAAAACTACAGAAACCACATAAACATTGCAGCACTGATATAGGAAATTATTTGCATTCGCAAAGTTAGAAAAAAAGCCTACATATTCACTGTGCAATAGGAGTGGGTAAAACTTCTTCATGCCACGCCCATGTAATTGATTAGGACACAGTGCTTAAAAGTGACATTGCAGAGAAGCATGGAAAGGTGGGCAAGTCTTATTGGTAATTGTAAAACTTTACAAATAAGTTAATGGGAAAAGCATTTTCTAAAGAATGCCATCTAATCACAGGGATATAAACTTTAAAAGATATATATACTAAATGTAAACAAAGGCTAATTTTCCATAATTGAATTAAAAATTTTACTATTTGGTCACTTCAATATTTCCCTAATTTTTTAAAACAAATACATTGCTATTGTTTTCTTAATATATTATTTTTTAAAGGTCAAATCCTCTAAAATCCAGCATTCTATTAATTTAGATATACTTATACATAACTAACATTTTTTTGAAATATATATAAAGGAAGTCTGTGCTCTTTGCCAATGGCAAGCATCTGGATATGACTCACCAAAAAAAAATTACTATATGTCTGAAGGATATATTAAAACAAATAGCCCAGCACTGCAGTGATTGCACAGAACTGTATATATTCGCTCTGTGCACTGGACAGGAATTTTTCATTTCATACATCATTTACAACTTGCTGCAGTGATTCTGCAAAATCAGTCCATAACATTAGCACACACAAAGAGAAACACCCAATATTCTCATTTTTGGAAAATTCAAGTGTTTGGGGTTTTGATGTGTACAAATATCAGTACTCCATCTAAGCAGATGTTGCTCTAATAGGACGAAGGCACCAGGTTAGTAGGCACCACTGGAGATCAAATATCCTGGGTGAAGCACATTGACTTTAAAATCTATAGTCCAAGCTTGGCTTGTGCTCATAAATATACTTAATTTTGAAAACTACTTGAAATAAATGAAAACAAAATGGCGAAAGTCATAAGCAATCCTTCCAGAGGGGTTTATTTTTTTTAATGGGAACCAGCTTTGATTTCTAAAATATTTTATCAAGGCATTTGATACAAACCATCTGGTTTACTCAACACCTCATCAAGTGAATGTCTGATGCATTCACCTAAGTCCCTGCTCTTTCTTAACAGTATCACTATTTTCAGATCAGAGCGTGAAGGAGTATATTTTCCCAGCAATACAAAAAATCTTGCCTTGTTTATTTCAGGCCAAAGAAAAAGATGTTTTGCTGGATAATGCAATATTCCCAAGGTCAAAAGTGTTCTGGGATAGCAAAGAGGTGTTGTGCTTCCAACATGCTTGACACTTGAACTCTCCTTCTCTTCCCTTCTTTTCCCTAGCGTATGAAAGCCCAAACCACAATCTTCTGGTGCGTGCATTTACCATATCCTCAAGTCTAGCGATAGCCATGGAAATGAATTCCAAGAAACACCCAGTGAATTCCAAACAACACCCTATTTCCCTACTCTACGGACTTTCCTGTCATTGCTTTCATTCATTTCTGGAACAATAAGGATCCAGAGTTATCCTCAGTCTCAACAAGGAATGCATCTATGAGCCATCCACAGGGCACTGGCCAAGACCAGTCATCACTAACCACAGAAAATATCAAAGCTCACAACTTAAAATGGCAACATCTTCCTTAGAAATTACTAACCGTCCCCACCTACATACCAACAGGATCTTTAGCAACTGCACTCATTGTTTCAGGACCAAAAGTCTAATTGGGGACTACATCTCAGTGTTCAGAGGGCATCAAAGCTCTAGTAGCAGAGGTCAAATTCAGGCCAGAATGTCAGAAAACCATAATAATCAGAGCTCGGGAAGTGAAGCCATTAATGTTTAAGTTGCTTACTTTTATGTCACATATATTCCAAATCATTAGAGGTCTAAGAAATCAGGAGAACACCCTCCCTGTTGAAATCAGCTTTCAGCAGCTTTGGGTAAAACGGAGTACCCTGAACAAGACCGCATGAGCAACCCCAGGGCATCCCAATCAGGGTATGTGTACGAACCAAGGCAGCAGTTCTTCTCTGATTTACTCTTCGTTTGTTCACAGAAGATTCAAGAATCCAGAAGCCTGTAAATTAAAAAAAAAAAAAAAAAAAAATGTTTGGTTTAAGGAAAACATCCAGAAATTAGCAACCAAAATGATCAAGAAGAACTGAGAGTTCGTCTTGTCTTTGGCTACAAACGAGGCATTCTGAGTGGGAAGCTGATAAAAATCTGCAAGCCCTGGAGGTCATGTCACGGCCAGAATGAGCGCAGACTGCTTCACAGTCTCTCAAAGTGGAAGTTCTGTTTCCAGCTGAAAAGATAGCCTGTGAAGTAGTATTATTCATTGCCCCTCCCTCCTAAAAAAGATGGTAATAGAAATTCATTTCACATTAAATAATAAATTACTAATGATGGGATACATTTTAATTTATTAGTAGTTTAAGAACTTATTGAGGAAATGACTGAAAGGAATTCGTGATTTTTCTCATAGGTCTCTATCTGGGTAAAGCACGAAGTAAGTAACAGCAAATTTCTTCTCCAAAAATAGAAAAGAGTTCTAAACTGGGAATGAAACTCAGTGGTAGGAGTATATTGTGTAAACTGGCCTAACCATAACACAAAATTTTAACAGAAAAATAGCAAATCTTAACACTGTATCTTTTTTTGACAAAATAACTGAATTTAAGTGTACCTTTGCCTCATTTGTGTTCGTGGGGGAATAAATGCCTTAGATAGTGTGGAAACTAGCACTGCTCATGTATTTCCACCAGCACCATGCAAGCAGGATCATATGGAGCAAAGGTAAGAATACAGTTTGCAAAGAGCAACTGCCAAGGAAGAAACAAAAAGTCCAGAAATCAAGCAAGACTAGCAAAAGCAAAAAGTGACTAGAAATGTTTTAGTTATTCCACACAGTGTTAGTCCAGAATCAGACTACCTCTCAGTGGATCTCTGGTTTATGGGGGAGAGTAACCTATTATTTTTTATTTATATTTAAGTAGACAAATGAAAGCTGAGATGGTCAAATGTGGTAAAAAATGTTCCTGTAATGCTCTTGCCATTATTCCCAGGCTAAAAGGGGTATGTTAAATTAGAAGAGTCTGGAAGAAAAGGGCATTCTGATCCAAGGTAACTTGTTTTAGAAGAGTGATAGTTTGGACAATGATTTAGAATCAAGGTAGAAGCGTCCTGCCAAATGAATGAAGCATGACTAGAGTCAACTTACAGAATCAAACATGAACCTGAAAAGTTATGGAAACATGGGGACAATACAATGAAAAGGGTGAGCTAACCAAAAATGGAGAGAGCCAGGAGGCAGAGAATGAAATTTAATTCGGAGTAGTCAGAAGTCCGGAGCAAACTGAGCCTTGGCCTCTGCTTAGTGTGCCTGACTCATTATAAAGATGAAAACACCTTATGGAATATTATTCAGTCTTTAAAAAAAACAAAAAGAAAGAAATCCTGCCATGTGTGATACCCTTCATGAACTTAGAAGACATTATACTATGCGAAATAAGCTAGTCGCAGAAGGACAAATGTGCATGACTTGACTTATAAGAGGTGTATAACATAGTGAAACTCACAGAAGCAGAGAACAGAACGGTGTATGCCAGGGACTAAGGACAGGAGGAAACGGGGAACTGTTTTTCAGTGGGTGTGTAAGATGAAGAAATTCTAGAGATCTGCTGTACAACATAGTACCTACGGTTAACAGTACAGCATTGTGCACTTTAAAATACGTTACGAGGATAGATGTCATGTTAAATGTTCTTATGAAAAAAGAAAATACAAAAGAACCCAAGGAAATTTTTGGAGGTGATGGATATATTTAGTTCCTTGGCTGTAGTGATGCTATCACAAGTATATGCATGTGTCCCAACTTGTAAAGATGTATATATTAAGTGTGTACATTTTTGTATATCAATAATATCTCAATAAAGATTAAAAAAGAAAACACCTTGCTAAATGCTAGGCCTAGTTAGTATTATCTAATTTAGGTATTCTCCGATAAGAGGTGCTCTATAACAAGTAATTAATCCTGTTATCCAGATTTAATATCCAATGCTTCCCTCCACGTACAAACTGCATTTAAGATTTGTAAAACATTAAAAGCAGCTCAAAGCCCACAGTCACTTCCCTCTCAGGCTTCTAGTGGTTGAGCAGAGGGGACAGTAGGGTGTAAGCATATGGGTACATGTGTGTGGCCAAGGTGGTAACCACCCATAAATAAAACCTAATCAGAGTTTAAGCCAGTGTCTAATCTTCTGAAAATATGTAGAAAGAATCTGACTTAATAAATAAACATGTCATTTTATCTTCTCAAGTGACTGACATATCACACTGTCCCAATTTCCCTTGGGTAACTTTACAACCCTACACTAAAACCAAAACCTAAAAATGACAGTAGAACTAACTGTGCAACATGTTTCAGGGATCTTAAGCAACCCCACTTCTCCCTTTGCATAAAGAGAGAGCAGCCTGGCTGGCGTGGCTCAGCAGTTGAGCATCGACCTAGGATCCAGGAGATCAAAGTTTGTTCCATTTCCGGTCAGGGCACATGCCCGGGTTGTGGGCTCAGTCCCCAGTCGGGGGCGCAGGAGGCAGCCGATCAATGACTCCCTCATCACTGATGTTTCCATCTCTCTCTCTATCCCTTCCTCTCTCTGAAATCAATAAAGATATATATATTTTTTTTTTAAAAAGAGAGCAGTACACTGTTAAGCCTCCAAGTATCTAGAACAGGAGCTGGCCAGCCCATTTAATCACAAGGGTCTTTGAAATGTGGAAGAGGGAAACAGAAGAGCAAGAACCAGAGAATTGTAATCGTGACAAAGACTAGATTAGCTGTTGCTGGCTTTGAATATGAAAGGGGGCCATGAGCCAAGAAATGCAGGTAGCCTCTAGAAGCTGAAAAAGGCAAAATAATAACAATTCACCCTTAGAGCCTCAAGAAAGAAATGCAGTCCTGTCATCACCTTGATTTTAGCCCAATGAGACCCACTTCAGACTTCTGACTTCCAGAACTGTAAGATAATAAATGTGTATTGCTTTAATCCACTTACTTGGTGGTAATTTGTTACAGCATTAATTAATTAACACATAGGTCCATAATATAAAGTAGAAATTTCTTTGTGAGTCTTTATAATAGGTGCATTACGTGATGATGTGGGTTACACACTCAATGAGATGCCCACAGTGACTAGAATGGCAAGTTCCCTGTATCTCTTTCTGGAAAGGGCCCTTAAGTAGGACAAGGGCCAGTAGCAACTCACAGCAGAGCAGATACTCTTGTACAAGAAGCCAGTGCCGTAAGATCCAGGTAAGTCATTCTCTAAGGGTCTGGCTTCATGTTAGAATAAAACTTAGAATACCTAGAGAACGGTTCTTTGAAGCGTGGGATATTTCATGTCAAGAGAAAATCTGTGTGCGCATATGTGTAGGAAAAGATAGCTTAAACAAGATTAAAGTTATCTTTAGTCAAACTTCTCGGAACCTTTAATATGTTTATATGAATCTCCAAGAGGATAATAAAATATTCAGACCATCCTACCTATGAATCCTGTTTCTTTTCCAGGAGTATCGTGGGTGTTGTGTTCTGCATAATCCATTTTTGAAAACTGACCTACAGCGATAGACATACCCAACAGGCTCTTAGGGAGGAATTCTTGCATGCTCTGCAGGTGTTAATAAAACGGATGCCTCATGCACTTATGTGATTGGTCTCTAGAGCTGCCCAGTATGATCAATACACAAGGGTCTGAGCCTCTCCTCCATGCTGCAAGCATCCAGGCTGAGCCTTCCCTCTATTCATGATGAGCTTCAGGGCTCCCCCCCAGCAGACCATGTCTGATATACTAGCTCACTGTGCTAACCATTACAGTGAGCATGCCTGTACTCGTGGGACACCCACTGAAATAACTATGAAGTTTGCAGCACATATTTCTGGATTCAAAACCCTTTCTTTAGGAGAGTCCTTTACAATAAAGAAAAGGAATATTACACAGCCAATTTGTTCATGGTGTCTTGGCCTTGGCCCACCCTCTCTGTTCATCACCCATGCCAGAAGAGAGCCTGTTGGTACATCTCTGGAGAGGAGGAGCTCAATTTTTAGAATCTCTATTTAGAGGGGGAAAAATGGGCTGTTACAAGAGACATACTATACCGTTTCCGTTAAGTTGTATTTTTTGTTTAATGGGCTTCCAAAATTCTGGATCTTTTATTAATAAACTTATAATATGTTGTTAAATGTCAAGAAATGAAATCTAAATAACAAAATGACCCTACAGTGTCTTTTCTGTTCATGTACAACAGAAAGGGAAATACCATCATTAGCATCCTCTAAAGATTCAGTAACTGTAAATATTAAAGATCATTCTTGTTAGCCCCCCAAATTTCCACAATATGGGCAGTTTTATCTTTAAGACAATGAGGTTTTCCCCTCAACTTAAAACCCCAAATCCACAAGAGAACATAACATGTACATTTCACAGGACATGTGACACTATGGCAAACAAAGCTTAGTGAGTTTAACGCAAATCAACCCATTTAAAGTGATCCAAGAAGTATTTGCCAAATGTTTCATGCAGGTTGTTCCAAGACATAACAAATTAAACCTAGGGGCTCAAATTCAAGAGAGGTTATCTTGATGATATCGCATTTCTTTCTATTCAGAATATCAAAATAAGATCCAGTTACTTGAATACTGTAAGGTTCTATTTCACTGTTATACATAATGCCATGACTTCACACCATATGCCATGGGACAGGATGCTTTTAGGACACCTCCAGTTTTCTAAGTTCACTCAAAAGATCCCAGGGGAGCAGCCACATGGTCACACGGGTTGATTTCCTGGGGTCACTGATTTTGCAGCATGTCTGAGGTAAGGAGGAGTGAGGAGGGGATGCCCCAGGCACATTTTCTGATCTAACAAGTAAGGGAGCAGGCTAGGTGCCATGCAGATGCTTTGTTGGCTGTGGCAGAATTAGGCCTGTGTTCCCATTTCCCTCCCACTCTTCTGCAACTCACTCAGCATCTAACTAGCTGCCTCACTTAGACATGGAGCTAAGAGGGTGGGGAGGCAGAGAGAGATGGGCTAGGCACAGCACGGCGGCTCCCTGAGAAGGCCATATCAGGAGTTCTACGATATAAGTGAGATGGAATAAATAAAATTTCTGAGAGCTTCCTGGGGTTTTTAATTTTCTTAAGAAACCATGGAAAACATGACTATGAAGTTTCATTAGCAAAGCTTACCCAGCTCTGGAGACATTCAATATTTAAGAAGCATAAACAAGGTTTCTGTATCCACCCAATAGTCACAGGCTAGAACTGCAAACTCTCAGATCTATTTGCATCTTAGTATCCATGTGCAGGGTATGTGCACTAAGGTTTCAGTTATCACCAACAAAAACCATGTGGCCCTCTAGCAACCTGCTTGAAGCAGTTACATAAGCAGCATATTTCAAATCAATTCTGTGCCAGATATAATTTTGAGCTGCAAACCCCTCAAAAGATTTTTCAGGACTTGCTTCACACCTTGCAAACATGAACTTGCATCTTCCACACTTTGCCAAGGCTCAAAAAGATGACCGCAATGATTCCTCCCATCCCTTTCCAACACATGCCCCTTTTGCATGTGACTCTCAGCTCCCCTGTCAGGAAGTATAGGAAATACAGTCAACAATATTGTAATAACTATGTATGGTGCCAGGTGGGTACTTGAAATATCAGGGGGATCACTTTGTAACGTTTATGATTGTCTATGAAATATGCTATACACTTGAAACTAATACAAAATAATATCAAATGTAAACTGTAATTTAAAAATTCAAAAAGTTTTAAAAAGTGGTTTTTACTTCTCCACCCTTGACTCTGGGTTTGGCCACATGACTTTCTTAGCCAATGGGATATTTGCAAACTTGATGCAAGCACAGTCTTGAAAAGAACTTGTGCATTGGGACTTACCCTCTTTTGGCTGCCATGATGTGAATATGCCCCTGCTAGGTGCTGGTGATACGTGGTCCAGCTGACAGCTAGCCAGACGTGCAAGTAAGGCTATCAGAGACCCTCTGCTTCCACTCCAGTCATCACTGTCCAGCGGACCCCAGCCTAAATTGGTGACTGAAAGATGGGTAAACAAATTAAATGGTTGCTGTTTTAAACTTCTATGGTTTGGGATGGTTTATTAATCATAAAGGTATAACTGACACATAGGCCCATCTTTCTACCCATGTTAGACTAAACATTGTAAAAAGAAAAGCACCAAAGAAACTGTTGTCCATAAGCAATTAAAGGTTTCTCACTTGTTAGCCAACATAGGTTACATTTGGTCTTTTGGTTATCAAACACAAATTGGAGTGGGTTCTTGCTATTGCTATTGTTCTTGTTATATAGCTTAGGCAATCCAAACAAGTGCTCTCTAAAAGTGGTCCTAGTGGGATTACCTGCTATTTTCTAGGACTTAAGTCTAGAAAAATCTGCTACATCAGCAAACTTCAAGAAGCTCCATCATCTCATTCTCCAACTGAACTAAAAAGCCCAAAATGCAAATAAAAACCAAGTACTGTAGTACTTCTATCAAAATATTGCCTGAAGGGGCCCAAAGAGTTTAAATATGACTACCCATGAAAGAGTAATATTACTTTCAATCTTGAGGGTACAAAATTTAGGGCTATGGGCTTTTGAATGAGACAGATATGGAATTAAATGTTGGATCTACCGTTTAATAGAGACAAAGATTAAAAATAGTTATAATAATAGCTAACATTTATTGTTTATTGTACACCAAATATTACACCTAATAATATCATGCAATCCTTACAATAATTCTATGGGATGTTTCTATTATTTCCATTTTTACACGGAGGTTTAGAGAAATTGAGTGATTTCCCAAGAAAATATGTCTGGTGTGTGGCAAAGCCTGGACCTGAACGCAGGCACTATGATCCCAAAGAACATCTTCTTTACTATTTTGGCATGCCCTCTCTTAAGTTATGTACCCAAGTCACTCATTCTTCATAAATTTTTCATTTATTGAGTTACTGATTCATTGATTCAGTCATTCTAAAAATATTTAAAGAGCACCTCTTATATGCAAGGGAGGTGAAGTACTGGGGATCGATGGTGATGTAGTCCCAGCCTTAAGAGGGTTTCCAGTTTAATGGGTAAAGGAGATTATAACCAAATAACAGCTTCTCCTTGTATCAGCAAACTCTGGACCCAATTTTTAGGCCAACCTTTTTCTATTGATGATCCACATCACCCTTTTGCCTAAAATCCTCCAGGATTCTGGTAGTTTAAATATATATACACAAATTATTCAACATTTCTCCAACTTCAAGAAGTAGAACTTAATTCTCTTCTTTTGAGGGCGGCCTGGACCTACTGACTTGCTTCTAAAGAACAGAATGTGGTAAAAGTGACAGTGTGTAAGGAGCACAGGGGCAGGGCAGAGGAGGTGGGAACTCTTCACTGAAACTTAGAGTTCCATTTCTTAGGAGAGTTCTAGAGATCAGTATAATCTTCAAGTGGGAAGCTCTGGAGCAGACCCCATGGACCAGGCTGAGAGTTGAATTACCTTATTTTTATATGAATGAATCCAGCCACATGTACAGCCAGATCCCAACTTAACTTGGCTTCTATTTCATCTCTTAATTATGGCAATTCTAGGATGTGGAGAAGGGAAGGAACTAAAGAAAGATTTAAAGGAGGTAACTAGTTTTAAAGGGCCAGGAGATTTCAACACAGGAATGAAGGTCTCCTCTCTCTATATAAATATGGGTGGGACAACATGCAGCTTTATTTACTCTCTAAATCATTATAACAGAATCACAGATTGGCATGGGTAATGGCTGAGTCTATAAGCAAATTGGGAGGCACAGAAATGTCTCATCCGACCTCAGCATATTGTTAATTGGAAGAATTACTTTCCTGTGGGAAAAAAGTAATTACTACCATTCCTCAATTGAATTAGAGTGCCATATCTTTGCCCAGGTGCAAATACTTTGGGATCTATGTGTTAGAGTTCACGATGAAATGCTTTACCCATGTAATTTCAAGGGGGGAATGTGAATTAGACTAGGTATTTTTGTAGGTGAGAATTTCAATAAAAATATGCCATTTCATTTCCAGGGCATCAGCACTTAATTGTCTAATTATTCCTGGCATGAAAGAAATGAAGTTAACATATGATCAAAGCAGAAAGGCAAGCTGACTGAGCTCCAAATGAAAAAATGTTTTGAATTGTATAAATAGTTTTGAACTGGGCTGTTTTATTTTGGCTGGCAAACAATAAGATTCTTAACATGTGAAATTAGACCCATTGAAGAAACTAAAGAGGACTGCAGTTGAATGCCAAGTGTTCAGCAAGAAATCACAAAAAATCTGGCAAGGGCTACAATTCTCTTGAGGACTCCACAGGTCTCAGAAAGTAAAGTTCGCGGGAACTAGTCAGCAACCAGGAAACAGAAGAAGGCCTTCTACAAGGACAGAGACGCCTGGAGCCTATCAGCTTATAATAACCAGCATTTTGAAAGTAGCACTTTTCAGAGATAATATATAAATTTTTAAGTAGTGAAGCCATAGGTGTGGGCTTTTTTCCCCCACACCATGTCCAGAAAATCTGCACATACACATCAAATTCTGCATCTAGGGAATCTGTTTTATTGTGATGTTTGCATTTTTAAGTAATGTGCTTGACCTATTTGGGAGTTAATATAACTAAGCGGAGCCTATTTGGTGTTTATTATTTATAGAAGATTCACTTTGGATTAGGGCTTCTCAAGACTTCTGTGTTTGAGCTGCATCATGAAGTGTTCCTGGGTAGCTCCCAACATCACAGCAGGCAAGAAAAAGACAGGACAGAATAAAGACCAACCCACTCCCTCCCACCCACCCCCACCCCACATTATGAAGGGGAAGATGCAAGCTGGGGCGCTTCCCTCCTTACAAAGGCCACACTGGCCTCTGCCTAATAAACACAAACTCAGATTCTTACAGTCACATAAAAGAAAACTCTGCAAGTCAGTGCAAAATGTTCTTCTCTCAAGTGAGGATCCCAATTACAATACACAAAATAAAATGCTGGCTTTTCATTTATGAGATTTCCTTAAAATCTTTGGCCTGTTTTACAACTACTTAAGGAAGCAATCTATGAGTTGTATGTCTCATGACTGATTACAAAACACCTACAAATGGCTCCCAAGGTAAGAAGAGACAAAATTATAAATGAATCTGTGCCAAAGGGAGCTCTGTTATCAACCATGTCCATCTCACAGGCCAATTCTGGACAAGGTTATGGCTCCAATTCGGTGGATTCAAATAACAATAAATTTTTTTGTTAATACACATGTTTGCAGGTTCTTTTTGTTAAAGGGATAAATGCTGAGAGCAAGGATGGCCCCCCTGAGCAGCTTTCCAAGTCTTTGTGCTGGGAATATGAACTCCTCTCAATGGAAATTGACCCAGTCACCCACGGCATCTCTCCTTTTCTCCTTATGGTAATGAATGCTGGAAGCTTTCCAAAAGACAAAGCCAACTTGACAATGACAAATATGAAATGAAAGGCCATATGATGATTAAGTCATTTACTGACCAATAGAAAAAATACCCATGGTTGACACAGGAGCTGGAAAAGCTAAGAATTTCACTAAACTGAGGGAGTTCAGGTCTATGGTGTGGTCACTACAAAAGGCAAGGGCAACTTGCTCAGATACACAACTCTGCCTCATCACTGCAGAGCTTTTTACACAGTGATGATTAAAAAGCCATATATTTCAGAGTAAACTACGTTTCTATACCCAGCTTCATCCCCTCTCACCCATGGATTGGTCCCAGCTGTTAAATAGTTTTCAAGAACACTTTAGTCAAATATATCTACACTAATTTTTTCTTTGTCTCAAGATTATCTCAGTGCACCCAACTGGCTAAGACTAAATAAAAAGTTTTATGATGATAATCACCCCTTACTTGTCACTTCTCATTTGATAGATCAGAACAAGTCCAGAGAAAGCAGGCCACTTGCTGATGACCACACAACTGGTAAAGAGAATATCTTGGATTCCAACCCCAGTTTCCCGGTGTCGCTCAGTTGGCTGGGCGTCACCCAGAGCAGCGAAAGTTTGCCAGTTCGAATCCCGGTCAGGCCACATGCCGAGGTTGCAGGGTGGATCCCCAGGAGGGGCCCTGCAGGAGGAAGCTGATTGAGGCTTCTCTCTCTCTCCCTCTCCCTTCCTCTCTCTAAAAATCAATTTTTAAAAAAAGATTTAAAAATAAAGATAAACCTTAACAGATCTTTGCAAGACATTATGACCTTTCATATAACATGTACTTAGATAATTCCTCAAGTGTGTTTTCTTTACTCAATGAATGGTAATGATTTCTGCTACTGAAGAAAACATATTTAAAGAATTTGTAAGATACATGTTGTTTTTTTAATATACCTGAAGTCTATAATGTAAATGCGCAGCACATTTTTTGAAACACATATTATTTACCCAACAGATTAGGTGCTTAATGAAGAAGCTATTACAGACTATTGGACAAACAGATATTTGGACCATTTTCAATCAATTATTTAAAACACATGTCATTAAAAGTTTATTAGTGCAATTATTTTTAAAGAACCACCACCAAGATTATTAAAGCAATCAAGGTAATATGAAGACAGTTGAAATATAACAATAAGTGAACAATTTGAATTCTAATAAGTGCAAGTATCACCTCAAAGTGTAAGATGTCCTTTTTATTTTTTAACAACTCAGCTGTTAAATCCCTAGGAGCAAAACGCCAACTGCATTGGCCTTATGAGACAAACCTTCAGTCACAATCAGTTTTATAAAGTTGCTGACTTCACATTGAAAACTTGTGAAAGAACGTTTTAAGCAAAGAACTTCACTCGTTCATGTTTAAACTTGCCCTCACTGTTTTATTTTACAACAGAAAAGTGACTGACATTCTGCACCTCTCTTTTGGTTTGTGTACATCTATCCCATAGATCAGATTTCATACCTCACCCACAGGAGATGCAGAATTGTTGATAGAAAGGAAAATAATAAACAAATACCAGAGGCCCATCTTTGTGGACATAAACCTCCGTGATAAACAAACAAAGGAAAATCATCTATTATTCCAACGATTTTTAAAAATCATTATTACAGAGGCAGCATTTCTTTGATTTCAATGGCTTTTAAGCAAATTGCCAAATGTTTTAAAATGTATTTGTAAACATGAAAGAAACACAAACAAAAGATTTTAATTATATTTTTTAAGCCATCAAAAATGTTCTAGATATAAAACTCAAAATTTCTGTGCCATGTTTTATCCTAAAAGAAAAAAAAGATAGTTAAATTAGAAATCCTTGAAAAATAGGATTGATAATGGAAATACCCACAGAAGGCAGGCTGCAATTGTTCCGCCACTGTAATACAATCTCTTCCAGAATAATTTTTCTTTTTATTATTTCATTAAGTTGTATCTCACTAAAGTTCCTCTTAGGATCTCTCGGCAGCACCAAATTTTTCATTGAGAAAACGATAAATCACTGGCCTAAATTACAATTTAATTATAAACGCCTTTGCCTTCTAATGCTGCCTGGGACCTTTTACCCTGCTACATAATTCTAAAAAATGACCCCTGTCATAATTTCCTTCACTAGAATAATATGGGGAGATCTAATCCTGAATCCTGCTGTATTATAATTTAATATAAGAGGTAATTATTATTCAAAAGATAATGTTGCAAATATTGAAAATATTCTGAAGTTTGAGTCTTAAAAAAAAGGAAACCTTAGGTATGTGGGAGCTTTCTATCACTGCACCTATCATGAGAAGCAAGAGGAAAGAAGCAAAAAGGTTTTTAATGAAAAAAATATTAGCATCTATATACAGCTGGTGTTTTGCATTGTGCGAAACGCATTTATATCATCTTCAAACCGTAGTTAGAAATGAAATGCCTCATTTGCCAAGTCAAGGAAGCGGAGAGCGAAGGTTCCGGGAGCGACAATTTTTTTAAGTTCAGACCCTGCTTTTGTGCAGTGGGGGGCAATAAAAAACCACACCCTCTGTTCAAGGTTTCGATAGGATTTGGGTGGGGAAGGGCTGCAAAAACAAGGGAGGAGAATGAACCAAAGTACCAGGTATAAGAGTCCTGAGGTGCGATGTTAGGATGTAGCACAGAAAGGGCTTCTTGGGGACATTTTATTGGGAGCATCCCCAAAGCCTGAATGGGATATACACCAAAAACAACTTGGCTTTCCCAGAAACATTTCAAAACTGCTGAAGGGTGGGGTTTTCTCTCTCCTTCCAGAATTCACACAGAGATAAACCAACAGCAAAGACCAGGCGTAGGTTTGCTGAACCCTCCTCAATATCGACCTGCTCTTTAACTCCCAATAGCTGGAGCAGAAAGCTCACTCAGTTGTGCTCAAGAAATGACGACTGCCACACCTGTGCAGGTTCCAGCCCACCCCACAGTGTGCTTCAGGGGCACAAGTGAAAAGTCAATGTGTTGGTGGGAGAGTCCTGTTATTATGTGACCTGAAGATATGGGGCAGCACAGAATTCAAGGAGTGAATCCCGCAGATGAAATTAAGTGGCACTTTAGTGGAAAACTGAATCCAGTGCTCTACTACCTTTCCACAAAAAGGGGGAATGATAAAGGGTTTCGATTAAATTACAAATGTCCTTGAGACCAAGTATCTAAGAGCTTACAGTCTACTGAGCCTAACAGTCTGAAATCAAGAGGCCCCTCTTTCACCTTGTGTCCCCCCCCAAAACAAATTCAAATACCATGAAATGAACCATCATAACTATCTAAAGCCATAGGTATAATTATAGGAGGCCCATTTTGACTGCTCAGGGGAGGGAGAGGTGGAGATAGTGATAATGCAAAAGGAGAAAGAGCTAAGGGTAAACCAAATACAAAACAGTGATCTGAATGAAATGATAACTCTTGCTTACCAATCTTAGACTAGTCAGCAAGCCCCTATACAGCTCAATAAACATCAAACTAAACAGTAGGCACAGCTTTACTGCCCTTTTGTTTTGTTTTGTTTTTGCTTTGGGAGCAGTTCATTTAAGATGTAATAAATTGAAAAGCTACTCCCCCCACCACCACCCACAGTACCTTCATAAATCTCAAGACAGTGCAAATGAGTTATGCCTCATTATGGACAGAAAGAAAGGGCCTCCCCAGGCAGGGACATCCTTGGCTACCATTAAAGCAATCATTAAAAATAACAACCCACCTAAGGGAGACAAAAAGTCATTCTTTTAAAAGATATATATTAATTATCCAATAATATTAAAAATAGGTTCCATGGGTTCAAATAGAAATTGAAATCCAGAATGTAAGTGAAGGCAGAAAAGGGGGCATGGGGAAGAAAAGGGGAAGTTTATCAGAGAGAGGTCTGTAATTTCCAAGAGCAGTAGGAGAGAGAGCCATGAAATGGTACCCATAACGAACTAGTGATAAAGAAGCGTGCAGAGATTGGTAGACTGTGCCTACCTGAATCATGTCACTAATAACAAAGACTTAAGACTCCCGAGAGGTTCAGGGCAGACGTTGGAGTGGACATTCCAATAACTAAACAAAAGTACATTAAGGTGGACACACGAGTGGATGGGCAGGAAAGCACGGACAGGCAATCTTCAGGTTTAAGATGCACTAAAAGTGCTCTGCCTCGCTGCAGTAAGTTTCCAATGGGGCCCCAGCTGAAGCGAGGCGGAGTGAGTGAGCTACAAGCAGGAAAATAAGAAGCTAGATAAACTGAGCATTCGGCGGCCATACCAAGCACGCCGACTCTGTCTCCACAGGCTACTGCTCGTCACTCCCACCTGTATTTAAAAGTACACAGTGGAATTAAGATCTTCCTACGAAGTGGTAAATCTCTGTGAGATGTGAGCTGAGCATGTGCAAATCTGTCTCCTACTAGCAGTCACAAAGAAATGTAAATTATATAATTTCAGATTATACAATTCCAGACTGAAAAAGTGACAACCCTTTGCTCTTTGGTCACTTCAAAAACATTAATCCCAATATTTAAGTGGGGGAGGGGGGCACATGCAGTTAGTTATTAAGTGATTTTCTCCCAACAGTAATACAGGTCAGGGGATTGGAACTCATAGCTCCTGAAGACGGAACAATCATTGGTTCACCGTACTATTCTTCAAGGAATGAACAAGAAACTGCACTTACAGAGTGCCCCTTAGCACAGAGGAGAGGAGATGTAAGATTAAAACATAAAATGAGCCTGGCTGGGTGTGGCTCAGTGGTTGGGCATCGACCCAGGATCCAGGAGATTGTGGTTCGATTCCTGGTCAGGGCACATGCCTGAAGTAGTAAAGGTGAGAGGATATGAGCAGGCACCAACAGTCTGCAAGTCCACTGACTCAGAGACTGGCCTATTTCCTGTAAGGCCTTGAAATCTCTCTTTATGGCTTTCTGTGGTGGTGCTTCTTTTCACCTGGAGCAACTGAGCCTTTGCCAAACACTCCCCTCCTCGATGACTACTGTGTTCTAACCCCATATTCTTTACTGAGTTGTTCTGTTTTCTGCTTTAAAACTGAGTGTGTCCAAAACAAATCCATCCACTCTGCTCTGTCCATCCCACAAATGACTCCTCCTCCTGCCATCCTATTTTGTTAAGGAACTGCTCTTCTCCTAGTAAGCCTGCCCTGACCCTCAACTTTTCACTCTCTCTTGAACCCACATCCAATCAGCTGTCCTATTCAGTCAGCCCCCAAGAAGGTCTCTCTCAAATGCTTGCTACAATTCCTTTGACAGCATAATGGTCTAGGCCCGGGGGTATCTCACAGAGGCTCTGCCAAATGCGTTCTAAGTCTATCCACTGCTTCCAGCCTCCTGTGGTTCTAAGCCACCTAGAAGTCACTTATGGGGTAATCCTTCCTGCATACCTTCAAGAGCATCACAGTGGCTGCCAAGGAGAGACCTTAAACAAGCACTAAAGACTCTGTATGGTTTAGGCCAACCTCCCACTACAGCCCTATTCACGTATCCCTCTTCATACCCTGGAAGCTCTGGCAAACTAAACTGCTTGCTAGCCTCGTAATAATACCTAGAGTTTTTCCACCTCTGTTCCTTGGCGCAAGGTGTTTTCTTCATGAACAACATAGTTCTCGTTCCTTCACAAACTATCTCATATACCAGATTTTCAATGCACCACCTCCTGTTCCCCCAACACCAACCTAGGCTCTTTCCCTTTTCTAAAGATCAGAATGCTCTCTCATCCAACCTTTATGGTGCTTCTTCTGACTGGTGTTTTAGTTACTCGTCTTCTGCTATTCTTACATCACAATTTCTTCCTCCCCTAGGGCACCCAGCACTGTATAGGAGTTTAATAACATGTAGTACGAGTTTAATATTTGTTGAATTAATATGTCATGTCCATTTCAATCCAAATAAGTCTGGTCAGACTGGACTGGGGGTTAAAATTCTAATTCAGCAGCCAATATGTCTTATAATAAATCTCATGTGTATTGAATTAATCAAAGATTTAAAATTTTTTAATTCAACTTATTAGAAGTTGTCAAGCTGATTTTAAAACAAAACAAAACCCTTTCAGCCCAGTTTTCTCAGGATTTGCTTTTCCCTTAAGATTTAAGCTATAACCTTATTCCACCCGCGTGACCCCTTCGCTGGGAGCCAATCGAAACGTGTCTAACCCACACACTGCAGAGCATGATGGTGAATTCAGTTAGACAACAGCCTTTGGAATACTTTACAGTAGTTAAAGTCCTAAACATATCAACATGGAGCTATTTTAAAAATATAAGGAGGAGTGAAAAAAGCAAGTTACAGATTGGTGCATACAGTATGATAGCATTTATGTAAAATTTAAAAGCAAGCAAATCAAAACTATATGCCACTTACAGCAGCACACACGTGAGCATAAAAAACATTCAGGAGAGTGGTTAATTCTTGTGGGCAGGGAAGGGAGAAAGAAAGAGCAATGAGATTAGGGAGAGGCACACACAGAAATCTTCAAATGAGCACACGACATTTTATATGTTGAAAAACATAGCCTGAAAATAAATGTGGCAAATGTTCAGACCTGACAAAGCTGGGTGGGTGAAATAGATGTGAATCTCTGTACATTTTTCTGTACAGTTGGAATAATTCATAATTTGAAAAATGTATTTACTTGGATTGGAAGAGTTATCAAATGGTTTTACAGAGATTTGTAGCTTAACAAAGAACTCTTGCATGGCACAGGGAAAGACTTATGAAAAGTAGAGTGACTATACAAGTAGCTGAAGTCTCAGTTTTATCAATACTTATTTATTTTTTAATCTAACTAAATTGATTACAATCATCTAATTTTGATCAATTACTCAATTTTTGTTTTAACTGAATCCCTCACCTCTTAGTTAAAAATATGTAGCTGATGTAGAGCAACAAAAAACCTCCAATGAATTGGAAGGTTAACAACAAAAACCCTAAATGATGCTGGCATAACACAAGATCATTAAAGGAAATATATTATACCAGCAGCAACTAGTGGGGGTAAAAAAAAGATCTCTCACCAACTCTTCATCTAGAACATTGTCTTATTCCAAGAATATTCTAATTCATCTCTCCTAAGTAGTAATATATTATTCCCTCAGTAAAATAATAGTATCTTCCCCTATGGGTTGTTTTTAGGATTAAATGAGTTAATACTTTAAGCACTGAAATCAGAGCCCACAGTTCATACTGTTATTAACTATAATTAAAATGGTAATGACAATGTGCCCACTTTAAATGAGACTTATGCCCAAAGCCCACAGTAGCAGCTGACTTTTGTATCTTTTTAGATCTCTGGTCTCTCACCCTCATAACTCCAATAATTGCCAAAACCAAAGTCCAATCATCAGCTAGTGTCCAGCACAGAAGCAGAGGGAAGACTGCAAAGAAAACTGAGCCCTAGCAAGTGAGTTCCGGGCCCCTGGACCCATGAGAAATGTGAAAAGAGCCCCTGTGCCTGGCTTTCTATGCTGACAAAGGTTGTCTTTCCAGGGAGAGCCAGGCCAGGTCTGCCTCCAGTCTGTCCTCTGCCTGCCACAGGCCCCAGCCCGCTCAGTCCTGCTCAGTAACCGGGCATCAAACAAGAGTAATTGACAGCTTCTCTCCTCCAGCCTCCCCTCTTGGAGCAGGCAGTTTCCCCAGGAGCCGCCTTGTACAACCTCAAACACTTTATTACTGGTCAATTTGGGTTTCCTGCCCACTTTAAGTGGCAGTGCTGAGGGTCTGCAACTCTCTCTAGCCCTCATTGATCAATATTAACAGTCACTTTCACAGCATTTCCCTGCTACTCAGCAAGGCCGGGGACTGGCTGTAAATTACCACAGAGCCTGGTCATTACACCCAAAGAAATGCTGTAATTCAAAAGTTAGGGCTAATTGTGAAAATAATTTCCATCATGCTTTTCAGTACCTGAATCAAAGAAGGCGAGAGAAAGTGGGGCTTGTCCACTTTGGAATTGTTGGTTTAACTAAACTGCTTGCCTGTACTCACCCCTGAAGACGCATCCTCTATCTGATATTTATGGATAAGGGTCCAACTATTTCCAATACCACACAATCAGCTCTTTGGGGGGGGGGGGGAGGACCATCCTATAAAGTTTAAATTAGGGGTTTACAGTCAATGTATTATAGGTATAAAAAAAAAGAAATCAGGATTAAGCAATTATTGGCTGGGGCTCATATAGTAATATTTGTTTATGAGGCAAAATTTAACAAGAAACAAACAGCGAGTGTTGTTTATAAGCAAATGTGAGCTGTTTAAAGGCATAGAGAGGCTTTATAAATGCAAATCTCAGAACCTGGCAAATAACTAAATGGAAATTCCCTGCTGCTGGCAGCTGACTCAGGCATGTTGAAGGTGACAGAGCAAAAAGGCCACCAGGAATCAGCCTTCCAAAGTGAGGGTGCAGAGATACAATATTGAGGGGTATTAGGAGCACACCACTGAGCTGCAGAAAGACTAAGCCCAGAAACCACACACTGGGCTCTCAATATGGAAGCAAGACTAAAGTGTACGTACAGGAGACAGAGAGAGAGAAAGAAAAAGAGAGAGAGAGGGAGGGAGAGGACAATGGAAAGAAACCATTATTTTCAGACCCAAGAGGGCCCTTCTCCTCCAAAGATGGATTAGGTGTGTCACTTAGAACCACCTCAGCTGGGGTGTTTTTTCTTTGCCTTCCAAGTGCTGCCACAGAAGGCTCAGGAGAGAGCCCCTACTTTGGCTGGAAGGAAAAAATAACAAAGAGAGGCTCTTTGGCAGCTGCCATGTTCCAGGGACATCCCCTGTGGCCCTGTCAGTTGCCACACCCTCTGGGAAACCACGTGCTCAGTGTGGGAAGGGAGAGAAGGCAGGAACCTGCCAAGCACTTAAAATAGTCAAGTTGAAAAAACAATCATTCTTCCTCCTCTGTACACAAGGCTCCTGTGGAAGTTGAAGAGTGGTCAGGACTGGTCCTACAAGACCCATTGTTCAAACAGGGCCTCAAATCACATGAGCTTTGTTACCCCCAAGCTGGTGAGGTAGAGCTTAAGCTCAACTAACCAGTCACAGTTTTAAAACAAGAGGCCTGTGTTTGTGCAGAGGAACCATGGCTGCCCCTCAGCCACCATACCATGCCTTGTGGTAGGACGTCCAAGCTGCCTCACTACCTCTGGGGTTAAAGGTTCCCCTCCTTTTGGCCTTCTCTTTGGTGTGTCATCAGGAAGAGTCTCAATGCCAACCCAGCTCACTGAAATCTCCCTGCCCGGGTTGCCATCTGAAGTTATTATCTTTTGTGGGCTCAACCGACCTATCTGTGCAAGGCGCACAAGCCCTGTGTGACTCCTCACTATTGGGAACACCTTTACCTCCCACCAGCCTCTCAGTGCCCAACTGGCCAGTTCCAGCAGTTGGCCAGAGGGGCACAGCTGGGTGCTGGTGGACAACTAGCCTCTCAGAAGGACCGGCCCTCCCAAGCACATTCTCCTCATGGAACAGAAGGAAACCAGGTCAGGGCTGATAATCGGAGTCGGTGTTCTCCAAACTTGGCTTCACCTCCCACAGGCATTTTTCCCCCTTTATTTGCTCACCTGAAGAGAGGAGAAATAATCTTGGCTGCTCAAAAACACAATAAAGGACACCCCAATTCGCAGCCCAGCAATAAGCAATAACTTCCCTCCACAAGGAAGCAATTAGGGGCCACTGGTGCCAGATCTTGGGGCTTGTGCATGGCAGAGATGGGGGGTTGGATGGCTGTTTGGGGGGCTCCACAGTGGTTCAGAGCCCTGGACTTTGCACCTACAAAGGCACTGGCCACCAGCCTGGTGATCAGCCTGGCTGATCTCCCAGCTCCAGGGCCCGAAGGGGAATTAGACACCAGCCAACCCAGGCTCTCTATTGTTTAGAAAAAAGGAGAGAAAGAGAGAGAGTGAAAAATAAAATCCTCACTCGTTTAGTACAAGTCATTTTACATGCTGGGATAATGAAGTATAAAAATGCCTTCAAAGAACTGATTTCCTACTTTTAACTCACTGCCAGCCAAGCTCTTTGTGAGGCCTCTCCGGAACATGCATTCCCGTCCCACTCAAACAAAAGAGCTGCGAATTCATTAAACTATTTAATTATGCCTTTTTATTTTTCTCCATTAGCAAGTCCTACCAGCACAAAGTAAATAAAGCCACCGTGGTCTTTCCCCAGCAGACACACTGACTGTTTTTATTCTTTATTCAGTTTACAATATAAAGGGCTATTTTTCCCCTCCTATTCTTGGCGAGTTTCCTAGTACAAACCCTGCAAAGAGAAGCACCCAACTGCACATGCGATGCATGAAGCCGGCGCAGGAGCATTCAGCATTGCGAGCACATACCCTAGACAGCTTTCAAAGTACCCGCAGCCAAAGGCAGCCAAACAGCACTTTACAGCCGGGCGCGGAAAAGATATTAGCTTTTTTTTTTTTTTTATACTCTAGTAAATTTGCTTTTTACATCTATTTCTTTTCAGAAGGGCTTGTTATTGAGCTCACTGTCCACAAATTCCATTGATCTCAGGCTGTGACTCAATCCATATGCTCACGCTCTGACACCAGCACAGCAAGCAAGCGATACAAATCCTGTTCAGGCTACAAACTTATTGATTTTATAGATTTCCCCCAAAGTTGTGATAATGATATATCATTGTTAAATTTGGTAGAACAAACTGCTTTCCCAATCTGTCAATGCGAGCATGAAAACCAATTCACAGGCTTGTTTAGAAGGCTTTCCCACCAGAAGAGTAAGCACAGCCCAAGGAGGCAGACCACCGGTCCCGGCAGCTGGCACCGGCTTGATGTACGACTCCTTCCCTGCTGCCCTTTCCGACCCGCAGCGCACTGGGCGGCCGGGCTGTACTTACTGGCTACAATTATCCACAGTGATTTCTCCCCAGGATGCTCAGTATTAATTATTAACCACTGGGAGCATGCTGCTTGGGTGACCCACATCAGTAGGTTTTAAAAGACAATTTTGGTAATTTTAATATGCTATTCAGATGCAGTTGGATCCATTAGGATCCTGGGACTATTGACTTTAATAGGTCAATTTTTTTTTCCTCTTGCAGTTGCTCCCTCTTCCCCACCTTTAGGAATCCAGGCAGCTGCTTCCAGCAGGGGGCAGACATCAGACGTTTCCTTTTGAGAGGATATGCCTTTGCTTCCTCACTGATGGGTTAGGTGACTCAGTTTGCCTCCACTTTCTCTACTCATTTTCTACAGATCCAGGCTACAGTTCTGGCAATCTGGTAGGGTTCCATTAACCTTACTCCTTCCTAGGGTATCTATGATTCTTTCTCAAGTATGTCCCCAAGTGTCCATCCATGCGCCCTCTTAGTCAGCCCACTTCCTGAGTCACCTTCTGCTCCTGCCAATTCTCTATTGCATGGAGAGGTCTGCCTAATTCATTTCAACATGTGTGCCACCTTCTATTCCCAACTTCCCCATCAACTGGAACAAGTTTTCAACCAATATGTCCTTGGGTCATGATCACCGTGGTTATTTTTTATTCTTTCCAATGTGTCCACTTCCCCCTATTTCTAAAACAATAGTCTTTGTGTGGTCTCCTTTTCACCCCTTGTCTCACCACCTGCCCTTTCCTGTTTCTTACTTTCTTCCTCAGGATTCATCCAGACTCCTCTCACTCCCTAATCCATTAGTCCTCCTACCATTAATTTAAACAAAACAGCTTAACAAAACAGTTGGAATCTCAGATGGTATCATCTCTCACATAAAATCCAACCCTCTCTCTCTCTCTTTCAGAATCTTTCATTGCCTTCTAATGGTGATTTCTGTTTCTCTGCTGCCTGCCCACCCCCCAAAACTGCAACTACCTCTGAACTGAGGATACGATGTCAACCCCCAGCCTACCTGCCTGACTCAAGCTGGATGCCATGGAAAATGTGGTTTTGTCAGATGGTTGTATTCAGCTGAAATTTCAACTACTTGAATATCCACAGTTTCACTTCCCACTCACATACATGCTCAATTCTAACATGGCTAAAACCTAGTTTTCTTATTGTCATGTTTCATGGGAAACTGATCGTAATGACTAGTGTCCAAGACCAAATGTTATCAGGCATGCTGGCATTGTATGGCCGTGGACAGACCCACTTGGCCTTCCCATTCAAGTATGCCGAGGTCTGACCTTATCTTCTTTAATGCTATTAATAATTTATATGACCCTAATGTTAGCAATGGATTTCCATACAACTTTCTCATACCTGTGGTATCACAGTTCCCATTTTATGGATAGGAATGTGCTATGAGCCATGTTAGTAAGCAGCATACCTGATCTTTACATGCAGGTTTTCTGGTCTCTAAATCCAGAGGTCTTTCCAACAGAGCATATTTCCTCTCCATCTTAGTTATTTAAATAACGGCCTGCATAAAAACCTTTGCATTTCAGGTACTCTATATCTCCAACCCATTGGTTGAAAATGATATTATCGGTATCAACTTGTATTTCATGGCAGTAATTACTTTTTAGGCTCCTCCTACTAGAAAAAAAGGGTAAATCTAGCAGTAGCCCAGAAGAATCAGCACCATGAAAATGACTCCCATTCCCTTCTATAATTCAGGAGTAGGGTTGGGTGGGGTGAAGGGGAGTCATAATCTTACAGAACAGAGTCCCTAAAGGAATTTGTGATATATTATCTTTTCAAAGATCACTAAGATGAGAGATTTAGATCATAAAGAAAATTTTGCAACAGTCACACATACAAGATTGTTTACAGTCCTAGATCCAATATGGAATTCCCAAAGCCCTTGCAAGAGAATTTCCAGAAAAAAGCCAGAACAATAAAGTCCCCAGCCAGGAAATCAACAATTAAATAGGCTGGCTATTCTCCTTAATCCACCCATTGCAACTTCCGAAGGGTTCACTGGGGTAACTGGACTCCAGTCTCTCCCACCTTCAAAGGACAGATGGAAGGATGCACCTGAGAGAAGTGGACAGTTAAAATTTTATGATGAGTAAGTTCCCTCCTCCCCCAGAATTCCTACTCTGAAGCACACAAACACCCACGCACGCACGCACACACACAGACCAAACAAACCACCCTCCTGCTCATAATTGCACTGGTCCAAGTGTGTGGAGCCTTCACGCAGAATGATGGCTTCCCCTGTCTCCTGCATTTGTTCGGCTCCCTTGGGAGGAGCAATTTACAGAAAGCATTATCGATTTTTGCCATAATAGGTACAGAGATGCCTCACCGTCCCTACTCGGCCGGCTGGCTCTCCGCATCACAACTGTCAGGCCAGTTTGTGAAGCCCGTCATTATTTTTTTTCAAGTAAATCCATCACAAGGTTGGGGTGGGGGGAGGTGAGGGAAGTGATGAAAATAAAATTATTTTCACCTTGCCATACGAAAGAATGTTCACGTCCTTCGTCGGAGATGAGTGCAAGCACCACAGACTGGCAGAGAAAAAAAATTTTTAAAGGGAAAGGAAATTTGCAGTATCTCAGAGAGAAAAGCAGATGAAAGACAAGGCAATCTAGTTGGGATCTATTTGAAATATTTTTAATGCAGTTATACCTATGCTCCAGCTCACTGTCATCCCTCTTCAGGGAGCTAAGTCACCTGCAGACATTGTATTTCGTGGGAAATAAAGGGGAAATGGACCTCTATTTATTTGTTGGTGTGTTTTTTATCTACATGAGTGCATCAGGGATGGAATCTGCCTTGAATCGCCTCTCAATAGACCACCCACTTTTAACAGAGACCACCACCTTCCATTCTACTTCATTTCTTTGTGCCAGAGGTTTCCAGATCCCCCTCCCAATCACACACACACACACACACACACACACACACACACACACACACGCACGCACGCACGCACACACACCCCAGAGGCTATCACCATTTGGTTACTGATCAGCAGGTGAATATAAATGCTTTTTACTTCAAATATTTCCTAAAATGTAAAAGAGCCTCTTAGAAATCACATGGAAGACAAACAGTGGAGGGGAAAAAATCACACTGAAGCTCAAACAAGCCTTTTGATATTCATGTCCCGACTTGATTGGTCATTGGTGTGCTCTTCAAGCAGGTCTCTAGGCTCAGTGAGAAAGGTCAGAGCTTATCGCCCTTCATCCCACGGTCCAGGCCTCCTCCCTCCCCCCAATCCCTACACACAGCTCCAAAGATTTAATCCAAGAAATTGGCTCTGGATCTCATTCCCAGTTCTGCAGTTCATTAGCCATGAAAAGTGATAGCCGCTTAAGATTTTTATGAGACATTGTTCCAAAGGCGGACCACAGAAAGCTGCACAATTACACAGCACTTTGCATACAGCCCGCCAGCCTCTGGCGGCTCAACAGCCATCAAACTGCAGAATGAAAAGTGGCCGTTTGCTCTTGGTAAAAGGAGAGGATTTGGTGACATTTTGTTCCCACTGGTGTTTTCTTGAAAGGACACACTTATTCTGATACAAATTCGACACCTAACATGTTATCCTTTCTCCATTCTTCCCAGCCCCCAGCCTCTCCATCTTCCAAGGACAAGAACCAACCCTTAAAAGCACACGAGTCCCTCCCTCCCTCCCTCCCTCCCTCCCTCCCTCCCTCCCTCCCTCCCTCCCAGCTTCCATTTGGCAAGAACATTTGCAAACAGACACGGTTAGAGGGACTGAGGTCAAACCGAAACAGGCAGATCCTGAATCCACTTGGACACTGGCCTTCTGTGGCTAGACATGAACTGAATTGTGTTTAAAAACAAAACCAGCCCTCCTGTATCAGACCATATGGAAAACACATTGAGATCAGGGTAAGGAATAGGATTAGTCCCATAAAAACCTGATTGCGGTTGCCTGGTTCTTTGTCACCCTTGATGCCACGTGCTCAACAACACTGCAGTGCACACGAGATTAAGCATAGCAAAAAGGAGAAACGAGAATCTTAGCCATTTCGAACTTTCACTTTTTAACTGTATTTCAATTATCCCACCTGAACGTGGGATCTGAATGATGCTATTCAATCTCTAGACACCTATCCCACCCAGGAGGAGATTAACTGTGAGGCCCTGGGAGAGACCACACTGAACAACAGTCATGTGCTTTAGTGAAATAAGCGAAAGTAAGATACACTAGGCAATGAGTGAAGGCTGCTGGCTCTTTGCACGCCAACTTCTTCACTTCCTTTCACGCGGGGTGGCACCTTAGTGGTCACCAGTGTTTTGGTAATCTGATGGCAATTTAGAGAAATACATGTATGTGAGGCTCACAATCATGTCCGTAAACACCTAAGTCACTGTCAGCCAACTCAATATAGGAAAAACTTCAGAAACATCTTGTTCAAATAGTAACTGATGCTCCTGGCACAGAGACTCTTAAGTACACCAAGAGCGGCTGGATGAAAACTCACTGCTGTCTTGAATGAGCCAGATACTACTCTGTTAAGGGTATTAGAGATGTGATTTCATTTCATTCTTACAGCAGATACTTGCTGCTTCCTGCACTGTTTTACCGATGCCTAGAACAGTACCTGGTACATAGTAGCCGTGGAATAAGTTTGTGTGGAACTAATGGACAATACACAGAATAAAGGCCAATAAGATTCGCAAAGAAGAAATATAAAGCACCAAGAAACACTAATAATCGATGAAATGGAAAATAAGAACAAAATAGAACATTTCCTATCTAACACACTGGCAGTTCCATTTGTTTCGTTTTTTCAATGACAGCCTCTTGGGTAGAAAGAGTTGCACACATAGGATGCAAGGGTATGAACTGGTACGACCCTTCTGGGCGACAATCTGGCCTTATTTATTAACACTCTTAAAAGTATTCATGCTGCTTCACCACACGTTTCAGTGTTTGGAAATTGATCCTAAACTTGGGAGAATTACACATAAGTGCTATAGGTGAAGATTTTTTATCACAGTATCATTTAAAAGAGAGAAAAATAATATATAATCTAAATGTCCATTTCAGTGGTTAACTGTTAAATGGTGACATAAAATTTTACCCATTCATGATAAAATGTCATGTAGCCATTTAAAATCATGCTTTTAAAGTAGCATTTAATGACACAGGAAAATACACGAGCTATATATATTGAGTTAAATGAAACAAATTATACGATGGGATCTCAAACTTGTACAATTCTGCAATGACTATAGATCTGCATGGAAAAAACTCTGGAAGTCATTCTGTGAGACTACACATAGGATATAAAGAGGAGTTATCGCCATGTGACATTATTATGGGTAATTTTGTTTTCTCTAATACTTCTCTATTTTTTCCAAATTTTCTAAAATGAGCCAATGCCCGGCCAGGTGTGGCTCGGCGGTTGAGCATCGACCTAGGATCCAGGCGATCAGGGTTCGATTCCCAGTCAGGGCACATGCCCGGGTTGCAGGCTTGATCCCCAGTTGGGGGCATGCAGGAGGCAGCCAATCAATGACTCTCTCATCATTGATGTTTCTATCTCTCTCTCTCCTTCTCCCTTCCTCTCTCTGAAATCAATAAAGATATATTTTAAAAATAAATAAATAAAATGAGCCATTATATTCATTGATAATTTTAAATATCTAAACATATAAGAAATCTGGGATACAGTGTTCATTTTTATTCTGATTATTCAGAGAAGAACAATTTAACTGTTTTTTTAACTTTCTCATCAGGAAAATAGGACACTGGACTCATTTTTTTTGTTGTTTTCTTTAATAACAATGTGAGGGCCACATATAGTTCACAGACACATTTTGTTTGGCAAAACATGGTATTTTCAAAATTTGAATACTTCTGGGCAGAGTCTATCTTTAGCAATTTGCCATAGTCCTCACTCCTCCATATTGTATTACATAGTCCTGTTTCAGCTGTTAAATACCCTATCCTCCAGTTGTTGAATTTACTTATCTATTTTAGTGAACTAGGTCTGCCATCTGTGAAAAACGGAAATCCTAACTGGGTGTGAGGCTCCCATTCACACTCTTCCTAATTGACGCATCCACATGCACACTATACCCCTTACCTATACGTACTCTTTATGTGGCTTCTTTGAAATTGGGGCCTTGCTCTCTTGTGCTTTATAAGTAGCTTGGTAAACACAGTGTCTTAGTCAGTCTGGGCTGCTATAACAAAGTACCACAGGCTAGGTAACTTACAAATAAATTTATTTCTCACAGTTCTGGAGACTGAACATCCAAGATATGGATGGCAGCGTGGTGGGTTCCTGATGAGGATTCTCTTCCTGTTTGCAGACCGCCTACTTCTCCTTACATGGCAGAGAGCAGAGAGGGGAGCACACTCTCCCATGACTCATAAGTACACCAATCCCCGTCATAAAGGCTCTACCCTCAGGATGTCTTCTAATCCTCATCACCCCCCAAAGGTCCCACCTCCTAATACCATCACATCTGAGGGGTAGGGTTTCAGTCCATAACATATAGCTTGTGGATGTTGCTATTTACTGAATGTCTATAATATGCTAGAAAACACGCTAAGTGTTTATAAGCATCTTTAGTTCTGAGAATCATAGAAAATTATGCTATGCTCCTTCTAAGGGAAAGAAGCTATAGAGAGCAAGAAGGGTGAGGAAAATGACAAAATCCAAGAACACCTAATGGCATAAGCAGTTGAAGAAAACAATGTATGCTAGTATCCATAGGAGGATAGTTTTGGCAACGGTCTATATATCACCATTGGTCTGTGATGAAGTGTCCACCAGACAATTAGAAACAAAAGGATAATTTGAAGATTTTCCCATAAACACAAAAGTATTCATATTAAAAACTACCTTTCAGTCTGAGATGCTATCCTTCTTACTCTTTTCTGGGGAGTGTGAGGAGGGGGAATAGGAGTGGGATTATTTAAATATCCCTTTTTTTTTAAATAAAACATGTTGGTGATAGCAGTGTCTGTTTAATACCTTTACATATCAGGGGGGAAAAGGCTGACAACTTCTGTGTTAACTTCCAAATCTTAAAACCATTTTTACTAGTCCTGGTAATTCAAATTTGGGAACTACTTATCTCTCCATGGTACATTTCTATTTGCACACATTTTGCTAGAACAGATTTTGTAAGTCTGTGGTCCTCCAGCAGAATATACCCCCAGATGAATTCTGTTTATGAACCGTTGGAACATTTCTCATGAATATCCTTTTACTGGACTCACAGCCCCATGGGGTAACAAGGTGCTGTAGCTGAGGACCCACTCCTCCTTAGATGGAGCCTGGGGTCTTCCAGTTTGCCACAGTGGACACTTTCACTATCTGCCTGGTCCGTGTAGACATCTGAGTCTCCCACCCTTTTAGGAAACACAGTAATGGCCTATTTTCAGGAGAGAACTTTAGGGGATTATAGAGGCCATGTTCTGTTTAGTAGGATTGTTGAGAAACCAGCCCTAATTCCTCTGCACAACAACCTCTTGGATTTTGGTCCAAGAGCCTGGCATCAATGATCAAAGTTCTTGCAGTGGCCTTTCAGCTGTAGCCAGTAGCCAGGGCTGGAAAGCACGCCAAATGCAAAGAAACAACCCTCAACTGTTCCTTTTCTCTCCCCCCACCTTGGTCCCACATTAGCCCTTTGGGGATGACTCATTTAAATATTTTCCTGCCTTGGCTTTCTCCTTCAGAGTCACTCACACCATAAAAAACAGAGCAAGAAAACACCAAGAATTTTAAACACCTCAGTCTGTAATGGGATTAGAGCATCTGTAAGGTGTAAAAAAATGATTTCATTGTTTCCTATAAACTGACTCCTTTCTCACCAGAAAGGGCCCCAGTCAAGATGTAGAAAGCAACTTTTTAAATAGCGTGTATTAAATTTGACAAACATCTGGTCAATCAAATTTACAGCAATACATAGGGTCTAATAAAGGTTTATTTCTTCTTGAAGAACAAATTTAAAGATTTTTTTAAAAGCTTTTATATATAAAATGAAAACTAGACTTGCTTTTTTTTTTTTTTTTTTTTTTTAACCCAGCCTGATCTCTAATGCTCCATGCTTTCCCAGGCCCTAGCTGCAGGGTTCTGTTTCCTCAAGGCAGTGAGGGAGATGTGTGCTCAGGACTGTAGGCCTGTAGGCCAGCAGCTCTCCTGCATCACACTGCCAAAGGCAAGGACCAAGGATGGCCCAGCAGGTGCTAAGTTTGGAGCTGACCCTGATCCTCAGCAGGACAGAGGCCAAAGTCGCAATAGAGCCCCAACAAAGCAGGTATCTTCCTCCTATCAGTATAGTTTCTCATTGCTGCTCCCTCCGTGTGTGTGTGTGTGTGTGTGTGTGTGTGTGTGTGTGTGTGTGTGTGTGTTTGGGGGCTGGGAGAAGGGGAGATCAGAGAATGGGGTGAAGTACAGACTTAGGGTCAGGGGTAAGAGAAGGGAATGCTGAAGCACTGAGGAGCCACTTAAGTCTCTCCCTTTTCTCCCTACTCTAATTCTCTCAAAATAAGCAGCTATTAGGAACAAGATCAAGGACATGATTTAAGCTACTTGGAAGTACGAATGGGCAGTGGCACTGAGCATGAGTGATTTGGGTTACAGAACAGAACAGCCACTAAAACACCATACCTTTCTGTGCCTGACACACCCTTGCACCGTATGCTCACCAACAACTATGTAGTAACCCCATTAGCCATAGTATAACGGGGGTAATATTTTGAAAATATTAAACCATTTAATTTTTCCCTTAAGTGAATTCTTCTCACCATCCATTAAATAAATGGGTTTCATTGTTTCAAAGGAAAGATGGGTAGGTAAAAGCTTCTCTTGAGAGAGCTAAGCCTAGGGCACCTAAACCCTTTAGCCATGGGGCAGAATAAATGTAGGATGTGATAAAAGAGGAAGCAAACAACAGATCCAATACAAGTATCTTTAATTCCCCTTTGGGATCAAAATTCCACAGAAAGACTGGGATCAAGGTATGATTAAAGCCCTCACTTAGGGTGGTAGTCCTGCCAATATAGTGGGGCTTGCTTTTTTATTCTCGGGGTAAAGGTCAAGCAAATTGCAAGTCTCCTGAAATTAGTGCCTACTGTAAGCATGGCGCCAAGGGCTGTGCTACTGCCAACGCGTAGTTTGAAAATGGTTGAAAGAGGTGTTCGAAAGGATGGGCTAGAAGGAGATTCCAACCTCAGCAATATGACATTTTGGGCTAGACGCTTCTTTGTTGTGTGGGTTATCCTATACGTTATAGAATATTTAAAAGCATCCTTGGCCTCTGCCAACTAGATGCCAGTACAGAAACCTGCTCCACAAGTTGAGACTATCAAAAATGTCCACAGATTTTGCCATTGGTCCCTAGAGAGGGGGGCAAAATCACTCCCTGTTGAGAACCATGGGACTAAAGGTAGCACCCTAGTCTGTGCCAGAATATAAGCAACAAGGAGGACCAGATGCCTCCAAAGGGGTAGGTGTGGAATTGGTGAGAAAAGTAGTAGACCAGAAGGCACCACACATGGAGGGGACCAGAAGCAATGGTCAGACCAACACAATACCTGGAAAGACCAGCTAGATCCAAATGAACCTCAATGAGCATTTACACTGAATATCAGGGCCTACTCAAGCCACCCAGGCCATAGAGGAGGCCCAAGAATAGCCCACATACTGAGGAACCTCTCCAGTTGTACCCAGAGGCTACTGGGATAAAAGAGGTGTGGTGGGATTAGACAGTTTAAAAGGGCAGAAAAAACTCTCCCTAAAAGAATGCTTGAGTCTTACATTTATCCAATATTGACCCTAAACAGAATGAATCTAACCAGGGGTTGTGGCAGTTAAAGAGTAAGATAAGGCCAGTTATAATCAGAGCTGTAGCGAGTATCCAGGGCGCTCTGCACTTTATTCTAGATTTTCTTCTGCTCCCATTCAGCTTCTAGGATTCAGCCCCTGACTCAGGCTAGTGGCTCCACTCTTGATCTTCTATCTTAAGATCTCCTTTTCTGTCTCCTTCAGCCAACACTTCCTTTTAAGAGACTTGACTCCTGGAAGCTGAGAAGCCTGGGCAAGTACTCTAAGACATCCGAATTCCATAGGATTTCTGCCTATCTCGGAAGTTGGCAACAACTTCCCAATTGTACTCTTTCCACGAGGCCACTCCATGCACAACTCGAAGGAACTTAAGCCTCATTCATGCTAATGAGGCTCTTTATGGGTCCAACAAGACAAAAAACTCGAAAGCTTGATATTCCCAGCCATTTTTTTTGTTTTTTAGACAGAGACCAAGTGCCAGTTAGTGGGGAACTCAGACACAATATCCATAGCCACCGTTTTTGACCCATGTGAGAAAAATAGTCAAAGGAATTCCAAGAAACAAGACACAGAGCTTCCACACAAGGCTCAGATGAGGCCCCGGACTCTCTCCATAGGTGTCGCTGTGGCCCTGGCCAGGGCTTGGCGGAACATTCCATCTCTCTGAGAGGAAAGGCAGCTGGGGAAGAGGAGTGAATGCTTGAAAGTTGATGATGTCAGTCTGTCTTCATATAACAAGCTAATTTGAAAGGGCTTTAATTTTCTTAAAGCATAAAAAAAGGTTTCTTTGCTAGATTAAACTTGGGATTGTCATTCATATATTGTTTATAAGGTAGTCATCTCTTCGCGGCATATTTTTTTGTTTTTGATTTTGTATACTAGTTAGCAGTGAAGACTTGTCTGCGTGTATCAGAAGGAATAAAGAGAGGAACGTCCTTAACTGTCACTTTTAATAAGAGGAGTCAACATGCCTCTATTCAGGTTAAATATTGTCCTGTCACATTTCAATAGAGTCAACAGATTTTTTTAAAAAGAAAAGTCAAAAGCACTGTGTATGCAAAAAAAATCCTTCCTGTCATAGAATGTCAAAGCCCTTCTTTATCTGGGGGAGGGGCGTGGAGGTAGGACAGAAAAATCTTTTGTAAAATGTGAAAAATTACCACTCATAATTGGCGCTGACATAAAAAGGGGTCTTTTTGTTAGAAAAACAAAGAAAATCTCTAATTTAATAATCACCTGCAAAGTGTTATTGTGATGGGAACAAAAAACACACAATCAAAGTCATCTTTTTTTTTTTTTTTTTAAGTAACTGCAGTGTTTTTAAGCAATCACTTTACTTTACAGCAGCTCATACACATAAACTGATGATGTTCCAAGTAGAAAAAAGCTGCTCCAAACTCCTCAAGGAAAGTTTCTGAAATGATGGGTGACAGGCTACAATAAGAAAGTGCAAATGGGGCATTATGTTCAAAATAAAGCCAAACAAGATTTTTTTAAACCCAAAACATATTCCTGTAAGCAAGAATCATTTAGGCATAAGGTACAAGAGAAGAACCATTCCTCATAAGAGGACTAACAGGTTAAAGACACATATTTTGGAGATGGTGCACTGGAGAAAACTGAGAATATTTTGTAACAATTTATAAAATAGACTAGCAGAATGAAGTCCTCTTTCTGTTTCAAACACTTGCTGATTGGTTAAAAATGTGAACCCTAGTTAGTATTTTCAGGATTTGATGTTTTAATTGCAGCAAAAACTATCATTTTAGAAGTTATTCTAAATCTGAATAAAATGATTTCCATTTAACAACCATTCCTACCAATTAGGGTCAATGTAAAAAATATGTACAGCTTCCTAGACTAAGTAATATTCAGAATAATCTCAAGTTTGGAAATATCAAATTAAATGGGATCAACTCTCCTAAGAATGGCAAGGAAGGCTGACTCAGAATTTCCACATTTAGTTATTATTAACACACAGGCTTTGTTATGGAGAAAAGAATGCTCCAAAGAGTGCTACCTTCTGTGGAAAATTATAGCAGTCCTGTCATGGATCATACAGAGAGTAGTCTGTGTGCTCTTGCTACTGGATTTTGTACTTTAATGTATGGTGAGAACCAACAACTATTTATTTAGTTTAATATTTAATAATGCTTTTAAATTTTGCAATAAACTCTTTAGACAGCAATGAGCACACAAAACCCCCACATGTCTAAAGAAAATTCAAGTTGTGAATTTCTGCTTTAAAAAGTTGATGAGAACTTGAAAGCTGAACAAAATGTACGTTGATGTTTACCATCTACCATGGAAGGGTCATAGTGATATCACTGACTACAAGAGAAGCAAAAGACATCGATCTGCTGAAGAAATATTGTCTCTCTAGTTTAAAAGCTAGTAGTTATTCTAAGGAGACTATACCAACAATTCATGGTTTGATATGAAAAGCTGTAGAAGGTTCGACTGCATATCACTCTATCAAACATGACTTTTCATTTAGATCAAATGATTCTTTTTAAAATTAATTTCATTCCTTTTACATATTTAGTTGAAATAGGTGTTAAAATTTACATCTGATACACTCAAAATTAAATTAATTGAAGTACAAAGATTTTGTGACTAAGCTGATATAAAATCAACCTATTTAAAAATAGTTTATTGATTTTAGAGAGAGAGGAAGGAAGAGGGAGAGAGAGAGAAACATGGATGTGAGATGGAAGCATCAGTTGGCTGCCTCCCGCCCGCCCCCTACCAGGGATTGAGCCGGCAACCCCGAGCATGTGCACTGACAATCGAACCAGTGACCTCAAGGTGCAGAGGATGATGCCCAACCAACTGAGCCACACAGGCCAGGGCAACATTGACTTTTTAAAGAGGACTTTTACCATGACTATATGATTTTTCTTTCTTTGTTGTTCATCATTAGTTTTTTTATCAATTAGATTTTCAATTTGAAATACTGAAGAACTACTTTATAAATTAACCTAGATTCTACATGGTATTAACTTTGTAAATAAATAAGTCCTCCTAGTTTTGGCTGCATTTTGTTCAATTTCAGTTAGACACTATTAATCAAGTATTCAACAAATAAACACGCACACACTCAAGTACTATAGCCTGAAGAATTCCGTGAATACCAGTTATTGGAAACAAAATTTGTATATAAGGGTAAGTTCAAATTTATACTAGAGGAAGCAAGAAGAAAATTTAAACATTAAATGATGAGAGCTCAAATGATGTACAAATTTTTAAAAATTCTATAAATATGCCTCTGAATATTTAAATTGTGCAAAGAATATTTTGACAGAATTCTTTAAAAATTATATAAATCCATGTTTTTACTGAAATACACTGAAAATGAGAAAGCCTATGATTCTGAAGCATATTAATCTGGCAAACTTTCAAAAGAGTTATAATGGGATAATTTGATGAGATTTATGTTATGAAATTTTAATACCAAAAAGTTTCCCTGAATTAAAGCATTAAGATAGTACCCAGAAACATTTTAGCTGGAATATTTATATTCTTCGATATACTCCATTTAGAAGAATTTTTCTCTGAGCTTATCAGATACTCTAGTATTTATAGAGAGTAATTTTCCACCTAAAATGATCATGGCTTCAAAGATTAGTAAATTAAATGTCTCAATAGTTTCAAACAAAAATATATACAACTTTGAAACCTGTAGGCAAGAGTATAAAAAAATTTAAAATAATAACATTGGAAAAAGTACATTCTTAAGAATACTAGTGATACTTCATTACAAACAGAGCTAAGAAACTTACAACAGTGTAGGAATATGTACTAAGAATAATTATTCTATATACTTGTTTTTAATGTTCTCATAGTAATAAAAAAGTTGTTTTGTTTTGCTATAACATATCATTTCAATATTTTAATAATTATATTTTAAAAATAATTTTTAATACAATCATTGAGAAGCTCACCCTAATAATAAAACATCTTTTTAAAAATATATAGTTTTGAAGTTATTTAGTTTTTAAATTCTGTTAAATTATACACAACATAAAATTCACCATTTTAACCATTGTTAAGTGTACAGTTCATTAAGTTCATTCACATCACCACCATCCACCCACAAAACTCATCATGTTAAAAAAATTAAACTCTGTACCCATTAAACAATAACTTCTCATTTTCCCCTCCCCCATAGTCCTCTGGCAACCATCATTCTACTTTCTGTCTCTATGACTCCTCTAGGTACCTCATAAAAATGGAATCATGAAGCTACAACAAAACAACTTTTGATCAGTCAATAAATATGTCAAATATAGCTTTCTCTTTCACTCTGAAAAATATCCTGGTTTGGAACACAAATTATAGGTGGTCAACGTAAGCGTTTGAGTGATACAATCAAACAGTGACACCTGGCTCTTCACCAAGAAGTAAGGTTCCTGAAAAGACATCTTTCTCCAAAGTGTGAGGTCTCTACTACACATCTGTGTGCCCAGAGACATTCCCTTTTGAATCATGTCCTTGTGTGGCTTTGTAGCATGCCAACTTAACTAAGCAACAGCTATGGCCGTTCCCAACATCTCCTTTCCTGCATGGCTAAAAGAATTGTCCAAAAGTGACATTTTGTGCAAGATTTAAGGCAGAAGTAAAGCAGCAGCCTTTTTTTTTTTTTTTTTAATGCTCTGAAGGTTAGTGCATCTGGTTGGGGACCAGGCATAGTGGCAGCTCATATACACTTTTGGGGATATGCTGGCTCACCCTGATGATGTGCAGCAGCACTCGAGCCCACAGTTCCTCCAGCTCCTGCTGGATATGCTCCTTCAGCTTCTCAGTCTTGGCCAGGTGCACACGCAGCTCCACGGTGAAGGGTGCCACCTTCTCTTTCTGGTCACCCATGGTATTGAGAGTGGAAGTGGTCAGAGACAGATGGGGAATTCAGTTTATGTTCATAGACTCAGTTATCCTTGTGAGTTTCTAGTTCATCCTCACTCGGGTCCATTTCAAGCTTTTCTCACTAACTGCTGGTCTGACCAATGGTAACTTTAATCCCAACACTAGATTCAGAGGTTAGAGCCTGCATGGATCAACTCACCAGCTCTCACAGTTGTGTAAGGTCTAAACCCTGTAACAACTCCCTTATTCTACTCACTCACGATGGTTCTGCTACTCTGATTGAACCTTGGGCACATCATCTCGATTCTTCAAATCCAGGTGGTTCCTGAGTTTGATTTTAAAAGCCACCTGCCAGATACAAACACTGAATTTCATAGCCACTTTGATGTTTAAGAAACTGCTTTCAAATGATAGCTGGCAAACTGAAGTAAAAATGAATGAAGGAAACAAAGAAAGGAAAATCAGAAAATGCACTGCTTTTCTCCTTCAGAAAGAAGGGACTTCATTCTTCCAAAAAGGGTGAAGACCAAAGGTAGGCGTCTCTGGATCCCTCACAGGGATCAAATCGGATGCCGATTCTACTTTCCCACCTTACGGGCACCTTGCACCTCATTTCACCTTTGCACACTTTCTCAGCCACTCCATTCATTTAGGGGTTCATTCTGGCACAATGGGAAGACAGATGGTCATCTTGAGCGGGCAATCTATGCAAACAGGGGTATCACTGTAGATCTTAAAGAACAATACAAGGTGGAACTATTAAAGAGATCTCACACTCGTATCAACATATGCTTTATTCATTGTCAGTTCTGCAAGATCTGCACAGCCTGGGAGATACAGGGAAGGGTGGGCAGGCGCACTAAGGTGTGTATGCAGGAGCTATGCTCTGGTCTTTTTCTATGGTAATATTTGGCAAATATAAAACAAAACAAGAAAAACAATGTAACCTTAGTCCCCGAATTCTTTCTTGTTTACAGTCATCCCTAATGGGATTAAGACAAACATCAGGACCTCAATTCTCAGTTGCCTTTAAGTTTTTTAAGAAAATGCCCTGGGCACATTACCAGCATGAGGAGTAACATCAACATTTAGAAAGAAGAACAATTAAAAATCTTTCCCCAGAAAACGAATATCATATGAAAGCTATTCAAAGCTTCAAAGCAAGGTTCTGTGAAGGCCCCATATACTTGGCCCATTTGAGTTATTTCAATTTACTTTAGGGAAAAAAGGAAAAAAAATTCCCACAAAGCTGACATTATAAAGTTTCGGGGATACGGGAGCTATTTAATCATTGTGTGTGTTACCCTGGCTTTTCTGCAGTCTCTTTTTCCTGTGGTTTTGTTCTTGTGCTGCTCATTAGCACCTCCCCCAGAGAGTGGGCAGGAGAGGGAAGAAAGAGATAAAACTCAAATCAGACAATTTTATCCGTCAGCCTGTCAACAAGTTGAATATATTGAGAGCCCAGGGGGTGCAGAGGCACTTTTTAGTAGCTCCGATAAAAGGTTTGGTGGGGGAGGAGGTCAAAACTAATGGCAACATTGAGATTTTTTTTTGGATCATAAAGGGATTTTTATTGATTTGTGCCTTCCACATCTCCATCAGTGCAGACAATCAAAAGTGGGGCAAAAATAATTAAGCATCTATAGAACTTTCTTAAAGACAGTTAAAAATCTATCACTTTAATCCCTGTGAGTTTGGGGACCTGTTGGGCAGTTCAAATAGAAAACAAATAAATTAATTTCCTTTGCTTTGTCTGGATTCTTAAAACAGCACTATAAGAAAAAATAAAACCCATCACAGCAGGTTCTCTAGCTCCCCAACAACCTTCTCCTTTCAGCCTGACTCCAGTTAAGAGAGGGGCAGGACCTGTGGAGAGGGTACATCTGAGTGAAGCAAGAGGCAAGATCACTGCCACCAAAACAAGCCAAAGCCTGACAGTGGAGGACTGAGCTTGCCAAGGACCCAGTAAAATTAAGTTTGTGTTCTGCATGTTGACATGGATTCTCGAGGGACCTTGCTGTTCTGCACAGACGCGAAACTCTCCATCACGTCGTGAGGCCACTCAACAGAGGAAGTCTGCCGTTTCCAATGCTGAAGGCAAAGAAAACATCAGCCTGCCCTCTCTTTCTTATGGGCATGTTTCATTGTCTCTAAGGTGATGTTCCACGGTGGAGCGGTACCAGTTGTAAAGCATGACTCGGGATGGTTGCTTAAGGGTGCCATGGTTCTGTTGGCTCTGATGTCTGGGAGAGTTCCCAGTGCTCTATGAAGTTGCATATATGAGTTTGGGCCATCCCTCTTCCCTGCAGCTGTATTCCCAGGTTCCCATATCTGCTGCCTTCCTCCTGGGGCTCAACTGCTAGGAGGCACCGATAGGAGATTCCATGGTGGAGGGAAAGGAAAATCAAAGTATTTCTCCCCCTCTTCCTCAGGTTATACTTCCAGACGCTTCTCATCTCTAGCTCCAACTCAGAGAGGCCTACTGTGGTTCTAACCACCCTTATCCCTCAACAGCAACACCCCCTCCTCCCTCTACTGAGGGCTGGTAGTGGCTTCCTGCTGTTGCTAATCCGGCCTCACTCCTCCCCCTGCTCCCCAGCCTCCCCAGCACCTGCACAACTGAATCTCTCAGTTGAGTATGCTTCCTTTTAAATACCAAAGTGGTTTCCACTTTCCTGGTTGGACTGATGGACCCACCGGAGCAGTGCACTTTATAGATTATTATCTATCTTGGCAACTGACTCAGTAGCTGGAATCCACTATTTTGTGATCTCATCTTACATTAAAATGGGGTTTCTCAACTTCAGCACTGTTGACTCTTTAAGCTTGATATTCCTTTATTGTGGGGGGCAGTCCTATACATTATAGGTTATTTAGTAGCATCCCTGACCTCTACCTACCAGACACTAGTAGCACCTTCCCATTCGTAAAAATAAAAAATGTCCCTAGGCATTACAAAATGTCTCCTGGGAGGGAAAAAAAATCTCCCCCAGTTGAGAACTGATGCTGTTGGCAATACAATGGCTAGGGCTCTGTGTATACACCTAGCTTGCAACTGCGCCTGCACCTGCTCAGTAAAAGGGGACACGGGCATGGAAGGCAGGAGCTCTGATCAGCTGGGCCCTTGGTGGCCTCATCTCTCTAACGACTACCGTGGATTCTCAGGAGTGTGGGAGAAAGAGCACCAGAGTTACCCCAGTTGTCCTGAGCCATGCTGACTCTGAACACTAAGAAACTAGATTCCTTCCTCACTGAGGAAATGGTGGCCTAGTCTGGGCTGTGGCTGTGATACGGCCAAAGGGATTCTCACTCATCACTTCTCTCCCTTAATAACACCTAGAGAATGTGAAGCTGGAGCCTCCAGGTATGAAGAAAAGCAGTGCTTGTCTCCATGCTCCCTGAGATCCTCCTTGTCCACTTCCCACTCTGCATTTTTAAAATGCAAGCCAGCCAACTATGTGCACTTGGCCTTGGTGTGCGTGGTGACCACTGGAGATTCCTTCTTTCAGGTTGGCCACAAGAGTACTGCCAGCACTGTCATCTCAGCATGCCAGACTGGTTCCTTATCATCTAATTAAATGTCAAGCCCCAGGTATTATATTTCAAATGCAAATAAACTTGGTAATGGAATATGGTAGCTTGATACTTTAAATTCAAGGAAATCAAGAAAATCAAGTTATGGTCACTCCTGGAATTAACATTCCTCTACACGTTCCTTTGGGCACTGGGCTTAGTTTGTGCTCCTAGCTACCATCAAAAACAGTGAAGTGACTGAATATTCGCTGGGCAGGCTGGGGAAGTCTTGTGTCTAAAGGTTAAGATTTTTTGCTATTAAAATGAATGTCCCTTAAACTGGACTTCTGATCCTAGAGTAGGGGCTGCTGCTCAGAGCCATAAGTGACAGATGGGGAAGTTTTATTCTAGCCCAGATCCATTGCTGCCTAATTGTTCTGTGTCTCTCTTTGGGTCTTAACTTTCCAAATCATTTTTTTTAATTGCCATTCACTTCCTTTAGCAAGATGCTATCCCTAATAACATGGTAGTCATTTTATTGTCCTTTGAGTGCCTTCAAAAAAAGCAAAATATAAATGCGAAATGCTTTAAAGGTTCCTGTATTTTAGAGCTTGAACAACATCTCTCTGTCTTCTCTGGGTTGATGTCCACTGTGATGGTTCTTGATGGACAAAGAAGCAGGAAGCCTGTGATACTCAGCACACAATAAATTACTAAAGAAAGCAGTCCACCCGGCTGGGCGGGGCTCAGCGGTTGAGCATCGACCTAGGATCCAGGTGATCGAGGTTTGATTCCCGGTCAGGTCACATGCCCGGTTGCGGGCTCGATCAATGACTCTCTCATCATTGATGTTTCTATCTCTCTCTCCCTCTCCTTTCCTCTCTCTGAAATCAATAAAGATATATATATATATATTTAAAAAGCAGCCCCGCCTTCAACCCTGTGCCTCATTATGGAACACAAGGGGGCTGAAAAGTCAAAGCACTGGGAAGAAAGATTTCCCTGGAAGGACAGCCTGAGTCAGCCTCCTCATATACATGGTTGGTGATGAGGTGGGCACATATCTATGTATTTAGGACTTTGAACCAATTTTTTTAAAGTAAGAAATTACAAAGGGTTTCCATTGTACTGGTTTCTGATATACTCTTGTAGGTAGAGTGTGAAAGAGCAGAAAGAAGCCATCTTCTTCATTAGGTTATTATTGAAGAAGTGACCACAGGCAGAAATATAAGCTTCATTAAAATATCCACTTTTAAAGCCAAATTGGGATGTTATTCTTGCCAGAGTGGCATTTAAGGAAACACTAAGACTTGAGATCTCTGAATCCTGAAAACTCCATCATCTTCCATGCCCCAGAAGCAGATCTATAACTTGTCTCACAGATAGATAGAGTCCCCACAGCTTCCTCCTTTTGTGTTCTGTACGTGTTTATGATGTGGGTAGAAAAGGTGGAAGAAGCTGTCTACTTGCTCCTGACTGTATCACAGTCAACTCCAAGCAGCGCTGGGCAGTGGGCGGCTTTGTTCCTTACAATAGCCCTAGATACTCCAGGGAGCACAAGAGACACTTGACCCCTGAGTCTCAAGTGAGAGACAAAAATGCTGTCATTCCCAGAACTATTGCACTTATTTGCTTGTCTCTGTATTTACTTATATCCTTCCTTATCCTTAAGACTTACACATGCTTTACAGTGATACATAATAATGCAAGGCAGCCTAAGTGAGAAATTGGTGGGGAAGGGGAAGGGAAAACAACACAAGGGGTATAAACTGGACCCAGAAATCGATGAATGCAAAATGGCACCAAGGTTTATGTACTTGTTCTGAATGGACCACCGACTTAGTTCTGAGGCTTTCTAGCAACAAAGTCAAACGGGGAAAACTCAATCATTTACCAAGTCCCCAGTGTCCACAAAATGAATACAAACCAGGAGAAGCCCAGAAATTCCAAATGCTCAGATTAAGTGGGGTCCCGTTCAGCAGGTACGTGTATCACCAATGCCATGATCACCAACCCACAACTAACACAAATTTTCAACATCCACCTGGGATGATGTTTCATTATTCAAATTTTTAAAGAAGAAAGCTACCTTCCTAGGACCATCTTCCCACTGAAGTTACAACCACTTTTCTTTAAATGTGGATATGAACACAAACATATATTACTTGTCAACATAGTTTCTCCAGTTCACCAATTGTAGACACCAATAAAAGTACTGTTAGTGGAATGTCTCTAAAAGGGAAGATACCCCTAAATTATGTACGAAAGGATGTTAGTGTGAGTAGACTGAGTACTGTTTCCATAGCCTCCATTAGATTCTCGCAAGTGTCTACCACCCAAAATGTTTAAGAATCCTTCCACCATCACCAGCCCTTGACAACTAGATAGGTTCTGGTCTTCTATAAGGGCAAGAAAAGTTTTTTGTATTGTGTCATTTTGATCCTTCAGTGACACATAAAAATTTCAAGGGTTTCTTGGAAGGGTAGGAATGGATATGGTCCACCAGGTTTGTGACTATTTATTTGAAATGTCAGTCCCAGGGAAAACAGTACATAGCGACACCATGTGAAAAGTTGGGTTTAAGCATATAGAGCAAGTAACCACGGTAAGAGACTATGGTCATGATTACTTGGGAAGAATCAGGTTTCTTTCTTTCTGCAGAGCCAGGAATTAGGTCTGAGCTGGTTTCAGCACCCAGCCTCTCTTGTCTATGAGATACATGTTTATCATGAGAATTCCTGATGGTGAATGTGACTAAATAAAACCCCCAAATGCACTCCCATTCGGGAAGCTCTCAGGCTTTAATTTTTTTATAATTACAAATTTTTTTTAAATGGTCCCTCTTTTGTCATTGTTAAATTTTTTCAAATTCAGAAATACATGTCATAGAAAATGAGAGTCCTTTATAATCTCATCCTCCAGAGATAATCACAGGTAACGATTCAGTGCCTATTCATACAGAATTGTTTCCGTGTATGTATGTCATTTTTATTTACTTAATGTTTATGTAAGTGGGATTATACTTTAAATACTGTACTACGACTTGCTTTCCCCATTTAATGATATATCTTTGGTCTCTTTTAGGTCAGTTCTTAGATGTTTGCAAATGTTGTGCACTGTACAGTGTCAGTCAGTCTGCTCCACTCTTTGACCATTTCATAGCAGTCCACTGCAAAGACAGAGAGTCCACAGTTGATTTACCTAAACTCCTACTTTGGGATGTGTCTAACTGTTGGAATGTCTGTCTTTGTCATTACAAACTACAGTAGACAATACACATATATTGCACCCTTGTGGAAGCATTTCCATTAGAGTCCTAAAGGGATTCATTGGCCAAAGGAAACACATTTTTTTTATGTAACAGCCATTTCCAAATTTCCCTAAAAGTAAAAAAGCTCTATTGATTTAGGCTAACAAATAAGAATTTAAGAGAATGCCTATTTCCCTGTTCCCTAGCCAATACTGGCAATTATCTATACTTTTAATATATGAAAGTCTGATAGCAAAAACATTATATCTAATTTTTTATCAGAAAACACACACATATACACATAACTCTCCCATAACACAAAAACAAGAGCCATTGTATTCCTAATAAAAATGACTATAAATCCTTGTTAGTAACCAAATTCTTGTTACTCCAATGAAGAATTACACTCACCATTACTACTATACACTGTCATCCAGGTACATGATGGGCAGTCATGAGAAGCTATCAGGGCCACTGCAAACAGTTGCACTGGATGTGCACACACAACTCCAGGAGGCGCCATTCAAGTAGCCTACACTGTGTATGAATGAGGGTACAGCCTGAACAACTACACACAGTAACCCTGTGAGAAACTGCTTCATTGAGAAGCCAGAAATGACAACACTCCTAAATAAGTCTTAAAGGTCAAAGTTAAAACCCATTTTTTTCTTAGTTCCACAGAGCCAACGTCCCCCGAACACACACACACACACACACACACACAGACCCAACAAATCAAGCCATGTTGCATGTGATGTCAACACAGCAAAAAGTTGGACAAATTAATCCTTGTAAGACACTCTTCATTAGTATCTAAAATATCTTTGTCCCATTTGTTCACCCAAAGGGCATAACATTAAAATGGCATGATCTCTTGTGACGTGCAAAAGTAGTTATTAATTTGCACTCATTATCTAAAGATGTTTGCCCCATAGCCTTTGGATACATCTCGGGTGTGCACATATGGTGCTTGACAGAGAAGATCCAGGGAGTTGCCAATGACTACAGGTGACACCATTTAATTCGAACAACTCATCTATAGATGGAGTTTACTCAGGGCTTCAGACGCAATTATTCAGCTGGCAAAACTGACAGGCTAGAAGTGGAGCGCCCAGTGATCCATTTCAGCGCACATTCTCTGCTGCCTCACCCTGGTGTTTCCCAAATGCTCTCGCTCGGGCTAGATCGCGTGCCTGGGCTGGACAGGTAAAGCACTGTGGTGTCCCGTACGAGAGTAACTCACCAGAGCACGAACGCGCATTCGTTTTCCTTACTTGCTTTATTATACATACCTGGTTGGCATCTATACTGCTCCTGTTTCTTAGAGCATCAATCTGGATGGCTCCCTCGTCTCATTACCACCTTGATTCACAACACAAAACCCATTTGCTTCAAGATCAGTCTATATTTCTGACAGCTTTTGCACTCCAAATGTTACTATTTCTTTTTCTTTTTTTTTCCCTTCTGTTATTTCTTCTTTGTGACAGAATATTTGGCATTGACCCATAAAAGAGTGTTGCAGGAACCCAATTTTTTGAGAACTGCCCTAAACAGATTGGATTAAATTTTGCAATTAGCCTACAATTTGCATCGCACATGAGGAAATTCCTTGTTGCAACGGCAACTTCAGTGGGCCCCGTAGAATAAGCTATTGTTGAAGTAATTCCTGTAAAAGGTCATATATTTAAACCCTTCAATTTTTTTTGACAACCTCTCAGAAATGAGTGATACAGTTGCTCTTGTGTCCAAAAAAAGCAATAATGTCCATAACACTTTTCTTTATAGGCAGGGCGGAATATTATTACCCCATTCATCATAGACTACTCTGGTTATAAAGTACGTTTCCTGATATTTGAGAGACCTTTTTCTTTCACTGTCTTGAAAAAGCTGGAGGTCTCTAAGCTGGGTGTCAGTTCCAGTGGTTTTCTTCTAATATGTTAACTTCTTCAGTGTCTCCTGAACAATGGTGACATTTACCAATTTTCACTGAATTTCATCCTCTTACGATCAAAGAATGAGGAGACTAGTTTAAGATTCCCATGTCTCTTCAATTGGGAGTCACTCCATAGTCCTGTTAGACGCAGGGGATGGGCCTGTGGTTCAACACAGAGGCCTTCAGTGGGCTAGGAGTTAAGGTACACATGTATGGAAGAGGCAGAAGCTAACAGGAAGATGTGAAGCCCTGCGAACTGCACTATGAAAATCTCCCCTGGAAGCATTAAAATTCAACTTGACAAAACAGTGTGGTCCAAACCAAGTGAATGTACAGCCTGATTCACCCTCTGGCTGCCATTCTGAAGTACTGGGTTAGGACTTCTTAAAAGCTTTGCTTTTACAATGAACATACCCCATGGAGTCCACCGTTTTCAAAGCACAGTAGAGTTTGTTTCCAGTGCCTACATTTCTGTCCTCTTGCCAACTCTGATCCATCAATGTTGGTTTACCTCAACTTATTGATGTCCTTTAATGATATCTCTGGTGTCCCAACAATTCATGATTGGCTTAAGAGTGAGGCAGTACGTATGGGCCTCTCTTCCTGCCTCTTAGGTTACTCGGATTCAAACCAAAAATTGAGTGGAAACATGTTTACGATGATGTTCCTTGTTTTCATTTAAACTTTTGGCACAGACTTCTCATACTTTCTGAATGAGTGTTGCTTGTGGAAATTGGGAGTCTACCACTGCCAACCTATTCAATTTCAAATTACTTCCACTTTGTTCTCCTTAGGTACAGGCAGAAGGGAGGGAGGGAGGGAACGGAAATGGGGGTCCGGTAGGAAGAGAGACGGGGAGAGCCCAAATCAAGCATGTCATTTGATTATTGCATCAATCCTGCTGCTGTTGCTCCACAGTCTAATAAACTTTAGTGGCCCAGAGTTACTCAGCTGAAAACTATGTTACTCTTACCATTATCTAGGGGAGGATTTGTCAGATTCATAAATTGTTCTATCACTGAGCAGGGAAAGGTAGGCCGAGCAAAAAAGAACTTCACAGTTCCTTTGTCTCTTATTTATATTTGTTATAAATCTCCTATATACAGAACAAAAGCAGGCTAGATAGCACTTAGTTTTAAACCATTCCCAGGTATAATATATAAATACAGCACCTTTGCAGTCTCTTGACAGAATACTAAATACAGTTATCTTTTAGGGCCAATGGATTAGAGAAGCCCCTCCAGAGAGCACAAGGCTTATTTCCAATCCCATGAGACTTCTGTCCTAGGCTGAATGAGGTTTCACTGATGAGACTATTTCCTACACTGAGGGTCAATTTTCTCTAAATATAAAGGCAATGGAGGGGCAGTTACCTAGATAACAGCATGATTCTCTTTGGGCTCCCGAACATCAAAGTTAAATTCACAGAATTATCCAGCATTACGAGTCATTTCTTAGGCAAGATAACAAATGCCGTGAAATGATCATTTATGGAAAAACAAAAGAGACCAAATTCCATCGTATATCCAATTAACCAGAGTCTAAACTTATCTACAACTAAGAGACTAGCTGTTTTTCTTTTAATTGCCAAAGTACATACTTTTCAAAACAAAGGTCCAGTTCTGGATTACCTCTCATATAATTTTTAAAAATGTTTATCAATCCTTTTTTAAAATCAGTGGGGGAAGAAAAGGGGGACATCGTAATATTTTGAACAATAAAGATAATTTTTTTTTTAAATCACAAAAATAGGACAAATAGAAAACATTAAGATATCTGGATAGATCCCAGCACTGCTGCTGGCATAGTCCTACAGAGGCAGAAACTCGGATTCCTGACATTCTTGCTTACAGAAGAGCCACCTGCCCAGGAAACTTGTATCTGACTCTGAGTAAGAAAAAATAAACCTTACAATGTTGAGTAACAAAGATTTCCCAGGTTTGTTTCTGTAGCAGCGCTTAGCATACCCTGACTAATACTCTAGGTAACCTAACCAGTCTTATGGATTTAACAATAACAAAAAAAAACCTACGTTAATTATTCCCAAATATATCTTCCAGGCCAGCCACCTCTCACCCCAGATAAATAGATATAGATAGATATAGATATAGATATAGATATGGATATATGGATATATGGATATATGGATATATGGATATATGGATATATAGATATAGATATAGACATGGGCAGACATAGATATATGTCTGTACACACACATGCATCCACATTTCTAACTTGATTTTTCCACTTAGATGGCAAACAGGTACCTAAAATTTAACATTGCCCAAGAGAATCCCTTCTTTTCCACCACCAACCACACACATGTGCACATATAAACACCACGGTATTTCTCCTCTAGTTTTCCTGTCTAATCAAATGACAATACTACCCAATTGCTCAAGCTCCAAAACTGGTAGTAATCACTGATTTCTCAGAGAAGCATCTATAATTCAAGATCACCTGGCAAATAAGCTGTCTATTTGGTTATCACATAGCTGAATGGGACTTATCAAATCTCTCCTGGGGAGATTCCTACCCTTTGTTTACAAATACATGCAGTAAGAGGAAAAGAAAAGGCATAATATTCTACCAACTGGGTTGTAGGAATCACATAGAATCATTGTTTCAGACTCTTTCTTTGGAAAAATTCAAAACCTAACATTTGTAAATTTCACAGACACATCTCATTTCATGAAATGGAAAGAGATAAAGACACATGTAACAATGGGCAAAAGAATAATAACATTTGTAAGGTGGAGCTATTGTCAATTTTGTCATCTAAGTCAAAAATCCAAAATACAGAAGCGAACCACATGCCAACCATAATGAAACAGGTCTCTCTGCGTCTGCTCTCTGATTGCTTCCATCAACCATACATTTAAATTAAATCTTCCTAAAGCTACAGTTCATGCAGGTCATTCTGTCTAAAAAACCTGAAATAGTTTCTCAATACCATATAAATCAAGTTTGGATTTCCTAGTCTGGCTTTCAAGATCCCTTTCCAACCTCACTGATTCATTGTCATTCTTCAAATGTTTTTTGAATATTTTAAGCTATTACTGTTGTAATTCCCTATTTGAAACATTTTAATGATAGGTAGTAATACCCAGTGGCTTTAAACCAAGAGCAAATATGGCATAGCAAAGAAGTCCCACAAATACTGTATCCTATAACAAAAAATGTGCAAGCTTCCTTGTAGAATGGCTGTGAATTCATAGGCTGTCTTGGTAGGTTTTCAAATTTGTGCATAAGAACTTTATGAAAAATACTTTACTTCTTTCCTATAAATTCATGTTATTCTCCTCCTTTGTATGGATGTGCATGCTGTTCCCTCTGCTTAGGATGTTCTTCTCAACATCTCTACCTACACATTCTTCAAGACCAGCCACTCCTGCCTCCAGGCTCTCCCCACAATCAAGGTGCTATCTAGCTAGTCTTTCTAAAATGCAAATCTGATCCCTGTTTAAAAGCCCTGGGGCCTACAGAATAAAATTCAAATGTCTCTGCCTGGCATGCATGGCATACATCATCTCTCCCAAACACTCCCTTCCAAACCTAATTGCTGGCTCAAGTCTCCCAGTCTCCCAAATATGCTCATTCGGGTCATACTGGACCACTTACTGCTTTCCAAAGGCACTGTGTGTTCTTACCTGGCCATCCTCTTTGCCTAAAATATCCTTATTGCTTTGTTTGCCTAGTGAACTCTACTTAATCCTTTGAGGCTCATCCTAAGGATAATTTCTAAGCTTTTCCTATTTATATCACTCCTTTCCCACCACCCCAGATAATACCACCACCACCTCCATTTCATCTCTGGAGCCACAGTACTGCAAACATATCTCATCTGTAGTGCTTTCTCATCATTTGTTATAGCTATTTACTGGGCAAGTCTTCTCTAATAAAGGGAAATCTTTTGAAGGCAAAGTCCATGTCTTTTATTTTTGTAAGTTATTATGAAATATTTTAAACATTTTAAAATGTATAGAATAACACAACAAAGACCAACCAGTGAAAAATAAAAGTCTTACTAACACAGTTGAAATGCACGTGGCAACCCTTCCTAATGTTATACTATGTGTGACTATGTGGGAGAGTCGCAGGGAAGAGATGAGGACCCTAAGGCAGGGCAGCAATGTCATGTGCACTGGAAAGCATTACAAAATGTAATGTTTGAGTTATCATACAGCGGATAAATGCAAGGGCTGAATTAAAAGCAGAAATGCAAGGTATGATCTTGAAGACAGCAGAAGCTTCCTACTTGAAGGGTAGCCTGACACAGAAGTAAACTTGAAATCAAAGAACTCTGTGATTTATATCAAGCCAACGGGAAGTGACCATCTCCTTGGCTTCCCAAGCCACATCTACTAACCTCAGAGCAGTAACCAGCCTAGTGCCTGAGGGCCTCACTCATTCATTCATTCATCCATCCATCCATCCATCCATCCATCCATCCATCCATCCATCCATCCATTGGACAATTAGCAACCTGCAATTTTCTTTGGGGGTCAGGGGATGTACCTTACCTCTGAGATGGAACTGGAGAGGAAGGAACCCAACAGGGAGAAAGAAACCAAGGCTGACAGCTTCCCCTAGGTTTGGCAGGTTGCACTTTAAGATCCCTTTTATGAAGAGAAGTCTGGGTGGATCCTTCAGCACTGTCACAAGAGTAAAAACAGACCCCAAACCAAACCTAGTAATGAGTGGAAATTGACAGAGCTGTGAGAAGGAAGTCTGGAGTGTACAATCTGCAAAGATACAGAGCTTTACTCTACCAACTTTATTGAGAATCAAGAAAGAGAGAAGAAGATCTTATTGCTATTATCATGATAATCACCTTTGCAGATGACACTGAATTGGGAGGTGTTCCCAGCAGCAGTTGAAGACTGGCACACAATACGAAGCTATACATGAATCTTACTAATAGATGTCAAAAGTAACACAATGAGGCACTGGCTGAAAAATGCAGATGATCTACCTGGGGATGAATAAACTTAAAGATGGAATTTAACTTGAAGGGATTTCTAGATGGCAGTAATAGACAAAACAACAAAATAGTGAGTTAGTGGTAAAGAGCCATCAAGGGGTTAGGCAAGTACTGCAGTTCAGCAATTCTCTGAGCTAGTAAAACTTTCAGCCCTGCTCACAGGGGGATTCCAAACCGCAGCTGAGAGTCTGTGTGTGTGTCAGCAAAGAGCCCAGACCTGGAACCCTGCAGGCAATTAGGGGTGATGTGAGGCCTCAGTGGGAATTTAGAAAAGAAGGGAAAACAAATCAAAGGGAGTGAACTATGAGGAAAGGCACAGGCGACAAAATGAACATAATTTGACTAAATAACAACCCAGGGGACCACGATAACTGTCTACGGAGTGTAAAAATCCAAAATAGGGCCTAGAGGTCTGCTGGTCTGGGTGTTGTTCTGAGAAATATCTATAGTCGCATCTGTCAGAAAGCTCAATAGAAAGGCAATGTTTTGCATCCCTCTATCTGAAGCATGGGGGCTCTGTTATAGATAATAAACATACCTGGGTTCCCGGAAGCTGAGTTTACCTCAAAACCATTTTTCAAAATTTGTGGACAGAGGACCTCTGGGAGGAACTCAAGAGCTATTGCAAGAAAGTCCTTGAATCCATAGGTGCAAAGTCACTCAGGCTTGCATCCAAAAAATGTTTATTGAACAAGTACTGCATGGAAACTTTCTAGACCTGGAAACTTTCTCAGGTCTAGCCTCATCTGTATCAGAGATGTCTATTACTGTATCCATTACCTCTGATGCTTTACAGCAGTTGAACCTGAGAAGGATCCCAATCTGAGGAAAGAATCTATAGGCTGGTTTTATAAGAAAAGATGAACCAGGCCAATAAGGTTCCTCTCCCAGGGTCTTAGAAGTAGGACACTGAGCAACTGGGCTGGCCAAAACCCTGGGAACACGGTTAAAAGTCAAGGTCACCATGCCCAGTCATGTGCAAAATGTGTAGGCAGAGAAAGAGAGAAGGAGGGTGGAGCCAGGATCCACAGAGAAAGACTGAGAAGCAAAGCACGTAGCCCTTGATTCATAGGAGAATTAACCCAATTCCTGAGTTTTCAGTTTCCAATTCCAGTTTTCCTGAGGCCCAGTTCAATTTCTTGTGCTTGGATTCCATGTAAGTTTCTGTGGCCTATAACCAACTCCTTATTTATTTAAGCTAGTTTTAGAGGGTATCTGTTCCTCACTCAAAACCCCTTCACTTGGATACCTACTTACTAGACTGGTCTTTTGGCTGTAGCCCAACTCAAAATATCTGAGGAAATAAAAATGCATTAAAATGGATTGGCTCATGCAATCAAAAAGTCTAATAAATTTCATTGGGACATGGCTGGACCCAGGTTCTCTTAAAAAATGACATCCAGTTTCATTTTATTTTTCTCTCTCTCCCTCTTCTTACTATGTGTTGGTTTTATTCTCAGAGAAGGTCTCCCTTCCTACTGGTCCCCAAGAGCTCTAAGCTTCGTCTTCTTGCAACTATCAGTCTTAGCAGGAAAACACTTTCAGAGATGACTCTCGTTGGCTAACACTGGGTCATGGGCCAACTTCTTATTACAGTCACTGTGTTCAAAGCGACAAAACATCCTGACTGGCCAAGCCTGGGTCACAGTTCTCCCTGAAGCTGGGGAAAGTATCGGCCCCATGCAAACCCTATAGATTGAGTAGATGGAACTGTTTCCTAAAGAAAGATTGAGGTGATACCGGAACAATGGAGAATGGGTGCTGGGAGGGCAAAAATAACAGGTGCCCACTACTCCGGTCCAAGCTCATCACCGCCTTGAACCACAGGGCAGTCTCCTTACATCCCCATCAACACAAAACCATTCCAATCTCTGCTTATTTTCTTGGGATCTCCCCTCTGAAAATATTTTATCTCACTCATCTTTAAAAGTTCAATTCCAGTCCCACTTTCTCCATGAAATCTTCTCTTATTCCAGCAAACCTTCACTGATTGCTTCCTTCTCTCACTCCCCACAGCACATACAGCAGCATAGAGCCTCTGAGGACATGAAATAACACCTGATGGCACAGTGGGTCCTCATTAATTGTGGATTTGCTTACTCACTAATATTTATTTGTAACTCCAATGCCTATACTGCTTTCACAGCGATTCATGGACATGAGCAGAGTAGCGAGAATTGTGAATCGACCTCTGTCTCCTTGTTTCAGCTCTCATATTGTAAACAAGTGTCTTTTTATAGCTGTTTAGTACTGCTTTCTTTTCTCTTCTTTGTTTGCCTTTGTGTAGTTTTACTGGTTGGTGATCCTCCTGTTTAAAATGGCCCCAAGCACAGTGCCGAAGTGCTGCTTAGCGCTCTGAGCACCGGAAGGCTGTGATGTGCCTTATGATGAAGACATGTGTGTTTGATAAGCTTCGTTCAGGCTTGAGTCACAGTGCTCTTGGCTGTGAGCTCAATGCTAATGAGTCAGCAATATATATTAAATAAGGTGTTTTAAACAGAAACACACAAAAAACAAGGTTATTCGTGGATGAGTTGACAAAATGTGATCACAGGCTTGCAGCAACCTAACCCTGTATTTCCCAAGAAGTAATGGTTCAGTATTTGATAATTCACTGTTTTTCGGGACTTTATAGAACATAACTCCCACAAATAATAAAAATAAATTCTGTGTTCCCCAAATGTTTTGTGTATTTTGACTTTTCCATCCACACCGTAAACTCCTTTAAAACTCATACTACGTGTGCTCTGCATACAGCAAAGCACGTAGTAGGTACTGTAGAACTTACTGATGTATGGGATATATTGGTCAGTTACAGGGCCCACATCAATTCAATTCAAATTCATTCAACTGTTTCCATTCAAAAATTTCTAGAGGGCAATCTACTATGTTATTGTTTATAGACTCTCCATCCCCTCTGGGCATACTGTAGATCTGTTAAAATATAGTATCAACCACAAACCATTTTTCATTTTAATGGCAAGGGGGAGTGAAGGAGGCAAGAGAATTCAGTGCTGAAACCAAATTCTTCACCCTTGGTAGAGAGAGGTTTGCACATTTTATATCCCAGAGATCACACACCATCGCTGCTGAATGGACCTCTCTCTCTGATACCCCTGAGAATCATGGCACATACCTGCCGAACCAGGTGCCACACATCTCCCTGTGCACCAGGATCTTGTTGGTAATAAGACAGAGTTTTATATTAGACAAGAAAATGTTTCCTTTATCTGACTTTTGTGCTTTCACACAACTTTTGCTTTTGATCAACTTCGGCTTTATGAATCTGATCTCATTGTAGGCTTTTCTACACATGTTCTGTTTCAGTTGAAGGAATAGGCAAATTTGATACCAGGAAACAAAAAGTGAGATTAGGTTAGTGAGAGTTCCTAAAAATTACACAATATATGTAATTAACTTAAGAAAAGGCTCCCCTGGGGTAGTTTCTGCTTGTAGCTCTGAGCTCCGGGGAAAATTTGGTAGACTTCTCAGAACCCCAGTTTCCCTTTCCCCAAAACTCCAGGAGTTTAGACTTGATGATGATGATGATGACACTGATAACTTTTATTGGATGTTTACTATGTGGACATTTTACATACACAATTTCATTTACTCTCCAAAATACCCTTACAAAGGATATGCTATTACCATCCCCATGTTACATGGGAGGCTGCTGCATTTCAGAGGTGCAGTGTGTGTAGAAGTGATGAATTCCTTCACACTGAAACAGCTACCAAGTCATGGTTAGAATCCAGGCAACTTAACTCACTTAATCACTCGTCTACACTGCCTGATTAATCTCTGAGGTCTCTGTCTTCTAGAACTTCCTATGTTATTTCCTAAGATTTCTCCCTTTTGCCAAACAAGGCTTAGTGTCTAAGCCCCTGACCCATTTCAGTTGGGTATAACGACATATATAAATTTGAACTGGAGAAAAGGGAGTAGAGAGGAGGAAAAAAGAGTAAGAAAATTCTGAGCTCAAACTCCCTAATGGTCTTAGAAACTCTATAATCCATCCTACTAATCCAGTTTTAATTATATCAATAAGCAGATAGGGCCTGGACTATTTTTCAAGACAGAGCATAATGTGTGAGTAATTTTTCACACTACTGCTCCCTTTAAAAAAAAAAAAAAAATTCTGCAAGAACTTTTGGAACTTATTAGTATGAACAAATCAAACAATGCATTTTAAAAAAATAAAGCAGTATCCTTATAATAAGATTTAAAGGAAGGCTCTATAAAGGCTGGGGATCCTGCAGATACGTCCTGGGAATTCTCTTGATGGTTCACAGTCGGCCCAAGCCTGTGACTTCAGCCAAAAGCAAATATTCAAACCTCATGTGAAGAAAAGCAGTCACAGCACCCCTACCCATGATACCAGCGAGAGATCAATCCATAAATCAGAAACAATTTTAATTTTTAAAAGGTAAAAAATGAAAGACCTACTTGTAGCAGACAAACCACCTGATCAGGAAATTATGGCCAGAAGCTGCCATCAATGAGGACTCCCCTCACCCCCCCCACCCTGGGGTCTGGGGACAGTGGTGGGCTGCTGTTGGGTCCTGACAGCACATGCCAAGATGAACTTCTGACCACTGTCCTCCGCTTAAAGAGGCTTACCAGCAGCTAAAATTAGACCGGCTTCTATTCCAAGCCCAGGGCTCCTTCATGGCTGGCTTTCTTTTGTAAAAGTCTGTGATGGTGGCTTGTTTGATTTAAAGAAAATCAATGGAGGGTTACATGAGAAGGAAAGAAACAGAAGACCAGGTACTCCCAGGTTAAGATAAAAGTCCAAATGAAGGGCACTGCACATACACTGTCTCTCTCTTTCTCTTTTCCTCAAAGCAAAGAGAATGAGAGCCTTTGAGGTAAAGTGGAAACAGGTTTTTTTGTTGCAGTGGTAGCACTTTCTTCATCTTTAGAGCATAATCTGATAGGCCTAATCCGGTAAAAATGGCAGCTAATCACAACAGGATGAGTGACACAGGATAGAAGAGATGGAAAGATATGTGATCGCAAAATGCAGCTTTTGGCCCTCGCAGGGACTGAGGTCACTGCAACATGAACTTGCTTCTCCCTTCTTTCCTTTCCTGGCAGTGATCGGAGGTATTCAGGGCAGCAAAATGCACAAGCAGACTGATCCTCTCCCCATCCTTCCCAGGGAGGGAAACCACGCTGACCTTGGCCTCGGACCAGGTGAGACCCTCTTCACTGCGCAATTAGGTTAGCTGAACTGGAGTGATTTTCATAGACACAATCACATTTCCCTCTAAGACTGAGCCCTCAATTCCCAAGCCTTCCTAGAAGCCACCCACGTCCCTGTCCTCTATCAGGAACCAAAGCATTTCCATAAGTCTCTTCAAGCCCCTATTGTGTGTGTTATTTATGATCTCGGTGCCTTTTCTTTTCAGGGTATTGGTCCATAATAGTGCCGTCTGTGTTATTTATGACACAAGGAATAACTTAAACCACATTAGGAACCACCATATTATAGGGACTTTAGAGAGCTACATTTTTCTAGTTATGGTTAAACTACTGCAGTGATAAATCCAATCATAAGAGTGCAAGAGGGAATCCATGGGACAGGTGTTCCCCATTAGTCATGGTAAGGAAATGCAGGAACAAACGCTGGCGCGCAGATGCTTCAGTATCTCTTCCCAAGTATAGCTGTGGGAATCCAAAATGGTGAGGGGCAGGGGATGGGTGTGAAAGCCAGCAATGAGAAAAGGTGGGTAAGGCTACGGTGGAAAGGGAAGGAGGGAACGTGATGGAGACAAGCAGGTATGCTACTGTGGAGGGGACAGAAAAAAAGTGTTACAGAAGTATGTCTATTTCATACCCTCATCTCAGATACGTTCCATGGAATTCCCCTTCGTGTCTATGGACAAGCTTCCACCATGGACTGGAAATCCACAGTGAAAAACCCAGAAAAGAGGCACACCCAGAATGCCAGCTGCGGATGTCAGTTCTGTGTTAACTTCCACTTTTTCCACAATTTAGCTTATTCATCCATGAAAATCAGAACTAGTTTCCCTTTTCTCTTCCCATGAGGGCAGTAGAGAATTTTTTAACTCAAGAAAATGTTTATTGAGCACCCATCAAGGCTGGGCATGGTGTTGGGCATTGAGATAAAATATGAGTAAGATGCCCACAAGGAAGTCATGATTTAGTGGTGGAAACAGACCCAAACAGGGATCATTATAATAGGGGAAAAAAGGATATTCATGATGGAAGTATGTAAATGGTTCTGTTATAGGAACAAAGAGTTGGAGGGTCCCTGCAGGACACACGGATGTGAAATAACAGAACCTGGACCAGGAGCCTTGACTCTGGTCTCCACGTGTCTTCAAAGCTTTCGTGTGCCTCCCTGTGTCCAAGAAGCAGAGAAGAGCTGGATGCCATTCAGCATTTGTGACCTACTGGGGTAGAAGTGAGGCCTTCTTTACGTAACTTCAGAGCACAGAGATTTTGTCAATAAAAAAAAGATTAAAACTCCTTAAGAATAAGTTTGAAATACCTCAGGTACAAACTATAGACATGTTTAGAGAACATGCTCTCTCGGAGTTGGCAGCATTCAGAAGACATGGCCCTCTGTCCTTCCCCTAAAATTAACAGGGAGCCCTATGCTTCCCAAAGGGCTCATTCTGCTTCTGCACAGCCCTGGTTGTTAGACCATTTATCAGGTTGAGATTTCTATCCATGAAAACTGAACTGTCATGAGAAACTCATTTGTTTATTCAACATACATTAAACACCTACTGTATGCCATGCATTGTGCTAAGTGCTAAGAATTCAGTATGAATGTTAATTATATAAAGCAACCTCACCATAGAATTCTCAGAGATACACTTTGCTAGCCAAGCACCAACCCAGTTGTCTTTGAAAATACTAAGACTAAGCTCCTCTCAGAAAATATGCAGCCCAGGCTTTGATTATTAGTCATTCTTCTCTCAGTTAATAGCAGGGCACCTCATATTCATAGCAATGAGCAAGGCAACCATGCACACTGCCCTTGTGGGGCACACAGTCTAGTTGGTGGGGACAGCCCAACCCAAATTTCAAGCATTTTGATTGCAATTTTGTTAAGAGCTAGAGGAAGGGGAAGCGACCTCCTACTGGTCTGAACATGTAAGCATATCCCACAGGAGCATAAAAATGTGCTCTGCGTAGCTGCCTCCTCCTCACTGGACCCCTCTAAGGAATCCCCTGCTCAGTTTTCTCCTTGGCACTTCCACAGCACTGCTTATGACTGGGCATTATTTATGCCTTTGTTTACTTATGTATCCGCATCTTGAGCTCCGTGAGGACACAGACCGAACCTAGCTGTACACCACTGAATCTTTATCTCCTGGTTTTGCACAATGTTCTGAGATACACTTCCTATTAGCCCCATTTCACAAAAGACAACACTGGCCTCAGCCTCAGATGTGGGTGGTGGAGTGGCACTACACGTTAGCCCAGGTCCACCTGATAACCAAAGCCTTGCTCCCAACCACTGTGCTGTCCCCTGACACCACTGGTGACTCACTTCCCTAAATTGGTATATTTGTTACCATATTGGTTAGGCCAAGACACCAAAACTAATTGTGGCTTAAGCAAGACAGAAGTCTATTTCTCTTTCACGTGAAGGTCTAGGGTAGGTAGAGTAGCTTCACATTTTCATTGGCACTTAGGCTCCTTTTTTGGTGCTTTGCCATCCTTAGTACATGGTTTCCATCATGTGACCAGAATGGCTGCTCCCACTTCCATCCTCACATCCACATCCAGCCAGTAAAGAAGGAAAGCAGGAAAGGGGGGGCATGTTCTTTTCCTCTAAGGACATGACCTGGAAGCTGCTTGCCCGCATCACTTCCATTCACATCTCACGGGCCGGATCTCAGTCAGGTGGCCATGCTTAGCTGTAAGGGGCGCTGGGGAGTGCAGACTGGGAAGCCATGTGCCCAGCTAAAAATTCCTGTTCAATAGAAAGGGCAGAACGGCTATCTCCAAAACCTGTCTTCAGGAGTTACAAGTTCCCATCAATAAGGCAGTAGGAGAAGTTACAGTGAAGTAGAAGGGAAAGAAGAAAGTAGATTTTTTTTAAAAAAGGAGGCAGAAATATCAACTAGCATAGGCAAGCTGAACTCCTCTTCCAGCACTCTCTACCCACTTTGGTCTTCCAAACTCCTCCTCAGGATTTAATTCTGGAATGGGATCTCTGGCTCTCATGAACCCTTAAATGGAGGATATTATGCTTTTCTGCACCATGGGCCCAACTGAGTTATGCCCTTTGAGTTTTGTGTCTAAAGGAAGAGCACCAAAGGGAGGTAGAGTTCACTTTCTGGATGCAGAATAATCTTGAGAACTTTGATTACCAAGAGCATAATTTATCTTTGGGTTTGTCTCAGTCTTATAGAAAAGAAAGTGGAAAGTGGATTGCCCTCCCCTAAATATCTCCTCTCAAATGTATGAGAAGAGACATGCCCCTGAATCTCCTTACCTTGTTTTAAGTTCCCATATATTAAGTCTTTTAAAATGGAGATTTTTACAAAAACAATCTAGCAGTCTTTGATGTTTAGGGCATAATGTTTTAAAATATAATTTCTTAATTACACAAAAAAATTACCCCTCTTTGAAATTGATTTATTACATGCTAACGGCCTGAGAAAAGGCTGATATCAAACCTTATCAAAGCTTTAAAAGTCTAAGGCATTCACAAAATAAAAGCAGTTTAAAAAAATAGAGAGTGTAACTAATAGGTTTGAGTGAGGTGTATAATTATAAATAAACTCTAATTAATTCCTTCCCATTTCTTGGTTATTATCCACATGAACCTATTTAAATAAACTCACAGATTAATTTGCTAAAAGAAAAAAAATGGAGTCCTTTATGAAAGACACATCTTCCTGCTCCTTTGACCACACTGTTTGCTTAGAATGACAGAGTGGTGTTGGACGATTGATGAGATACGGAGGACATATCCTTAGATGACATCTGATGAACCATACTCTCTTAAAATACCCTCCCTTTGGGTGGGCCTGGAATCTATTATTTGCTTCTATCTAGCATAATATGGGAATGGTGAAGGAATTTTGCAGATGTAATTAAAATCTCTTAGCAGTTGACTCAGTTAATCAAAAGGGAGATTATCCTGGGTGGGCCTGACTTAATCAGAGGAGTTCTTTAAAGAGGTATCTAGAGGTAAGAGCCTACAGCAAAGACTCTCTCTCTCTCTCTCTCTATCCTCTATCCTCTATCTCTATCTCTCTGGCTTTGAAGACGCAAATTAATTCTATGGCTGCAAAAAAAAAAAAAAAATGAATTCTGCAAACAACTTGGGGGAGCTGGGAAGCGGTTTCATCCCTAGTTGAGAACACAGATGAGAACACAGCCCAGCCAATACTTTGAACTCAGCCTGTGAAACCCTGAGCAGGGAACCCAGCTGAGCAAACAAAGCCCACACTCCCAACCTACAGAAACTGTGCAATAATAAATGGATATTGTTTTAAACCACTACATTTGTTATAATTTGTTATAGAGCAACAGAAAACTAATACAGAACGTGATTGCTCAACATGTGCCTGTGTGCTGAGGGGACAGAGAGAGGTGCAGAGTTCTTTGGAAACAAAATTTTACTCCCTGCTCCCTTCCCACCCCCAAAGCTTTTGCTCTTTGACATTGCTTGCTGCCATCCTGCCTTCAACCTCAAATCAGGTTTCTGCCTATGATTCAATCTTTGGCTCCCTAGGAGAAATCTTTTTCATATAAAATTAATATATAAATAAATTTGCTCTTGGAGTGATGCAGTATGGAACAGAACCTGCCAGGCTAACGTTCATCACAAAGAAAGATGGCAGAAGGGAGGGGAATGGCAGAGCTTTACCCTCCACAGGGAGGCAGAGAATTCATAGTGATCTTATTGCAGATGTAAAATTAGGTCAGAGGCCCTATAAATTGATTAAAGCTAATGCTTCACACTTCCAAGGAAAACAGCCAGTACAAAAGAGAATGGTCTCTGGCTCAGGATAAGAAGAAAGGAGAGTCCTCTATGTTTGTTCACAGGCAGTACTGCCATGTAGTATATTTGTCCAAAATGAACATTCAGGAAAGGAGCATCCAAACAACAGCTGGAAAAACTTCTAAAAAGTAAACAGTAGACAGCCTACATACACACAAACCTAAAGTCAGGATTAAAGTGAGCACACCAGTGGCTTAAGTGTCCCGAAGTTCAGGAACTCTAATTCACCCTGCTTTCCCCAAATTAATCCCTATCTGCAGCCCTCAGCCCTCTGCAGCCCTTGTGTCCTGATATATATTTTACAGGCAGCTGGGTGTGAAGTATTCTGCTCTGTGTTCCCCAGATGTCAATGTCTTGCCAGTTTGGGGCAACACTTCTACCCTAAATCTCTTCTTCAATCCCTACTTTTCTCCAGGATGTTACTCCCAACCTTCTTTATTTTGTCTCTTTCCCCTTCCCTGACATTTCTTCTCCTTGATCCCTTCTCAAAGTCACAGAAAAGCTGTATTTGTTTCCCTTATAACCTAGCTTGTCCCTCCTGTTCCCACGGAAACCTTTTTTTTTAGACCTGGCCCACATTCTAATTTATCTATTGGGTTCCGTAAGCAACCCAAGTCCCTATAAAAGGGTTAAAAAGACAAAGATTCTCTATAGCCAGAGTTGTAGCAGCTTTTGCAATGCAAATATGTCTGATCTGAGTTCCTAAAATCTCTTTACCTTTTTTTAGACATGTTTATATATGGGGAAATAAAAGATTGGTAAAGAACATAGCAATTCTGATCCTAAACACTGCTATACCTACCCATGGAGAAAATTATCTGATTTACATCCTTGATTTACAATGGCAGAATGAAGTTGGGGGACTGGGTAAGGTTGAGGGTCACATGTTGATGGCTAGTGGGTCAAACTCCTTAATTTAGACTTTAAATCAAACACAGGGAAAGACACTAGGACTAGAATCAGTTACATTTTCATTTCAGTCATGACCAAAGTAATTCAGTTCATTTTTGGTTCAAGGCCAGTTACCAGTTCAAATTATCTTGGGAAAACACTGCCCAAATTATTTGGTCCACACAGAGTGAAAATAACAGGTCCAGTTTGAGTTCCATGAAAAATAATGCGTTTAGTTCTGGTACAATTCTCCATGAGAGAAGTTCAATGTCAATGAAATGTAACTGCTTTTCCTGCAAAAGGATGAATGTTCAGAATGTTCATGTGTCGCCCCTACACCTTGCCCACACCACTGGCTCTGGCCAGGAGGCTCACATAAAGTTGGCTGCTGTGGCTGAACCATATGGATGGTGCTTAGGATAAAGCCTTAGGGTTACTCTTCAGTCCATTTCAATAGGGTTTAAGTTTCCAGAAATTGGATAGAATAGTAAAAATTAAAGCTCCTGACTTATCTAGTCCCTAGGGCAGAATTTCTTCACACAGGTGCATCATATGACTTTGGGAATAAGGCACCTCCAATCCTGCATCACCTAAGAAAATCCTTTATGGAAAAAGCTCTCACATTTTCAACGTCACTTTAGTCCCCTACAGTGACAGCATGAATAAAATCCACTTTTATAAAATTAGCTAAAATAAAACTTTCTCTCTATTAATGAAACCCATGCCTCTCCTCAGAAACCTGTTAGCTTATTGTACACTACTTTAATATACTCTGACTTAAAATTTCTTATTTCTTCAGCTAATGCACCAGGGTGACTGCCTATGTATCCTCTATTGCAGGGCTCTGGACATACTAGATTTTTTGGGTGCCACCAAACCCTTCTCTATCCAGGACGAAGGGGTGACATCCTCCTCCTGATGTCTGTACCGTATGCCTGCCTTGTCAGCATCTCCCATGCTTCTTGGGACCACCAGTGGGTCTCAGCCTAGCAGGCACCAGTGGGAATAAGCAGGAACTGAGCAACTGCCGTGATGCAAGGAGAACCGGATCATGAAGCAAACTGAGGCTTTGGAAAGATGTGTTTGCTGGGAAAGAGGGAAATCTGAGCGAGCTCAGGATGCATAAAAGGATAAAGAGAAACAGATGATCAGGCAAGTTGTCCAAAGCGTGTATCACTCAAGAGAGAAACGTAGGTCAGAGAGACATGGGCTTCCCACTTGCTGTGCCCAGGTTAGCTGGAGGCAAAGAAACTCACGGGAAATGGTCTGGTCCTAGAAAGGTGACTTAATCCCAACCCATTCATGATTACATCAGACAAAAAAAGGACGTGATGTTAAGTCTATCATGCTATCTGCCCAAAACTAGTAATACTAATGCTTTGCTAAGAATACCTTCATGCTTGGCAGAAGGATCCTTTTTTAAAGGTAAAGTTATTCGGACTTCAAGAAAGGTGATTATGATGGACAGAAGGTACTAGAAGCAACATGTTCTAGAATACAGAGCACCAAGCTGAGAATCATAAAATCTGGAGTTATCGCTACTTTTTTATTTGAGTTGCAGTTTACTGAAAGACTAAGAAAAAAAATAAGCACATGAGAAGAATTCTTACTCTGACTTTCTTAAAATGGAAAAAGAGAGACATAATAGATGGTGATGTAGGTTTATTTCTTCAGAATATTTTCCAGAGCAATTAAGACAAATATATTACATATTTCCAAGACTATCATCAGATTCCCCATAGATCGCCCAACATAATTTCTCTTCTCTTATTTCTTTCAGATTCACTTGAAGATACTGGGTCTGAGTCCCAGTTCTGCCTCTTGTGAGTTATGTGATCTTGGCTTAACCTCCGAGAGCCCCACACTCTCACATAATTAGCTAATAATAGCACCCATGTGTACCAGTCAGAGCCCCGGCAGGAAGCAGATGGCATACGCAAAATGAGCAACTGAGGAGAGTTTAATAATGAGACTGACTATAAAGGTGAGAGCAGGGTTAGGGAAACAATGAGGAGCACACCACCAGAACTAGCATCAACAGGGAGCCACGACTGTCCCTAGACCTGAGGCACAGAGAGGAAAGACTTGGCCACTTACTGTGAAGTAAATACTCAGCTCACTCTCCTCCCACTCTCCAATATCTTGATTTGGAATTGCCAGATCCAACTGGAAACCAGAAAGTAAGGGATCCCATTTATATAGTCCATGCTGGTTGACCTCTTGGGGTACAAAACAAATGGAGGGGAGCAGGTATAAAAGGACAAATGAAAAATATTCAGCAGAACACCTCATCAGTGTACTGAACCCCTCCCCTCCGATGGTGCTCCAGTGTATCAACCTTCAAATCTAGCATACAGTATGTGAAATCCTACCTCCATTTCAAGATTTCAATAGGAAAAGAGAGGTAGGTGTTAAGTGTCACTTTAATCCTTCCTGAGATCCACATTCAAACCAATCTCTCTACAGTTTGCACATAACCTTGTGTTTGTCTACATTAATACACACCTGTTGTTTGTCTTCATTCCTAACTACACTATGGAAATGTTACAGAATCATCGAATTTTAAAAATAGAATGAAGATAACAGATTAAATCAGGGATGCCAGCTACTCTTATGTTCCACAAATATGTATTGAGCTTGGATTTTATCATCCTGCCAACTCCAAGTGATTGGCAGTGGCTACCTAGAGCACTGCATTGAGAGAAATTGAAAGCCAGACCCCCACACAGTAGGAAATGTGTTTTTTACAGCTGATGAAAGGGGACAGTGACAACATACATACCTGAAACTACTTTATCTTGCCTATACAAATATAGGCCACCTAGTTAAATTTGAATTCAGAAAACCAATGTATAATTTTTAGTACAAATGTATCCCGTGCCATATTTGGGGTCATATTCTAAAAACGTATTCATTGTTTATCTGAAATTCAAATTAAAATGGTCACCCTGTATTTTTATTTGCTAAATTTGGACAACCCTGGCCCTGAACCTGGATGACATTCTTAGCTAACCTTGACATTTGGTAGATGAGGCATCTGAGGCCCAAAGGTATCAAGAAACTTTCCAAAGTTACATCGCTGGTTTAGACAGAATCAGGACTGCAAGCAAAGTTGTTAAACTGTCCCATGCTGTGCACTGTTGCCATAGATCACAAACTTCATAAGGATTTAAGTAAATCTGTAAGCCACCTAGCAAACCCCCAAGCTCCTTGGCCCCTAACAAGCTCTTTTAGATTGATTGAAAATATAACCTGGAAAATGTCATAATGACATTTCATAATAGTGTTATGTTAGTTTGTAATGTACTGTACATTACACAAATTCATCAAGCGCTCATAGAATTAATAGCACCATGCTACCATTCTTATTCAAATTTTAATGGGCATAAGCGTCTATATTTATACTCAGGAATTCCAGATCAGGCAGTTATTTGGTTTTCCATAAAGACAGAAAATCAGTGATAATCCAAAAACCTATTACAGCTAAAAAATGACTTAAAATGTGAAATGGAAATTTCTACCTTTTCAACCACTGAAACTGCTTCTGAAACTAAAATATATTTAAAAGGACAAATATTTTTTGCTGGAGGTTTTCTGATATATGAATAAACCAGTTACCTTACAAATATACCCAGGGTTGAAGAAATGGAAGAACCCTAAGGTTACTGCCTATAACCCCTATATCCCTGAATCACTCCTTCTTGACCCATTTACTTGGCTCCAGTAGTCAGCAGAAGTCTCTCCAATGCATAGTTATAGCTCCAAAAGCAAAAGATGGCTTATATGTGTGAATTAAAAAAGTGGTTATGTCCTATTGTTCATGAGAATGATGTACTCAGATGCTATGATTTATTACCACCTGTGGTAGACAGAATAATGGTTCCCAGGATTATGTCCACACCCTAATCCCCAGAAACTGTTAATTTTGTTATGTTACCTAGCAAATGAGAATTAAGGCCGTAGAAGGAATTAAAATGGCTAATCAGATTGTCTTATGATAGAGAGATTATTCTGGATTATTGGGGTAGGCCCAGTGTAATCACAAGGGTCCTTAAAAGTGGAAGAGGGATGCTGAAGAATCAATGTCAGAGTGATGTAATGTTAGAAAGACTCCACCAGATGTTGCTGGCTTTAAAGATGGAAGGGGACCACAAGTGAAGGCATCCAGACTCTAGAAACTGGAAAAAGCAAGAAAATTAATTCTCCCCTAGAATTTCCAGAAAGGAATGACGTTAGCCAGGTGAAACCCATTTTTCATTTCTTATCTCCAGAACTATAAGACAATAAATTTGCATTGCCTTAAGCCACTGTGTCTGTGGTAATTTGCTAGAGCAGCCATAGAAAAGTAATGCAGCACCTCTCTAGGATGATCAACAATTATTTATTAATAAACAGATATTTATCAGTATCAAACAAAGCGTTTAGGTAATAATGTCACTTTCAAACATAAGAATTATAAAAAATAACTAAGATATTGAGATGAGCAATCAGAATAAACAGGAATACAACACTACTATCTGCAACCAGTTCAACTGGGAAAGGAGATAAGAGCACATGGTTAAGAAATATACAGGCCACTGATCAGCCCAAATCCTACATTGACAAAAACTGGGTGAAAGGACAAAATGGTATAAAATGGAAGGGGTCTTGCTGAAAAGACTCCAGCTAATGAAAGCTGAAATGGAAGCCATTAAAGATAAGGCTGCATGAGAATTGGGATATAACCAATAACAAGTGAAGAGACCCCTTCTGATGATGAACTAGAAGGTAGAGATAGACCCTGAAGAGATGAAAGACCTGGGACAAAGGAAGAGCCAGCAGTGTCTGTGAATAGGCACTGGGAGGGCTTCAAATGCTTCATGTGCTGCAAAAGCATCTGATTACATCAATAACGGCATTTAGCTATATTGACCTTGTACAAGAACTCAACTTCCCAAAGACACATGGTTCTGAATAGGCAAGTTACCTAAGCAAGCCTCCTTGGTAGCTAGAGGAAACCTCAGTACACTATATACAGCAGATACATCATAATATAGTGGCAACAACAATGAAAATAATGGAATCAAAATTATTCCCACAGCATACCCATGAAAAAATAAATAGGGTGGTGATGTAAATCTCCCAGGGAAAGCCAACAGAACAAGAAAGCTGCAAAGTTCAGCAAAGACCAGGTCTGTTCAATACAAGAATGCACAGAGCAACAAGTGATGAAAATTATAACCAAGTTACTTAGATAATCCATCCGCCTGTACTAGTCAACCAGGTGAAGGGAAAATAGCTGAATGAATTGACTGGTATATATTACATACATACACACAATTGTTAAGTAGATATTCAGCACCATCACAAAGCTCGAATAGAAAAATCAAAATCACTTTAGAAAAACTAACAGACACTAACAAATATTTGCTGAATAACCAAATCTCCAACAGTCAGAATTAGCAATTCCTTCAACATGAAGAGGCATGATACTTAGGTGTCATAATTTTTGAGGAAAAATCCTTACTAGGAACATAAGCTTATTTAGTCAGAATTGCAGAAATGTACTGGCTGCAGTAACAAAGAGAGAGTTACTCTAGATGCGTCATGCTCACATCCTCACACAGACCAATGGGAGAACATGCCAAGTTGTTCTGGAGACCATTATAGTTCACGTGATCGGAGGAAAGTCTGAAACTCAGCGCTCTAACTTCCTAGCTGCATGATTCTTGACAAGGCATTTGAGTCTATATGTTCCCTCTTTTGTAAAGTGAAAACAGTAGGTTAACAATGTATGTGAAAGCACTTTGCAAAGGAGGCACGATATAACTCATATTATTATTTCCCCACAAGACACAATTATGCTCTAAGATTTTAAAGCCACATAATGAAGATCAGTTTGAATTTCGAGTGGAGTAATTCTCTACCATAAATATAAGTGTTTGAAAATGACTGCGACAGGAACACTTGACTTGAGTCATAATAGCAAACCAGAAAATATTGGCCAAATAAATCAGGTATTTCACAATTTGACGAAACTACTAATGCAACAGAAATCACTAGACATACCCTACCATTTAAAATAACACTGAAATGATAGCAAAATAATGTGATGTATTACTCATCTTATAAAACTGAAGACTGTCAAAGCAAATTAACCTACCATCTTAGAAACTTATGTGATCCCTAATATACTAGTTTGAAAATTTTTGAAGCAAAGAATCTATCAGATTTGATACCTGTTCTGAAGGTTGTGCTTTTACATGCTTGGGATATATTTAGTGCATTTAATAGTATATAATTTATTAATAAATTAATAATATGCCCTATGGTTATCACTTTATGGCACTTTCACTTAGATTATTAAAAAAGAAAACAAAAAACTATCGCTAACAACCGCAATCTTTATTTACAATGGTGTCTCCCACTCCTCTGCAGTGTTCAGCTCTTATAGGTTCTTCAAATTCCTGGGAAGTATGGCTGAAAATGTCCACATAAACATGTAGTAAGAATCCGGGTAGGACACACAGGAGGAAGACTGCATTACAGATCATAGGGGTTATTTTGTTTGTGAAGAATTTACTTAAATGGCAACTTCAAGTAAGAAGGCTCTTTATAGAAGCAACTGGTGAGACTTCAGTACTTCAGTCTGACAACTGAGACACAGGTGGTGAAAGGTGTAATTTGGTGAAATGAAACAATGAGCTCATCTAGAATATGCTTCCATATTAGACGTCCCCTCACCGTGAATCAGGAACAACAGTGGAAAGGATCAGAGTTAAAAATTTCCACTTGGCAACCACCTGTCCACACAGTATGCCGCTGCTGAACATCAGAAACTGTCGGCTGAATGATGAAGAAGCAAAGCAGTTTACTGGAAGATGCTCCACCTTCTAGTGCAGCTCTCCAGCTGGCTTCATCTGTGGCCCTTGGAGGTTAATCAACATCACCGTAACTAACAGCAAACATGTACATTCGTTTAGTAACAAATATTTATCGAGCAACTACTATGTGCCAGGCATGGTTCTAAAAGTTGGGGATGCAGCAGGGAACAAAAGAGGCAAAAAGAAGTAAACAAAAACCTTGTCCTCACGGAGCCTACTTTCTGGTGGAGGTGAGTTGTGACAGGGACACTGAGTTATGCCTTACCAAAGAGTAGTGCTTTTAATTAGCATGGGAAGAAAAGGACTGTGAGCAAAGAAATAAATGAGGAATGACTCCTGACCTGCCCAGTCTCTGGGTACAAATAAAAAGCACATTACAAATGCTATCAAGGGTCAATGACACCTTAAATTTTTGGCCGGCCACAATCCAGCACAACTCTACCTTTCCAACCATATTTACTATTTCATTTTCTTATCCTGAAGGTCTAACCAATGATAAACACTTTGTGTTTCCTGTATAATTCCTTGAGAATTCCCATCATCTTCACTCTGTGAGGATTCTTCTCCCTGCACTGGAAACTCTCCACCTCCTCTGCTCTTCTATACGACCAAATCCTAACCATCCTTCAAAGTACAGTTCCAACATCACCTTATCCTCAATGCTCTACTTAATTCCACAACATCCTTCCCCTGGATCCCCTGTTACACAGCAGTATCACTATTCTACCTGCCATCATAATTACATGAGTATATCTTGCTGCTCTCATTCTAAATCAGTTAATAAAATGTTAGCTTGTTCATTCCTGATAAATGTATATTCATTTCATTTATAAATTATATATATACACACACATATATAAGCTAATGTACCGATATTATTTACATAATAGAACACAAAATAGTAGACATTTTTCAAGGATGAGATAAAATAAATGTAGATAGATGACCTAACATGCTCTTCTGATACCCTCCATAGACTGCAGAGTGCAACCCCTCAGGTAGGCACATTTAGCTTTGGAGATGATCATCCTTAAAGCCAGAATCTACACATGATCCATATTTCAGCTCCTCCCCCAACACAGCTGCCAACTCTAACACAGTGCTATATATATTGCCTTACGGGACAATAATTGGTTATTGGATGGGTGCATGCATCACTTTCTCCCCTTGCAAGGCAGGACACTGTAATGTAGAAGACAGAGGACTGGGAATCAGGAGTCTGGTTCAGACCCTAACTAGCTGTATGACCTTGAGCAAGCCACCTGATATTTCTGAGCTTTGATTTTTCTCATTGTGTAAAATATAACAAGATGTGGTCTCTAAAGCTCCTTGGAACTCGAATGTTTAGGATGCTAAGAGATTGGGGTGATCGCTCATGATGGGAAGACTGAAGAGAGAATCAATTGGTAAAGTCCTCAGCAGAAAGGTGAGGCATGAATTCGCACATTTTCCTGATCCTTACCAATGTGGCCATGGCCCTGCTCTGTCTACATGGATCAGGCAGGGCCAAGATTTATCCTGGAAGGTTACAGCTGGTGCTGCAGGACCTTTCCCCTAAGTAAGGGGCCCTGAGGACAGTGCCCGAACAGCTGGCACCATGGTCCCCTTCAGCCCAGCTCCCACAGACACTGGTCAGATAAACCAAGAATCCAGATGAGCAGAGTATGGGCAAATGAGTTCACAGTGCACAAAACTCCAAGCTCGGGGCCCATTTAAAGCAATTGTCAGGAGGGAGTTTTCCTCATGTGCCTTGCTTCAGCATGTCTGGAGAAACACTGTGCAGAGCTTTTTACCTTTCTCTGAGGCCTCATGCATGGGCCACAGCCAAAGGCAGATTTCTGGACCCATCGGAGCAATTATTTCACAGGACATCGTAAGTCCCTAGTCTGAGGTTCCTTTTATTTCCATTACTATCTCATTCGATCAGCTTCTGAGTGTAGTGACAGGAGTTGGCTTCTTTCCCTTGAGAGCTCTGCCCCCTGTCCAGTCCTATGGCCTAAAAGAATTTCTTTTGACTACAAAAAATCACTACCAAAAAATGGCTACAATACTTTTTCTTTCTTAGATTCAGGCCATGGCTCCTGGCGCAGCCATCTGAGAAGATGATGACTAATTCCTTTCTCTCATTTATATGGTTACCTTGCGGTATTTATAAATCGCAGTCACTTCCATCACAGAAGCCTTTCTTTGGGGAACATGTAAATTACTTCTTCAGTCAGACCACTCAAGTTTGCTCTCCCAACATTTGTATCATTTTTGTGGCCTTTCTTTTACTTCCTCTACATTTCTTTCTTTCTTAACTGTGGGGATGTGAACCACAGCTAACCTTCCAGATGTGGTTAGAATCTTTTCAGGCAAGGTAGACCAATGTAATTCCCCACCTCGACCCCCTTGCCATAGACCCTTCACTGGAAAATGGAATTGGCATCACCATGCAAACCCCTACTTAGTTGGTCATCAACCGTGGGTTTTTCAGACCCATACACTCTGCAGTTAGCAAGTCTCATTCTCATTTGGATCTTGGCTCTCTGCATCCCTGTCTGAGTATGGAACTTTGTATTTATTACAACTGCATCTCATACTTGGCTGGCAGCCTCTATTTCTAATTGGTGTTGATCACCTGGCCTTTGGCTCTAATCTTCTATGTTGTGTGTGTATGTTTCTAAGTTATCTAGTCTGGCTAACCTTAAAAAAACTTACTGCTAAATATCATTTTGTTTGAGATCCTTCCTAACTTTGGAGGCTCTTCAATGCATCATGAAAAACCTGCCTCCTTTTACACCCTGGCACTATCTGTAGAGCTCGCACAGGATTTTTTTTCTAAAATCAAAAGCACTTGGTTTTGCTCTTAGGTCTGGCATCTGGCCCCTAGATTCTGGGTCCCTAGACCTATGGTGATCAATGTGGTAACCATTAGCCATGTGTGGCTATTTAATTATATTAATCATATAAATCAATTGAAGTAGAATTTATTATAATCAAATAACATTTAAAATTCAGTTCCTGAGTGTCACTGGCTCCATTTCCAGTGCTCAATCTATAGTGGCTAGTGGTGACCATGCTGGACAGCACAAATGTGAACCATTTCTATCGTCACCATCATCCCAGAAAGTTCTAGAGGACAGCTGAGCCCCACTGCCTCTCCTTCCTCATGTTGGGCAGAGCTCACCACCAGGCAGTAACTTTCTTTTCTTCCTTGTGTTATATTTTCAGTGCTCATCAAGCTCTTTCTATATCAATGACTATGGATAACAGCTGGTCCCCACCTTCACTCATCCAACACTCACTGAGCACCAACTATAAGCCAGGCCCTGCTCCTGGATCCAGGCATAAACAGTAAATGAGGCAAAGTCCCTGTCCAAATAGGAGGCAAGAGCTGACTGTGCTTACACCAGGGTCATGGGTGGTGTAAACTGGAGGAGCTAAGCAGTGGATAGGAAGGCATTTTGAAGGCAGAAACTGCAGAATTTCTGATGACTTCAATGTGGAGGGTGAGAGATTCCTGTATTTGCAACTGGAAGAACTTAAGGAGTAGTGGTGAAATTTACCAAACTCTAACCTTGAGGGAGAAAATCAGGAGTTCAATTTGCCCACATTTAGTTTAAACTGCTTCTTAGACATTTGAGCAGAAGTGCTGAATAAGCACTTTGGCTACAGACTTCAAGAACTCAAAAAAGGATCTTAACATATAAATTTGAGCACTATCTATCTGCACACAGGCTGTATTTTAAGCTCTGGCAGTGCATGAAAAACACCTAGGGAGTAAGTGTAAACAGGGAAGAGGGTTTAGAGCTAAGTTCCAGGGAACCCCAACATTCCACGGTACAACCTTTTTAAAAAGTTGAAACGATACCAAGCTTTAGTTATTATCACTTCAGTTCCTTATACTTGACTTCATGGGCCAAAAACTCTCCAAATTTAATTTTATAACAAGTAAGGGTGGACACTGTGTCTATTTTATTCACCACAGAATCCCCATAGCCTCCCATGGTGCTGGCATAAACTCATTAACTACTTAGTGAAATGGCCTCCATGGTGCCCTCGCGGTCCATTCTGGCTTTTACAACAGGCATACTCATGACCTGCCATGATTCCCAGGTGCTCTGTTCTTCCTACGTGTAAACGCTTGGCTCGCCCCCATACCAAATCTTCTTTAAATTACTGTATCCACTGTGAACGCTGATTCTAAGTTAAAAGAGATGTTGGTCTACATGCCCTCTAAAGACGGTGCCATTTGTGAAGGGAACAGACATGCCCTATTGAGTTCCACAGCCGGAGGAATCAATTGCAGGAGGAGCACCTGGGCAAAACCACTGAGACACAGATGGTAACTGAGAACAACCTTAGTTTATCAGAGTTGGACAACGATGCTTTCCTTCTTAGTGGGAATGGTTTTCGAGTCTGTAGCACTTGGAATTCTAAGTAAGCAGTATATGTGAATGGATACATTTGCTCCCGGATATAGTTTTCTTGATTTCTCTCCACAGCTGAAACCTATATTAATTACATTAATTGTTCCTGATCATACTCAATCCAGAAGTACCTCTTGTGGGCTCAGCCCCCAAAATTAATCTCATATCCACTTATTTCTCTCCATCCCCACTGCCAGGCCCTGGCCTAAATCCAGATAGTATCTCAGTCGGAATTCCGCAGCAGCCCACTGTATGCCCCCTGCTGCCACGCCTGCCTCCTTCCCCCTCTCTGTTCTTGAAGTATAGACACAGTCTGGGACAAACAAGATTTAAAACATAAGATTTCCAAAAGTTCCTTTTCAAAGTACTTCTATGGGAAAGGGCAGTTGAATATATCCTTCTCAAGTTCCATATGGTCCCTTAAGTTAAGCACCTTCAACCCTGCTTTGCCTGCAAAGAGTTCTTTAAGGATGCTCTACTGAGGCATCTGCTTTTCCCTCTTCCTATTAAAAATGGCTCTCGGATGCTTTCATTCTTAGTAATGCCATTCTGTTGTAGCACCAACACAGTTATATAAGCGCGTCGTTTCATGCTCTATTCACCTTCTGAATCTTTTACCCGACCTCTCTCAGCTGAGAAAAGAAATACTATGGGTTTAAATCTATCTGCTATCAGCTACAGCAACGTAATTCTTACCCCAGGGCCCCAAACCCTCATTTCAGATGGACTAATCCGACCCTCTTTTGGAGGCAATGCTATTTCCTTCACTACCTGGTTTGGCTGTGTTCTGAGCCCCAGTTATATTTAGGCAGTGAAGGGGAAAAATGGGGATATTAACCTCTAACACTGATGAAAATAATAGCCACAATAAAATCGGGATGAAAAATACAGGGGTAGTAATTACTCTCCTCTACCTTACCCCAGAGGAAATAGTTTTCAGATAGAGCCTAAGGAATCTGTAAAAGGTTCCTCCATTGGGGGTTTTATAGGGCAGGTGGGGGGACTATGTGGAGACAAGGGGAGTGCGTCAGAGCCTCAGACGACGTGGCATTAAGTGATGGGGTCCCCAGTCAAATCCCACTCCTCTCCCTCTGTTCTTCAGAGGTTGAAAAATCTGAGGATGCAGGTTCTTGGAGCCACTTCCTCCTTCACGCTATCTGGCAGCATCCTAGTGTGGAAAATATACTAGGCTATATTTCAAATAACCTAAACCAACTGGCAAAAAGTACTAAATTCTTGCTTTTGTGTCTGGCTCTTAAATTCCTGCAGACCTGACTTAACAGACAAGAGAGGGTCATAAAACTGAACCTGTGAAACAAAAATAGACCTTTCGGGACTTCTACACACACAGCGGGAATGCCAAAATCGCTTTCATTTTTTCATGTTTCCAATCGCGTTGTGCTTCCTCCACATACTTGTGTGTCTGAGCAGGCATGGGGGAGCAGGCGTCTTTCTAGGCACGGGGTATCTATCACTGAAGTGTGCAGGACCGCAAGGGCTTAAACTCTGAGGGTCCTGTCTTTATGTAAAACATCTCCACCTTGATACAACCTCTCCATTTCCATAATTAATTCCAGGCACCTCAGACAGCACGCCTTGGTTCTGTGTGCTACTCTAACTGCTGTGGTTTAAAAAAGGCTTTATGCTCTGAGGTTTCCTCATTCAGAAATCAAATAATTTAAATCTAAAAAAATAAAATAAAAACACACAAGTGCCTTCTGGCTACCAATGACAGGGAGCGGCAATAATAAAAAATAATAATAGTAAAAATATGCAACCGCATTAATGCCAGGGACCTGGGGATGGGCTGCAATAGACAGAAATGAAATTAGAGGGGAAATCATGATATTGCTGAAGTGCTGGAGTGCTGCTCTCACACTAAGACCGGGGGGATTGGGATAAGGTAAAGTTAATTGCATTTCCAGATGACAAACCTCTCACCTCTGAACTGAATGGCTCTTTATAAAAGCTATCAGTAATAAACTGTAAATCTCAGCCATGATTGCAAATAAAGGTCATCCCTTTCATGCTGCCACTTCCCTGGGCCTTATTACATTGCCGCCTGAACTGTTTTCACGTCTTAAGGTGCTGGCTGTCCACATACGCCATCAGCACGGCTTTCTTTCTTTATTTTTTAAAGCATGACATCAGATTTACATCCTGGTACCTTGTGCAAAGGAAGTGGGCCAATCCCCTCCCTACTCCTGGAAGGGAAGGCAGCACCCAGTGGTAGGATTACTCTTTATTTTCTCCCATGAGTGTAAAGGAGGTCCTGCAACTGCTGTTTCATAGCCTAGCATTGCCAGGCATTGTAAGAAGCAACACATCCCATCTAACACATGGTTCTTAATTGCTGTAGCCCTGCCCCACTTTTCCTTTCTCTACATACATGGCAAGGATCCCTGTTCCTCACCACTCCCTGGGTCAATAAGCCTCCTTTAGAAAGCTGGGTTAAATTTAATTTAATGAAATTTTTAAAATATTCGTTAACTTCCACTCCTTTGATGACATTGTTCCCCAAATCCTATTTTTGTCGGTGCATCTCTCCAAATTCCATCGACAATAATGATGGTGAATATCTGGTGAGCACTTGCTATATTCCAGTCTACAGCACTAACCGTGTAACATTAATTCCCATCTAATCCTCACCACTGCTATGGCTAAGTGCCATTTCACCCCCTTTTTGCAGATAAGGAAACTGAGGCTCAGGGAAGTTACTGCCTCAGGTTACCCACCAGTGCAAGTGGCAGAGATAGGATTTATTTTTTTCTTTAGCTGAAGGGTACCCAAAAGCATCCTGGAAGAGACTATGAAAGGTTAAATGGTACAAAACAGCAAAGCCAATTACTAGATACAAAACTGATTTCAGGAGCTCAATCCCAGGAAATAGAGCAAACTCTGGAAGTGACCTATGCTGGGGAAGAGAAATGTGTGCACCCAACATTCCTACGCAGCAACTCTAGTTTAAGAGAGACTGCACTAACCACTACACTTACTGTTGAAGGGGGAGGAAGGAAGGGAGGAAAGGAGGGAGGAAAGGAGGGAGGGAAAAAAGAAAGCATTAGCCTTCAACCCAAAATGAAAGTTTCAGTTCTGATTTCATTCAAGTGACACCATTTATCCATCTGCCCATTTATTCATCAATCACCACATGACAGGCACAATATTCACTGTGCGATTTGTTTCTCTGCTAACTGCCTTCTCTTGTCCACAAAAGTTGTTGTGTTAAACAAATGGTGAAAATACTTTGCAAAATATTAAGTATTCTTCAAATGCAGATTTAAAATCATAATAATCCTCTAAAGGGTAGCAGTAATGTATATTCTCCTGACTTAAGCTGGGTTCTAACTATTTTAAAAAATTTGACAAGGGAAAACCACTAATATATTTGTTTATTATCTACTCACAGCTACAATCATGTCCCATGTGTGTGCTTCTTCACTGTACTAAGTGCCAAACCATTTATAAAATCTTAAAACACCTTGTTCTTGCCTTCCAAGAGCTTACAGTTTCATCTAATTCAGGGATAAGGAAACTTTTTCTTGCCAAGGGCCATTTGGATATTTATAACATCATTCAATGGCTATACAAAATAATCAACTTAAAAATTAGCTTGCTATATTTGGTCAAACATTTAATTAACTCACCCCTAATGTGATGGCTGGAACTTGCTTCTCTTTGGTGAGGCATTTGCAGGGCCAGACCAAATGATACGGCCTGAGGGTCAGACGTTCCCCATCCCTGATCTAATTAATAAAGATAACATGTAAAATGGCAATGCAGGATTTAATCAGTGGTTCGAAATAACACTAGGAAACCACATCAGTACAAAAATGATGACCAACAGTTTTTATCTGAACTCAATGAAAGTCAAGGTCACTTCTTACTGAGAAGTTCATGGCAAGGAGAGTCTCTAGATCTTTGAATAAAGCATAGAATCTTGATTAATGAAAGAAGGACATTCTCATATCAATTAATTAAAATGCAATGTAGATGGTAAGGAAATCTCTGAAAGGAGGAATTATTCTCCTTCTGTGGAATATTAATCATGAGGTTTCTAAATGGAAAATCCACAGCTGAGAGGAAAATGAACAAAGCTACCAGCGAAGTCTGAGGAGACACGCTAGAACCATGTGTTTTCTCTGCCCACAGTAGGAATCCTCCCTGGAAGAAGCCCTGAGTGTCCTGAGCCCTGCCCTGGGGGGGGGGGGGGGGAGTCCAGCTGGAATCCCCAGGAGATGGCTACACAGAGTAGGATGCAGCAGCCTGTGTCTCATATTTTGAAGACAGAAACTGGCATATGACTGTAGCATTCATAAGTCTCCCAACATTTGCAAAAGTTTATCTTTGGAATTCTGGGGTCACATTTTTTTTTGACAGAGCTCCAATTCACACATTCAAAGACCACAAGAGTAAAATCAGTGAGTCCAATAATTTCATATTGAAATGACACACAATCCAGTTATAACGACTGTCCAGAAGTTAATTTTTAAGTTACTGATCTGTATAATTCATCTGAAAAGAAGACAACAATGGAGCAGGAGCAGCAGCAGAAGGCAGCAGTGTTTCATTCTGGGGTTTGATTGAGAAGAAAAATCCAAAGAGTGAGGTTGGCTTCACTAGGTCCTAAAATCCTGCACGATGTTCATTTATTCTTTCTCTCATTTACTCTGTCATGCCTGCTGTGCGGAGGGTGAAACAGTTAGGTCCTCCAAAGATAGATAAGACCCTAGTCTATGAGGACCTTAAACCAAATAGTTCCGCAAATGAAAATCTAAGGCAGAGAAGCGCAAGTCAATAGCGACAGCAGAACTGGAGCCACACTGCTGTTGCACAGCAACAAAGATCACCTCCTCTGAGCCAGCAGGGCTCATTTCAGTTGAATTCTGATGTTGACTCATCTTCCTCTGTTCATTTCTTTCAATTGCAAGTCAGTTTATATTTTTTAAAGTGGTTATATATGCAGATAGCCTCTCATGAAAGTGCAACATAACTGCCAAGTGTTACTACTATCCAAAGGCTGCTTTTTTACACACCTATTTGCTATTTACAAGGAAATCCCTGGGTACACATGACAGGTAACATCAGTTACTCAGTAATAATAATGAAGAAGACTTGTGTACAAAAGCAACCGCTTTCATTTCTTCCATATTAAAAGCTTTAGCTGTGGTTATGACAAACAAAACAGGAAGGGGTGATCTGCTTGGGAAGATGAGGAGATTCCTATATCCTGGGGCTTTGGAGGAGGCAGAGATGTTGAAGTTAGTTATTTTATTTAACACTCCCGGCTCTGTTACCTGAACAAGAGAGCACCATATCTGAATAAATCCGCAATCACTAAGCTTCTTTTTTTTTAGTATGATCCATTTTTCCCAAACTTTAGCATTCATCAGAATCATACTTTAAGAGTCACTGGTGTAGATCAGGGTTTGGCAAACTATAGCCTGCTGCTCATTTTGTAAATAAAGTTTTATTTGACAGCCATACCCATCAATTACATATGATCTCTGGCTGCCTCAAACTGCAATGGCAGAGTTGAGTAGTTGCCGCAGAGATCTCATGCCCCACAAATTTCAGAATATTTATTATTTGGCTCTTTACAGAAAAAGTTTGCTGACTTTGGGTATCAATTACAACCTGAGTCACAGAAATTCAGAGCTGGGAGGAACTGTCTCTAACTGGATTCTCTATTTAATAAATGATGAAACCTGCCCATGAATTTGAGAAAACCTCAGACTAGAACCTCGGCAGGGCTCCCATTGGCCAGGGCAGGGTCCTCATTGCTATAGAGAGAAACCCTTCGGTCAGAAATCAGGCTTCAGGTGCTCAGCTGGCAGCTGGCTTAGTGGAAAGGCAACCTCACATGCTACTCCTGTCTCCAGGTGACAAATCTGAATCTTGACACTTAAGAGAGAGGCAAAGCCTGAGCCTCTCTTTTGCTGGGTAGGTGAACCCACATGGTGATATAGCAGGTAGTGACCTACAGGGACGTGACTTCTAACTTGTTTTGGATCACAGACTCCTTTGAGAATCTGCTAAAAGTTATGGACTTTCTACACCAAAAACATGTGTAACTCTTGTAAAATTGTGCATTCAATATTAAGGGGCTCAATTATTCCCTGAAGCCCACTTCATGAGCCGCAATGTAAGTTCCCTAATTTAGGATATGATTAGAGGGAAGCATTAAAACCTAGTTGTCTTCTTCTGGTGGCAGATACTCATCTGGGAATGTGGATATCCTTGAGCGAGGTGTAGCAAACACAACAGCTGCTCCCCGAATATCCGTGTCTCCCCCATATTTCTCAGCTTTCTTGCGGTTAGACAGGGCTAAATGACTAGGTCTGGGGATTGGTCTCTGAGCAGGAATGACATGTATAACTGTGGGTAGAAGCATGGAAACCTGACATATGACCTTTTGGTTCCCTCCTTTCGCAGCGATAAAGGAGGCTCTGTGTTCCAGGTTCCAGGTGTTCTGGGGCAAGATGGTGAACCTGAGAGCCTGGGTCCCTGATTACTGTGTGGAGGAGACCCCATCTACCCCTGAGCTGAGTTAAATATGCTAAATATGCATTACAAATTGGGAATAAACCTTTATTATCTTAAGCCCTTATAAATTGGGAGCTAATTTGTTACCACAGCATAACCTAATCTACTCTGAAATACCAGGAGGGGACCTGGTTGTTCCTTTGGGATCCCAGCTGACAATATCTGTAGATCTTTCCTCTTGGAATAATCAATGGCCTCCGAAAGGAATCCTCCAGTCTCCAGCCTGGAGATGATCAGCCAGGTCAGCAATGCTCTCCAACCAACTGGCAGACCAGGGTAAGGAGGCCCCACCATTCAGACTTCATTTAGTGCCTATTTGCATGGAATAATATCCCTCACTCAGCTGTGCCTGACAGCCCACGTCAGAACCTGTCAGCCCATGATGAAGGGGTCTTCATTTAGGGAGCAGGTGGGTCTAGGGGACTCTTTATATATTTCTTTTACGCAACTTGCAACCAGTTCTGTTCCCAGCCCTACCCATTTCCATACCTGCAGAGACAGCCAGCGCCTCCAAGAGCAGAATCTTTCATGTTCTAGCACCTCCAACTGGTTCAGGTCTTGACTTTGTCTTTTGTGGACATATAGTTCCATTTTTCTATCAACCACTAAATCATCAGTCCAGCTGTTTTCCAGCTTCCAAACTTCAGTTGACGCTTATCTGCCAATCACTTCCTCTTCGATAATTGTTGTCCTTACGATTTTATGCTTTTTTATACCTAAACTGTCATTTTAGTAAGGCTTTGAGAGAGAGCAGAGATAAACTCATACGTTCATGCGGCCATATTTCTGAATTACATCTTCTTAGGAGACGCCTTACGGTGAATCACTTCTATTCCATCATTGGGGCATTTGCTCTCTGGAATGCTAAGAAATTATCTCAACTGATTTATCCTGTGCAATATCAGAGGGGAAAGCAACCAAACAGTGTAAGCCCTTCAATAGAGCACAAGATACACTTTGAGTGAAATGCAT